>NC_133666.1:10886754-11201790 GCF_037893015.1 Macrotis lagotis
AGAAACCTTATAAATATGATCAACATGAGAAAGCCTTCAAACAGAGCTCAGAGCTAATTTCACATGAGAAAATTCACACTAAAGAGTAACACTCTGGGTTGAATAAATATTAGGAAAGCTTCAGTCACTCTTGCAGCTTTTCAAATCCCAGAAAATTCACGCTATGATTAGATTCCATATAGTATTATAAAAGTATTGAAGGTGAGCTTGTGTGTCTATGACTTGATTTGTTTTACACCAAAACCAGTGTTGCTGGCCTTCAATCATGTCAGTTCAGATTCATGCCTTGCTATTTCCAAGCTGTAGTTGAGGCTCTCAGAGGCTATCTGTTGTAAGCAATTGCCTACTAACTCATCTTCCTCTGCCTCCAGGCTCTTTAAAAAAATCTTTTCTGCCTAAGTCTTTTGGATTAACTTGATCATGGCTTCCCTAGGCCACTATCTAGCTGACCCCATCCTACTCACCTAAGTACTTCTGGTTACTTCCAAATACAAATGCTTCACTCAGACTGCTTTCAAGAAGCCTTAGTTAGATCTACTGAGCTGGTGATATGTCTGGGGGTATTTTAGAGAGTCGCAGAGTATTTTTAGAGACAGTCAAAATATATCAAAAAAAAGTTGAGATCAAAGACTGGAAAAGAAGAGGCTATTGAATTTGCTTTAATCCAAGGACAGGAAAAGCAGCAATTTGCTTTTGCCCTGTAGTATTAACAGCCACCAACAATATAATACTTTGAGCACCTTTACACATATTATCCCTTGAATTTCACAACAGCCTTGTGAGGTAGGTTCTAGAGGTATTAACTCAGTTTTACAAATGAAACAGATCATTAGCACATGTGACTCTTCATGGTCATGTAGTTAGTGTCAGGCAAGAGTCAAGCCTAAGTTTCTTTTTCATGCTTTGTACCAGACTTTCTGGTGGAGAGGAGTGGAGAGATCTTGACTTGAGCACTGCTTTTGGATTCTAAGCTAGAGGGTAGGCTTCCCAGGAGAACCACCAGGAACCAAGGTTTAAGGAAGGGGCTAGCAGAGGAGGTTTCTCTAGAGGAGGGGATTTTGCCTCTTAAGAACCTTCTATTGTGCCATGGGAAACTTGGTTGAATTTCAGGTCAAAGAGTATGAATTCTAATCCTGGCAGTTATTTGACCTTGAGCAAATCCCTTTAGCCCCAGGACCTTACTTGATCTAGATAACTTCCAAGGCTTTTTCCGCTTCTAAATTGAGAAGCCGGTGATTCCAGAGCTTTTTTTTTTTCCCTTCACATTTTTCTTATTAAGTGCTTGCTGAAACCTGGAGTTTGAACCTATCTGGTTGCTGAGTAATTGGAGCTACGGTAGTACCTGGCACTATGTGGCTAATGCCCCTTGTGATCCAACTTGTGCACCTAATTTCCTCACTTAACCAATCCAACTTTGTGTCTTCAGACTTAGAAATCAGTATGATCACATTCGGTTCCATACTGAATAAATCCAGACATCATAGCCTGTCATATATCGAAATGCCTTCAATAATCTGGCCCGTCTACCTCTAAAACCTTCTGCTACTACACATAAGTGTATGTCTGGAAGAGGGTGACTGGGAGGAGGAGGTGGAGAGAGGGAGTTTAGCCTGAGAAAGAGAGTAATTGGGTGGGATAGGTGGAACAGGATAACTGAGGATTTCAATAGTTATCCCCGAAGGACAGAACTGGGAGGACCAGGTAGATGTTGCAGAGCCAGATTTAGCTTTAAGGACAAAGCTCCCCACCAGTGAGGGAATCATCTGCAGTTAATGGATCCTCCTCATTGGAGGCCTTCACAGAATAGATTCTGATTTATTTATATTTTGGACAAGTGACTTCTGAGTTCCCTGTTTCTGGGCTACTCCTTCATGTGACCCCTCAAACCAAGCCGTCCTCCCCTTGATTCCCTAAGCAGAATTTAGCCACACTTGCAGCATGGTGTGGTGGAAAGAGCACCGGCCTTGGAGGTGGAAGGCCTAGTTTCAAATCCTTTCCACCTACTAGCTTTAGATAATTCATTTCACCTCTCAGCCTCAGTCTCCTCATCTATAATATAGGGATTCGAAGAATCTGCCCTGTCTTAATCAGGGATTTTTTGGAGCATGTGAAAATGCTTTGTAAACTTGAAAGCATGATACAAATGGAAACTATTTGAATTCCTGCCTCTGTGCCTTTGCCCATACTGTTTCTCTTACCTGAAATGCCTTTTCCCTTTTATTCAGCTTATTTAGATACTACCCTTCAAGGGGCTAGCACCTTCCTCCATGAAATCTTCCCCAACCACCCCCACACTTAATATCCTTTATCTCCTGTGGCACTTAATGCAGACAAATAAGAAGTCACCTGTCACTGAAGGTCTTCAGGTAGAGACTAAGTGACTGCTCATCAGGGATGTTATAGGGACAGTTCCTGTTCATGTATGGCTTAGACAAGGTGGCTCTTAATGGTTGTGAGTCTGTGTTTCTACTATTGTTTGTATTATTTATTTGGCACCTAACATGCTACCTTGTATTTTGGATTTTTTAATGTATGCGCCCTGGCCCTGCCACTTAACTACCCATATAACCTTGGGTAAATATTCTATCCTCAGTTTACTTGTCTGTAAAATGGAGATGTTACCTGCCTTGCCTCTCACTGGGTTGTGAGGATCTATGTGAAAACATCTTGTGACCTGTGAAGTGCTACCCAAATGTAAGGTGGTATTTGTATTGTCTTTCCAACTTGATTGTATGCCCCATTGAGGTAAAAGATCTGCTCTTATCCCATTACCCCCAGGGGTTTTGCACTGTGCCACCCACACAGATGCACAATAAATGTTTCAAGCCAATGCTGAAGACCTGAAGTTTTGTCATTAGCTCATCCCATTAAGGCATCTTCCAAGGGGTCAGTGTGAACCCTGCTTATCTAGGCTGAGATACAGTTGCCATTGTCCAGATGGCATTCATGCTGTACTTAGATGTGGTATAGATTGTAAGCTGCTAATAAGTTCACTTGGCAAGGGGAGAAGGACATTGAACCTGGCAAAAGCATTCCTAGCCTGGGAACTGACATAACTGGGGTATGCCTTCTATCCTAAGCCTGATTGGCACATTCCACTGCCTCCATCAAGCTTCCACTGAAAGACACTCTTCACTCTTTAGCAAAGAGATCTTAAGGAACAAGCAAGTTAGGATTGACAGGAACTTAGGTCCCGATATCCTGCTTAAATCAGCAGCTTAAAATTAAGCCTGTGTTTGGCAAAAGCCTTGGGGACCCAAAACTGAAGCAGTCTACCTTGGAGGAACTTACAGGGGAATGCATATGCATATAGAAGTAAACGCAAAGTGGATGACTGGTAAATTTGGAGGGGAAGGTAGGGAAAGCACTAAAAAGGAAGAGTATCAAAAGAGGCTTCCCTTAAGAGCTTATTTCTGAGGTGAGTAAGAGCAAAGTATACAAAGAATCCAGGTCATAAAACTAGCATGGATGTCCCTCAAGATTTTGTCCTGGGTATCCCTCTTCTCCCTCTACCGTTTCACTTGGTAATCATGCCAGCTCCCATGGATTCATTTAGCTCTTTGCTGATGATGATTCTTAGACTGACTTTAACCTCTCTACTAACCTTCAGTCTTGCATTGGGCAGTTGCCTGTTGGACATGTAGGAATAGATGACCAACTCAACTCTCAAATTCATCTTTCCTCCTGTTATAAATGAATGAAAGAAAACCTGCTAGAGTGAGAGAAAATTGTAGATTTTATTCACGAAATCCTGCAGGATATGAGTACCTCATCTGGCGTGAGGCATGAGGTGGGGTTATTACAGCAGGTATCATATAATCTTCAGAAACTCTTTCCCCTCCCTCTTAGATTTTCATAGGCTCTCAGAGTTTGAGTTACAATCTAAGAGGTCCACCCATTTCATGACATGTCCCTAATATGATCCCCCCCACATCATCTGATGCATGATATGCTAATGAACCCCAATTGTCATGGGGGGGTGATATTCAATTATTCAATTCAATATTCAATTACCTAATTGTGCAAACTCAGTTGCATTAGGTCAAGATCTCTAGGTCACTCTTGACTGGTTGAGAACCGGATTCCTCTAATCTTGGGTTTGCCATCTCTGGAATGGGATTAGGAAAACTCTCCCCATTTTGTGATTGGCTGGGCCATTTCCCCTTTGTAGTGGATTTCCTAGGGACCCCCCTCCACACCCTGTGAAGACCCAACACCCTGCATTCCTCACACTCCCAAATCCTCCACTTCTAACTTTTCCTATTATTGCCAAGGGTACCACCATCTTCCCAGGCAACTTCCCAGGCAATACAACCTAGTGTCATCCTGGACTTTGCACTCTTATCTCTTACAGTTACTTTTTTGTTTCTTTTTTTAGAAAGATTTTATTTATTTTGAGTTTTACAATTTTCCCCCATTCTTGCTTCCCTCCCCCCCACCCATACAGAAGGCATTCTGTTAGTGTTTACATTGTTTCCATGGTATACATCGATCTCAGTTGAATATGATGGCAGAGAAATCATATCCTTAAGGAAGAAAAATGAAGTATAATAGATCGCAAAATTACATAATAAGGTAATGGGTTTTTTTTTTCTAAATTGAAGGTAACAGACTTCTGTCTTTGTTCAAACTCCACAGTTCTTTCTCTGGATACAGATGGCACTCTCCTTTGCAGACAGCCCAGAATTGTCCCTGGTTGTTGCACTGATGGAATGAGCAAGTCCATCAAGTTTGACCCTCACCCCCATGTTGCTGTTAGGGTGTACACTGTTTTTCTGGTCTGCTCATCTCGCTCAGCATCAGTTCATGCAAATCCCTCCAGGCTTCCCTGAAATCCCATCCCCCCGGTTTCTAATAGAACAATAGTGTTCCCATGACATACATATACCACGGTTTGCTAAGCCATTCCCCAATTGAAGGACATTTACTTGATTTCCAATTCTTTGCCACCACAAACAGGGCTGCTATGAATATTTTTGTACAAGTAATGTTTTTACCCTTTTTCATCATCTCTTCAGGGTACAGACCCAGTAGTGCTATTGTCCTATAGCTACCACCCCACCCTCTCCTCTGCCACTGCCACCCAGGTACATATCCTTATCACCTACATCTGGACTACCAAGGTTGCTGATTGTTCTCCCAGCCTGTTCTCCACTCAGTCTGATCGTGACACACCCACCAGTAGCTCCCTAGTACCTCCAGGATCAAATATAAAACCCTCTGATATTCAAAGCCCTTCATATTCTGGCCCCTTACCTTTTCGGTCTTCTTACATCTTTTGCCTCTATATATTCTGCAATCCATTTATACAATCTTCCTTGTTCTTCAAACAAGATACTGTCTCCTGACTGAGTGGTTTCACTGGTTGTCTCCCTTACTTGGACTTTCTGTCTCTTGATTTCAATTGCCAGTTAAAATCTTCCCAATTTCCTTTACTACTACTGCTTTCCTTCTGTTGTCTATAGTTAGTTTCATTAGACTTTGAGCTCTTTGTAAGCAGGGTCCCATGTGGAAGGCTTTTTAAAAAAAATTATTTAAGGCAATGGGGTTAAGTGATTTGCCCAAGGTCACACAGCTAGGTAATTATTAAGTGTCAAGTCACATTTGAACTCAGGTCCTTCTGACTCTAGGGTTGGTGCTCTATCCACTGCACTACCTAGCTGTCCCATGGGGCTTTTTTTTAGACCATTCTTTATATCACTAGCACTTGATATGCTCTTCTGAAATGGTTGTTGACTGAAGCAGAGAAGAAGGCAAGAATGCAAAGTCACAAGAAGCAAGAAGTGGACCGTCACATATGGGAAATGGTTCATGAATGGAACTCAGGTGAAATTAGTTTGGAAAGATGGACTGGACTAGATTATAAGGGATTTTAAATTCCAGACAAAGAAGTTGATCTTTTGCCCTAAAAGACAGTAGTCAGTGAATTTTGAGCAGGTCAATGACATGCTCAGGTCTGTGTTTTGGTTATGCCATGCGAAGGATGGACTAGAGGGAGAGATGAGGAAGTTAGGGTATTTCAGGGGGCTGGTGGAGAAGTGTAATAAAAACCTTCACCAGGTAGAGACTATGTTAATCAAAAGAAGCAGTGGGATGAGAACTGTGGAGGTAGAATCAACAAGATTGAGGGAAGGAGGAGTGAACAGTCAGTGATGACTCCAAAATTAGGAATCTGTGTGACTGAGAGGATAATAGTAATATTAATAGAAAGTAGGATCATAGATTTAAAGACATAACCCCCTGGCTAACCTTCCTCATTTTATAGGTGAGGAACTGAGGCACAGAAGCCTAGGTTAAGTGACTTGTTCAAGGCCACAGAGGTAATTAGAAGAAGAGACAGACCTTGAGTCCAAGTTCTTGAGACACTAATTCCATCCAGCTCTCTACTATTCTGTTTTTTATTCTCCACTTTTCTTCCTTAACAAACCACAGTTTGTTAAGCCATTCCCCAACTGAAGGACATTCACTTAATTTCCAATTCTTTGCCACCACAAACAGGGCTGCTATAAATATTTTTGTACAAGTGATGGTTTTTTACCCTTCCCCCCCCCATCTCTTCAGGGTATAGACCCAGTAGTGGTATTGTTGAGTCAAAAGGTAGGCACATTTTTGTTGCCCTTTGGGCATAATCCCAAATTGCTCTCCAGAAAGGATGGATGAGTTCACAGCTCCACCAACAATTATTAGTGTCCCAGATTTCCCACATCCCTTCCAACATTGATCATTGTCCTTTCTGGTCATATTGGCCAGTCTGAGAGGTGTAAGGTGGTATCTCAGAGATGCTTTAATTTGCCTTTCTCTAATAAGTAATGATTTGGAGCAATTTTTCATATGACTATGGATTGCTTTGATTTCCTCAGCTGTAAATTGCCTTTGCATATCCTTTGACTATTTGTCAATTGGGGAATGGCTTGTTTTTTTGAAAATTTGACTCAGTTCTCTGTATATTTTAGAAATGACAGACTCATGTTATTAAATGCATAAATTTAAAAAGTAGATTACAAAGGAAACCAATTATCTTGAAATAAAGTTATCAAAATAAAATTATAATTTCTGAATTTATTTTTCCTTTTTTATAATATTTTCCCCAATTGTCACTAAAGATAGTTTTCAACATTCATTTATTTTTCCATCTAGATGCAAAGATAGTTTTTAACATTTGCCTTTTTGTAAGCTTTTGAGTTCCACATTTTTCTACCACCTTCCCCTCTCCTATGTCATCAAGTAGTTTGGTATATGTTGTACATGTACAATCATGTTTAATATATTTCCATATTTGTCATGCTGTAAAAGAATTAGAACTAAAGGGGAAAAAACCATGAGAAAGAAAGAAAAAAAAAGTTTTAAAAAGTGAACCTAGTGTGCTTTGGTCTGCATTCAGACTCCATAATTTTTTTTTCCGGATGTAAATGTTATTTTTCATCACAAATTTTTTAGAATTATTCTTAATCACTGAACTACTGAGAGGAGCTGAGTTCATCATAGTTGATCATCTCACAATGTTTCTGTTAATGCATACAATGCTTTCCTGGTTCTGCTCACTTCACTAAGCATCAGTTCATGCAAATGTTTCCGGACGTTTCTGAAATCCACCTGCTCATGATTTCTTACAGGACAATAATACTGGGGCAGCTAGATGACACAATGGATAGAGCACCAGGAGGGCCTGAATTCAGATCCAGCCTCAGATACTTAATACTTAGCTTGGGCAAGTCACTTAACCCCATTGCCTTGCAAATCCCCTCCCCCCATAAAAGACCAATAGTACTCCATCACATCCATATACCATAACTCAATTTCCAATTCTTTGCCACTACAAAATGAGTTGCTATAAATGTTTTTGTACATGTGGGTCTTCAAAAATTTGTTTAAACCATAGTATCATGGACCCTAGACTAGCTGGATTCTGAGGTCTCTTCCAACTCGAGATCTACTGAGATCACCCAGAAAGTATATAGAGAGTAGATGAAGACTCAGCACAGAGCTCTAAGAGATTCCCTCACATAAGGGATTGGACATAGATAATCACCCATCCAATGAGAGTGAGAAGGAGCAGTCATAGAGGAGGAAGACCAGGAAGGAAGGGAGCTTGTCATGAAAATCCACAGAGAAGAGGATCTAGGAAGAAGCAGTAGGCAAGTTTCAAAAGCTTCAGTTTAAGAAGGCCAAAAAATGAGAAAAGGCCATTGAGTTTAGTAACTGAGAGCACTGGCAGCTTCAGTTAAGTAGTGACATAAATTAGATAGCAATGAGCTAAGAAACAAGGGGCATGAGAAAATGGAAACTGTGAGTAGTGCTGTTAGGCTAACAAATTTTTTTTCCCTTTTCTTAGACCTGGTGGGTAATGTGTAAGAAAACAATAGGAAAATGAATGACTTCCTTGTGATTACCCAAAAGTATTAAGGATCATAAGAAAAGACAGTTGCCAACAGCCCAAAAGGAGACTTGACACAAAACGGAATTCACAACATGCACTGGGCAATGTTCTTGACAGATAGTGTATGTCTTAAATGAGAATTGAACTTTGGTTCCAGGGTCTTTGGTGAGGATTCTGGCTGTTGAAGCAGCCTGTTGCTCAAATGGTGGCATGACATTAGAGCTATTTCATTTTAGTTATGGTCAGCAATCAGGTTTTGCCTGCCTATTCCGGTTTCTTCGTAACTTGTCAGTGCTGACCCCTTGGTAACTAGACTGTGGTGATGTCCACTGTTACCAGGACATTGCTGTTTTCCATTTTGTTTTGTTTTTCCAAGGCAATGGAGTTAAGTGACTTGTCCAAGGTCACACTGCTAAGTAAATATTAAGTGTCTGAGGACTTGAACTTAGGTCCTCTTGACTCCAGGGCCAGTACTCTATCTGTTGTGCCCCATGGCTGTTTTCAAAAACAATAGAAGGTAGGGTTAGTCATTCATGCCAAAGCACAAAAGGATATGCCCCACATTGAGACAAATAATATATAGACCTTTCTGACCTCAAACCTTTTCTTGATCTTTTTGATGTATTGCCCTTGCACCACATTTTCTTTTTACCCCTTGGATCCCACCATCATACAGGGATCTCCCAGACCCTTCATGAGCTACCTATCTCTGGTCCTTGATCCTGTTATCTTTTCAGATGGTGTTTGTTTAATGATTATGATTACCTTTGGTAATAGTTATATGGTAACTGGGGTTCTGGGTGGGATTTGGCATCCAAGTGGACTCACAGGGTTGGAGCTAGTTATTCTAGGAATGAGAACATAAAGATATTACTCCTAAGATATGTAAAAGACTGGATTATTGAGCTATAAGGCAGAGGGACAGGAAAGCTGTGTACTACAAATGAAAGGCTCAAACAGTTCAAAATCCAGTGTGTGTATCAAAGCAGGAATATCAGCAGAAGTTCAGGGGACAAGATCGTCATTACTGAAAAGGTTGGCCACAAATGCTGGGTCTCAGGTACACAGGTTTAAGGGAATTAAATCCAAAGTGAAGGGACAGACAAAAGGAAGGAACCTGGTCATCTGAGCTGAAGAAATGGCTTACAAGGATGGAGAGAGCAGAATTCAGTCAAAGAAACTCAAGAACCTTGTGACCACAACCAGCAGTGCTGAGTGGGGTCTGACCAGTGAATGCTAACTCAAGCCTCCTTCAATTGTTTCTGCCTAGAGACAGGAGTGACTTTGTCTGGGATGGGACCTCCCTATGGCCTTAGCTTCCAGGGATAGAAGAGTTAATGAACCAAGAACACTGTATTCTCAAATACTCAAAATTAAAATACAATTGACATTTCTTGTGGTTGCCACCATCAAATTATACAAGTTTGGAGGCTTAGAGTTATCTTCAACTCTACCTTCTCCTTCAGCTCTCCATCTCCCACCCCAAAAACCAAACAGGTCTTGGCAAGTTTACCTTCACAGCATTTCATATATCCCCTGTCTTCACTCACATAACTTCTTTTTTTTTTAGGTTTTTGCAAGGCAAACGGGGTTAAGTGGCTTGCCCAAGGCCACACAGCTAGGTCATTATTAAGTGTCTGAGACCGGATTTGAACCCAGGTACTCCTGACTCCAGGGCCGGTGCTTTATCCACTGCCCCACCTAGCCACCCCACTCACATAACTTCTACCATATTTCAGGCCCTCACCATCTCTCACCTGACTATTGTGATAGATTCCTAATTGATCTTCTGTCTTAGTTTCTCCATTCTCTAATCTGTTCACACATCTGGCAAAGCAATCTTACAAGAATGTTCAGTGGACTCTAGAATGATGGGGAGGAGACTAAATCACTGAGAACCTTCAGTTCTTCAAAATAAACATTTTGGACAATAAAAAAAATAAGTTGCCCAGATTAAATGAAGAGGAAATTAAAAACCTAAACAACCCTATCTCAGATAAAGAAATTCAACAAGCCATTATTGAGCTCCCTAAGAAAAAATCTCCAGGGTCACATGGATCCACAAGTGAATTCTATCAAACATTTAAGGAACAATTGGTTCCAATCCTATATAAACTCTTTGGAAAATAGGTAAACACAGAACTCTGCCTAACTCTTTCTATGACCCCAATATCGTGCTAATACCTAAACTGGACAGAGTTAAAACAGAGAAAGAAAATTCTAGACCTATCTTCCTGATGAATATAGATGCAAAAATCCTAAATAAAATCTTAGCAAAATGATTACAACAAGTTATCACTGGGATAATACATTATGATCAAGTAGGATTTATCCCAGGAATGCAGGGTTGGTACAATATTATGAAAACTGTTAGTATACTCAATTATATCCACAACAGACCTATCAGAAATTATATGATCATATCAATAGATGCTGAAAAAGATTTTGACAAAATACAGCACCCATTCCTACTAAAAACACTATAGAGTATAGGAATAAATGCATTGCTCCTTAGAATAATTAGCAGTATCTATCTGAAACTATCAGCCAGCATTATATGCAATGGCAAGAGGCTAGAGGCATTCCCAATAAGATCAGGGGTGAAACAAGGATGCCCATGATCACCACTACTATTCAATATTTTATTAGAAATGTTAACTTCAGAAATTAGAGAAGAAAAAGAAATTGAAGGAATTAGAATTGGGAAGGAAGGAACAAAACTCACTCTTTGCAGATGACATGATGGTCTACCTAGAGAATCCCAAGAAATCATCTAAAAAACTACTAGAAACAATTAGCAATTTTAGCAAAGTCACAGGCTATAAAACAAACCCTCATAAATCCTCAGCATTTCTATATATGACTGGCAAGATACAGCAGAAAGAGCTAGAAAGAGAAATCCCATTAAAAGTAACCCTAGACAATATAAAATACCTGGTAGTCTACCTACCAAGGCAGACTCAAAAACTTTTTGAAAACAATTGCAAAACACTTCTCACACAAATTAAATCAGATTTAAATAACTGGGCAAACATCAACTGCTCATGGATGGGTAGAGCTAATATAATAAAAATGACAGTTTTACCAAAACTAAACTACCTGTTCAGAGCCCTACCAATCAAATTTACAAAAAATTACTTTTAATGAGTTAGAAAAAGTTGTAAGTAAATTCACATGGAGAAATAAAAAGTCAAGAATTTTCAGGGATTCAATGAAAAAAAAAGTGCAAAAGAAGGTAGCTTAGCCTTACCAGATCAAAAATTATATTATAAAGCATCAGTCATCAAAACTGTCTGGTATTGGTGAAGAAATAGAGTGGTGGACCAGTGGAATAGACTAGGTGCAATAGCAGGAGATAATTATAGTAAGCTGCTGTTTGGTAAACCCAAAGAGTCCAGCTATTGAGATAAAAACTCTCTCCTCGATAAAAACTGCTGGGAACATTGGAAGTTAGTATGGAAGAAACTTGGATTAGACCAACACCTCACATACTATACCAAGATAAGATCCAAATGGTTACAGGATTTAGACATAAAAAACAATATTATAAACAAACTAGAAGATCAAGGACTAGTTTACCTGTCAGATCTATAGAAGGGAAGCAGTTTATGACCAAGAAAGAAATGAAGAACATCACTAAAAAAAACTAGATGATTTCAATTACATTAAATTAAAAAGCTTTTGCACAGACAAAATTACTGATAACAAAAATCAAAATAAATGTAGTAAATTGGGAAAGAATTTTTTACAACTAGTATTTCTGACAAAGGACTCATTTCTAAAATATACAGAGAACTGAGTCATATTTTCAAAAAAACAAGCCATTCCCCAATTGACAAATGGTCAAAGGATATGCAAAGGCAATTTACAGATGAGGAAATCAAAGTGATCTATAGTCATATGAAAGATTGCTCTAAATCATTACTTATTAGAGAAATGCAAATTAAACCTTCTCTGAGGTACCACCTCACACCTCTCAAAGTGGCCAAAAGTGACCAGAAAGGACAATGATCAATGTTGGAAGAGATGTGGGGAAATCTTGGACACTAATGCATTGTTGGTGGAGCTGTGAACTCATTCAACCTTTCTGGAGAGCAATTTGGAATTATGCCCAAAAGGTAACAAAAATGTGCATGCTCTTTGATCCAATACCACTACTGGGTCTATACCCTGAAGAGATGATGAAAGAGTAAAAACATCACTTGTACAAAAATATTCATAGCAGCCCTGCTTGTGGTGGCAACAAATTGGAAATCAAGTAAATGTCCTTCAACTGGGAAATGGTTTAGCAAACTGAGGTATATGTATGTCATGGAATGCTATTATTCTATTAGAAACTAGAAGGGATGGGAATTCAGGGAAGCCTGGAAGGATTTGCGTGAACTGATGCTGAGTGAGATGAGCAGAACCAGAAAAACACTGTACACCCTAACAGCAACATGGGGGCAATGATCAACCTTGATGGACTTGCTCATTCCATCAGTGCAACAATCAGGGACAATTTTGGGCTGTCTGCAAAGGAGAGTGCCATCTGTATCCAGATAAAGTGGAGTTTGAACAAAGTTCAAGGACTATTCCCTTTAATTTAGAAAAAACCTAATATCTTATTGTCTGATCTTGCCATCTCTTATACTTTATGTTTCTTCCTTAAGAATATAATTTCTCTCTCATCATACTCAATGTGGATCGATGCACAACATGGAAACAATGTAAAGATTGGCAAATTGCTTTCTGTGGGGGGAGTGGGGGAAGGCAAGTAAGATTAGGGGAAAATTGTAAAACTCAAAATAAATAAAATCTTTAATTAAAAAATGGTCAAAGGATATGAACAGGCAGGTTTTTTTATATTGTAAATGTCAGATTGATTCATATTATAAATGTCAGATTGATATTTTATTTTATTTTTCTAAATACATGTTAGGAAAGTTTTTCAACATTAAAAAAAAAATGTGGAGTTTGAACATAGACCAAAGACTATTACCTTCACTTTAGAAAAAAAACCTGTTATTTTATTATGTAATTTTGCTATGATTTATACTTTATTTTTCTTCCTTGATGATATAATTTCTCTCTCATCACATTCAACTTAGGTCAATGTATATTATGCAAACAATGTGAAGACTAACAGATTGCCTTCTGTGGGAGGTGAAAAGAGGGAAGAAAGAATAGGGGGAAAATTGTAAAACTCAAAATAAATCAAATCTTTCTTTAAAAAAAGTATTTATGTGCTTCACTTGTGACATGGATAGAGATCTAAGGAATCTAGTCAATCATTTTCCAAGGGAGATTGCAAGGCAATTTCATCCTGAGGAGAACAGGAGAAAGACCATGGCTAGGCCCTTTTTCCTTTCTTTGCCTATGTCAAAAAGGAGTGTCAGATTAAAATTAGATCTGTAGGGGCAGCTAGGTGGCACAGTGGATAAAGCACTGGCCCTGGAGTCAGGAGTACCTGGGTTCAAATCCGGTCTCAGACACTTAATAATTACCTAGCCGTGTGGCCTTGGGCAAGCCACTTAACCCTGGTTGCCTTGCAAAAATCTAAAAAAAAAATTAGATTTGTTTCCTTGTCTAGGGTACAAGTATGACTGAGGAGAAAAACACTTCCCTGATTGTTCTAAAGAGTGAGTGTAGGTCTTAATTTACACAACCTTCCCCTAAAATGTTGGCTACACAATACGCAATTACAAATAATGAATTATGGTAAACTCATTTATTCAAGCAAAACAGCAAACTGAAATTGGAGAAGTTCTGCAGCTTAGAATATCCATAAGGGTGGATAAACTCTTTAATTGTAGTGAGGGGAGATCTCAACTCAGACTAAGAGAAAGTGCCCAGTCTAAGCCATGGAGGTCAATTTCTAGTAGTCTCTGGAGAAGCAAGTCAGAAATCAGAGACACGTTGAGTCTTCTACCAGTTAGTATTTTCTCTCTCTCTCAGCATGTCTCTCTCATAATGTTCTAGAATCACACATTTTTTTGTCCAAAAAGTTTTTCCATCAAAATTAAGTGCTTCACAGAAAGTGTTTTCTCATACTCAACATTTTCTCTATTGGCTTGGAATCATGTCTCCTTCCAATACATGGACATCCACAAAATACCTAAAGCCTAGTTGGAAGGCAATTCAAGGGAACTATTTTCTATAGCTATACATATATATATATATATATATGTATTTATGTATTATATATAAATATATAAATATATAAATATAATGTCCTACACAAATTCAAGAGAAATTTTGGAGTGGAAGGACAGTCCTCATGAAAGAGGTGGCTCTTGGGTTGAGTTTTAAACGAAGCTAGGGATTCTGGTGAATGGAGATGAGGAAGAAGTGTATTACTAGCATGGAGCACAGCCGACAAAAAGGCTTGGATATGGGATGGAATGTCTTGTGTGACAATCAACAAGCAAACCAGACTTAAATCTTGTGAAGGGAAGTAAGGTACAATGAGCCAGAAAAGAGACTCTGGATTTGAAAAGCCTTTTAAAAGGTTACACTGAGGGGCAGCGAAGTGGCACCAGTCCTGGAATTCTGAGTTCAATTCTGGCATCAGACACTTAATAATAACTTAGCTGTGTGACCTTGGGCAAGTCACCTAACCCCATTGCCTTACCAAAAAAAGGCTACCCTGAGAAATTTCTATTTCATCTTATAGGCAATTGGGAACTACTAGAGCTTTGTGGACAGGGCAGTGATATGGCCAGACTTGTGCTTTGGCAGTTGTGTGGAATTTGTATAGGAGGAGGAGAGAAACTTGAAGAAGGGAGGCCAGTTGAAAAGCTACTGCTGTCATCCAGGGGTCCGAGTGAGTGAGCACGGGAGTAGAGAGAAGGGAAATAGGAGGGAAGTAGACATGGAGGTAGAGTAAGCAAGAGTTGGGAACTGACTTGCTATGGGGTCAGAAGAGTAAATAGTCAATGATGTAGTTACTTCTCAGCCATCTGGGAATCATTTGCATAGAGATGATATGAGATCAACAAGAGAAAAAAGTGGGACTAAGGATGGCATCTTAAGGTATCCACATGCATAGGGATAAAACATGGAATCTGATCAAGAAGTGACCAATCAGGTAGGAGTACAAATAGGATACTGGGGTTTTTTAAAAAGCCAGAGATGAGAGAATCTCCTCGAGGACAGATTGGTCAAATGCTATGGAAAACTCATGAAAGAGGGTTAAGAAAAGGCCATTGATTTGTCACCTTTGGAGAGAGTAGTTTCAGTTGGATGATGAGATGAGAGCCAGTGTACAAGAGTTGAGTCATCAGTAAGAAAAGAGGAGGGGAGGCAACATGTACAAATCGTGTTTCTAGGAGTCTGATCTGTGAAAGGGAGGAAAGATATAAGCCAATTGCTGAGGGACTGGTGTTGTAAACATGGGGATGGCCTGAGTATATTTATGCCCCAGGGAAAGAGCCAATAGAGAGGGAGAGCTTTCACATGAAGGCAGGGGCTGATTATAGACATAATCAGCTGGAGAAGACAGGAGAGGATAGGAAAAAGAGATCAAGCAGAGTACTTGACCCTGGCGAGAAGGGTCATGTCTTCAACAGAGACTGAAACAAAAGAGGAGTATAGAGGGAAAGGCATAAAGGACTTTGCAGATACAGAGTTGCTAGGAGGAAGTGATTATTGGTGCTAGATGGTTTCTATTTGATAAAGTGGCAGTGAGTTTAAATAAGTGAGAGGGGTGAGAGTTTGATGGAGAAGGTTAGAGGAGAGAATTTGGGGGATCTCAAGAGGAGATTCAGCTGGAGAAGAGAAAAAAGGATTGCCTTGGGAAATGAAGGCCCAGTCTAGATTAGATAGCAAATCTAAGGCTATGAGGAGGATCAGAGGCAGGTGGAGGTGACCCAGGTTGGCAGTTTGACTAAGCTTGAATGGCCACAGCACAACCGGCCGACAGTTCAAGAGTAGAAGACTGTATAATATTGGCCTAGTTAACTACAGAGTCAAGACAGATCACATGACATGTATGAATGTGTGCCTTCTTCCAGGTAATAAAGCAACTTTTGGAAAAGTGTCTCCCTGTGGCTAGAGAAGGAATTTTTTTTTAACTACTTAACTTGCTCTGCTGTTTGATTAAATGTCTTTTGCTTCGAACTAATGTATCTTTTCAGGTTAGTTTAGTAAAAGTAAATGCATCAGAGGGGGCTAATAACACTAACAACATGCTTTGAATATTGAACAGCTTTTGAAAGACCCCCCCCCCTGTGAAGGGACCTCTGGCTGCTTCATATATAACTGGTCTAAAAACTTTGTGGTTCTTAGATTATATTATTTTTAATATAAGATTAGGTCTTATAGATCTACTCCATCTTCTGCAACTCTGCCCCTATCACTGCACAGGATGGGGGTCACACAGGACTGAAAACCATTTTGTACTTTGTGTCATGGTCAAAACATTCCTAAGTATCCAGCCTACCAATAATGAGCACTCCAAACTTAGCTAGACTGGCCTTCAGAAATCAGTCTTTTTTTCCAAAAGCCATGTTCAAAGTCTTTCCAACATGGTAGAAATTTCCAGACCTATGCTTCACTGACATAGCCAGTGAGAATCCATGGTGATCCTGACACTTTATATGAGACAGGTATTTTGTGACTATTCTAATTTTTAAAAATAAATGTTATTCATATCATATGTTTGTATATCATCTAAACTTCCTTTTTCTATCCCTCCCATCATCCCATATAACAATATTTTTTAAAAAAGAAAGAAAAAAGAAAAAATTAGGAAACTTGATTATTACATTTTAAAAATCTGATATTATATGTAACATACCATTCCCATAGTCCTCCCTATTGCCTGCAATAGCTCTGGTGTGGGTCTGGACATGAATTTCTGAGAGTCAGGTCAGGTAGACATACCTAAACACAAAAGGTTGGGAAGTGAAAATCTATCAACTTTATTTTTGGAAACTCAGATTTTTTATAGCAAAAACTTATCTCAGGAATGACTGGTTAAAAGAGACCCAGTTTTACAATTTCCTGGGTAAATTTACAATATTTGTTTTTAGAAAAATGCACGATTCTCTATCAAAGAAACCCTTTACAACCATTCTGGAGCCACACATTATCCTAGGTCAGGGTTCACTGGTGAGCCAACAGATCCATACAATGAGCAATAATCCACACATATCTTTGATGGGAAAAAGTCACCAAGTACATGTGACTATCACTCCCTGGGGCTGACCCGCTACAGATTCCCCCTTCTTAGGCATGCTGAAGCTTTAGGCGGTATATTAGGACATCTATGTTAGAACATCTATGTTTTGATCCAGTGACAAAAAGGCGTTTAAATACAAATGGGAATAATACACAATATCAATAATAATGCAAAGATACCAGGAAGCATGCTCACTAATAAGTTCATAAAATGAAAGGGATGAAGTCTATTAACAAAGTTAAACAAATTATCAATACCTGAATCCATTTCCATTCTAGGTGTCAATGCAATATCATTAACAATTTTGTGCAATTGATTCATATCCACAGTTATAGAATCATTATACCATATTCCATTCAAATAACCTTTATATTATTCCATGGAATAAGTGAAGTGTTATATTTTAAAGGAGTAACACAAATAGCAGAAGATCTATAAACACATTGCAATTGTTCACTACAGAGGTTCATAATGCATTAATCAAATGATAAAGATCCTCATTAATTCTCTCCTGAGCATCTTTTGATAATTCTAGAATATATTTAGCTTCCAATTTTTTCCTTTATTCCCTACTTGTACAGAAATAGTCACCAAAGTAGCTGCTATAATGGCTACTATGATACACAATGCAACTAACCCATCTCTTCTGCCTAATTCTCTTTAATGTTTTTTCTAAGAACTCTTCAGCAGGAGACATATACAAACCTTCTACCTTAGTGGGTATTATAGCAAATTTTGGTTTTCTTATCATGAAAACAACATCATCATCCTCCACTTCCTTATTTATACATGCTCGAATAGTGCAATTGCAACAGTTAACATTATACTTCCCTTTTTCTCTGATAATATTGACATCTTTGAAAGATCCTATCATGAAGGCAATATCTGGTCCTGTGCATGCAGTCACAGACAATTTCTTTTCTGCATAAGATATTTTGCCCAACATCTTATTCCATTGTATATACCTTATCTCATCTATAGCTGCCATAGCCTTCCATATCTTTGAATTAGCTAACCCTATTTCTGGATATATAATTGGTTTAATATAGCCTGGAAAACCCCATGGATCAACTCTATCAGGAGAATTCTATACTTGTAGCAAAATAGAATGATCATAATTTCTTCTATCTGGGGTATGACAGGCAACCCAGGGTGGAAAACATTCATTTTTTTAAATCCCAAGCATGTAAATTTGTAGGAATGTAGGAATCATCTTTCTTCCTTCAATACTTTCTACAAATGGAATTCCTGATATTTCCAAAGTCCTAAATGCTCCCCTGTTATAAATATTTGGAAGAGTTGAATGATTAGTTTTACTTAATGTAACATATGGTTCAACCATACACATTTTACAAAAACATTTAGGTGTCACAGTATTTAAACCAGAAAAATTATGCCTAAATTTTCTTCTCGGCTTTGATATCTCCAGTAGGAACTTTGTTATATCCCAAATAATCTGCAGCTTCCCCAATTAATACAATTTCAACTATACTGTCTCCTCATTGTAGAACAGTGACCCATGGGGAGATTTGAACATAAGTCCGAAATTCAATTCCTTTTACAGTCCCCAAATTGTTCATGAGTCATAAATTGTCCCATAAATCCATGACGTATTCTCCTCTCATCTTTTCCTTTTTGATTTCTTAAATATAAGTTATTCATTTTCTGTATTACTTGATTCATCTGGTCTGCACGGACTGATGCTTCTTTCTGATACCCAGACAATTTCTCCATCTGTGGACAAAACAGAAGCATACCCTCGACCCCGGATTAATAATGGATCCAGTCATTTTCATTGTTGATGTCTTAGGATCCTTCCACGTAACCATGCCCTTCTCTTCATGTTGCATATCCTTAAAAAAATCTTTCTGCAGGTGTTGTTCATCATTCAATGTTAAAAACTTCATGGCATATAAGGTGAGATTTACTCTCCTTCCTTGTTTCCCTTTTGTCCCTATATAGTCACCCTTCTTTTGCACTTCCAGCAATTTCTTAAGATCTTTATGTTTTCTTTCTACTAAAGCTTGAGCAGTGAGGTTATAGGGAATACTTGTAATATGTTGTATATTGTAATATAGACAGAATTGTTTAAATGCCATAGAAGTATATCCAGGGCCATTATCTGTTTTTGTGGATTTTAGTATCCCTGAAATAGCAAAACAATGGCATAAATGATCAATCACACCTTGTGTAGCCTCTGAACTATGTGCTGTTGCCATTGCACATGAACCAAACGTATCTACAGTAACATGAATGAATTTCATTTTTCCAAAAGATGTATAACGAGTCACATCCATCTGCCACAATTCATTAGGAACTTGGCTTCTAGGATTCTTAGAATAATTTGTAAGGGTAGGTAAATATGGAATGTATAGTTGACAGGATATTACTATATTCCTTGCTCATTCTCTGGTGATTTTGAAGTCTTTCTTTAATAAAGAGGCATTCTGGTGAAACTTTTTGTGACACTGCCTAGCTTGCTGTTCTACTAAGCTTATAAGAAGTGGAAGGGTTAATTGATCAGCCCTATGATTGCCTTCATATATGGGCCCAGGCAATCCAGTGTGGCAATGTATGTGTTCAGTTAAAAAAAAGATTATATCTATCTCTTATAACTTCTTGTAAATCTTTAAAGAATTGATATAATTCTTCATCAGTGCCATGTTTAATAAAAGCTGTTTCTATGTATCTGACCACATGATAACTATACTTACTATGTGTAAAAATGTTAAGTGTTTGTAGCTGTTCTATTAATACCATTAATTAGCCATATAATTCATTCTTTTGTTTTGATTAAAAAATATTTTTTTTAAAAATTGCGTTTATGCTTGGACCTACAGGTCTAGAATAAGGTGCATCACATTGTTCAAAAATTTCAGGAAACTTAAGAGTGTCATAACTTCAGATGTTTTCCCTCATTACCTCTACAGAGCAATTAATCATTAACTCCAGGCTTTGATATCATTACAGTAAAATAGCTTATATTGGTAAGACTAGATCCTATAACTTTTAAACATCTTGCTCATCAGTAAATTGCCTAACCATGGGTGACATAATTTTCAATCTCTCAATCATTTTTCAAAGCCTCTCACATTTATTCGGCATTATTGCAAATAATTGCACTTAAGCTATAGCTTCCCAATTTCTTATACAACCTTCTTCTAAGGTTACCATTTTTGCTTTTTTAAAAATTAAACATTAAATTCTTAACCTACATGAAACATGTTTCCATGCTGACATCTTAAAGTTAACCTTATAACTAAATATCTGTTACACATAAATTTCTTTCACATCTTTGTTTTAAAAGCTTATTTTCTTCTTGTTCAAATACACTCCTATTTTCAAAAAATAAGATTCTCTATGAATTTAGTTTCATATATAATAATTTCAAAAAATCCAATGTAGTTTTATATATAATAATTTCAAAATATCCAATATAGTTTTATACACACACACACACACACACACACACACACACACACACACACACATATATATATATATATATATATAATTTCAAAAAAATCAGTGTAAAACTTTTACCAATGCCAGGGTTACAGCATACATATATAATTTCCTCTTAAATAACCGATATTAAATAAGTTACTTTGATCTTACATATAAATATTCCCTTTAAGAAACACTAGGTGGGGGGCAGCTAGGTGGCACAGTGGATAGAGCTCCGGCCCTGGAGTCAAGAGTACCTGAGTTCAAATCCAGTCTCAGACATTTAATAATTACCCAGCTGTGTGGCCTTAGGCAAGACACTTAACTCCATTGCCTTGCCAAAAAAAAAAAAAGAAAAAAAAGAAGAAACACTAGGTGGAAGAACACAGTTTTTCACAATCTCTCTGAGCCAAAAGACCTTGAGAAATATAGCCTCGTTGGCAAGGTATTCTCTAGTTTTCTTATAACAAATCTTTACAAAGGTGATGGATGATACTTCAATTCATCCATTGTTTGTTATCGTAACACAGTATTAAAATTTCAAAAAATTGTCTGAATCCGTTCTTATACAAAGTTTACTAATTATACATACCATATTTCAATTTAATGTATATTCCCATTACTCCCTAAAGTTCTGTAATAAATATTTGTTTTTTTAGATTTTGCAAGGCAATGGGTTAAGTGGCTTGCCCAGGGCCACAATTATTAAGTGTCGGAGGCTGGATTTGAACTCAGGTACTCCTGACTCCAAGGCCAGTGCTCTATCCACTGCGCCACCTAGCCACCCCAATAAAAATTTTTTGAGACAAAATGTTTCTAAAATTCCCTTTTATCATTACAAGATTTTCTTTATAGCTCTCTTAATGATCTTATAAATTCCAAACTCATATTCAAAATTACCTTAAATTATTTTCCTTTTACAAAATATAAAGTTGGCAAATCCTTCTTCTCTGTATCCGAGCTATTCTAACTTCTCAGTGCTCTAACTTAAAAGAACTTTCTATCCTCACTGACAAAATGATGTTCTGGGAATTGGAGATTCTTCACATTTTGAGATATCAAGGTAGTATGCACTCATTATTTACCTTTACTGTTTAACATTCCTTGTTCAACCAAAACTTTATATATATATTTATCATGCTAATTAAGACCAGTCCAAAAATAATTTTAGGGACAATTTCAATTTCTCCTAGGTCCCTTATAAGTATAATTTGTCAAATCAGTAAGTAAAATTCTATTAGTCTGTCAGACCAGAAAAGAAAGACTAGAAAATAAGAGAAAATAATAGAACCCCTTCTCCTCCTAAAACAACATGATTCTCAGGAAAATCTCCTTTTTGGCGCCAATCATGAGTTTTGGAGAAAAAAGGTCTCATTTTGAAAAGAGAGAATGGAAAGAAGGTTGGCCAATTAGAACACAGAAAGCAGCAGGCCTGAGAGAGAGCTGAGAGCTTCTCTCTGCCTGTATTTTAAAGCAAACACATAGACACATAAACGGAGTCAGAGCATTTAGAACCAGAGGCCCCCCCAAATCTGGGGAAACCCCACTTTGCTCTCACACTAGATGGTCCCTTTAAACATTACTCAAAGACAAAAAACAACAGGATAACACCACCAAAGGTGACAAATCCTCCAAGAAACCAGAGGAACAATGCAGAGAACCTTCCATTTTCACAATACATTTTTCCATTCAAAGGTTTTGATATCTAACACTTCTTGATTTTAACCATAAATAGCTATAACTTTTGAGAAGGCAAACAGTCACTCGAAATTCCCTGAGCCACATTGGACTATCCCCTGTCCCCTACCAGCTTAGAGTAAAGCACATAACTTCAACAGCCCTAAATCTTTTCTAGGAGGGTAGTTTCTTTTTTTTTAAATCCTCAATCATCGCATTATTTTTTGTAACCATCAAATTACGTATTTTAAAATGAACCTGATTATCTTGTCTTTTGGAAATTAAACAGCATTTTTAAAAATTTAACATTTTACTTTATTTTATCAAGTCTTCATGAAACAATTCTCTCTCTCTTATCTTAATTCCTCTCCCTCAGTTAACTCCAAGATATGGATAAGCGAGCCATGAGCCAACAAGCTGTCTGATCTCTCCCTCCCATTGCCACCTCCTTTTCCAGGCAGTTTTAGCCATGCCTGTTCATGTGCCTGGAAACTACACCCAATTTGATTACTCCTGCCCATGGACCAGCGCTAGAGAGCATTTCCAATGTTATTTTTAATCCCGCTGCCTCCCTTTTAGCCTGACTAGGACAATTCTCAAAGAATTCAGTTTTCCATATTGAGTAATCTCCTGGTGTAAGAGTAGTTTTTGCTCTCATGGTCCAATCTTCTGGGGCTAATATTTGTCTACCTAATATTTCTATCATAGTTAAAACATATGGATTGGTGTTACCATACGTGCTTGTTGCTGGTTTGAATTCTCTAAATGTTTTAAAATCTAAATTATTGTATTCTCTCAAAACAGTCCCTGGAATCCTTGGATCAGGTCTCTCAAGTACAGGAAAAGGGAACAATGATTCTCTCGTGTCCCATGGAATCTTCTCTCCCTTAGCTATAGCTCTTTGAGGGGCTGTTTGGCCAATATTCCTATGCCCCTTATCTTTGGTAGCATTTTCTTCTTTAGACTGCAAAGGAGTAGAAGGTGGGTTATTAGAGTTAGGAGGAGGTGGTGCTGGCTGGGGAGCCACCACCACCAGAACCCCAGGAGCAGCAGCCGCTGTGGCAGCCTGAGCAGGTGGGGCCTGGCCTCCCGGAGACTCTCTGGTACAAGTTCCTAAAGTGGGAGTTGGGAGGAGGATTCTCCAGGGGAGGTAGGGGCCCTTGGCCTTGGCCTCCACACCCCTCCTTCCACCCGGAGGCAGGCACAGGTCTGGAGGTGGCATTGGAGGTAAAAGCCACCACTCTTTTTTATTCTTGTCTTCCTGCTGAATAGCCTGATCATCTCCATCAACTTTTTTTTTTTTTTTTAGGATTTTGCAAGGCCAGCGGTAGTGGGTGGGAAATGATCATCAATAAAGCATCGTTTTTAAGGGGGTTTTTTGCAAGGCAAATGGAGTTAAGTGGCTTGCTCAAGGCCACACAGCTAGGTCATTATTAAGTGTCTGAGACCGGATTTGAACCCAGGTACTCCTGACTCCAGGGCCGGCGCTCTATCCACTGCACCACCTAGCCACCCCTTCCATCAACTTTTAATATACTCGGAGCCAAAGGAACATCTCCAGGTGGAGTCAGACAGATTTTTAAAATATTCCCCAAAGAAAAGACTCCTATAGGGAATGCCTCCTGACCTTCCTGCTTAAAATGCTCACTCCTGTTTCCCCAGTTTCCCATTTTTCAATACTCAATACTCCTTCTGGAAACCAAGGACAACATTTTTGTACACATTCACTAAATTCTTCCAATTGTTTTGTTGTCCTTTAACTATCTGCTTTAGCAACTCTCAAATGATGTCCTCTCTCCTTGGACTGTCCCATTTTAATGCTCTCTGTTTTAGACCTGATGAAAAAATTATTTACCTTCATTGCCTGCTGTCCCTTTATGAGTGCTCTTTTGACCCCCCGCAGGTGTCCAGACTTTAGCTTTCCTTTCAAGACTGATTCCCCTCCAGGTCCGACTGTCCATCTGTCCATCCATCAGTCCATCCTCAGTCCCTGTTTGGGCACCAGCTATCGCCCGCCATAGCTCTGGTGTGGGTCTGGACATGAATTTCTGAGAGTTTGGGCAGACAAACATATCCAAACACAGAAGGTTGGGAAGTGAAAATCTACCAACTTTATTTTTGGAAACTCAGACTTTTTATAGCAGAAACTTATCTCAGGAATAACCGGTTAAAAGAGACCCAGTTTTACAAGTTCCTGGGTAAATTTACAATATTTGTTCTTAGAAGAATGCATGCTTCTCTATCAAAGAAACCTTTTACAACCATCCTGGAGCCACAGATGATCTTAGGTCAGGGTTCACTGGTGAGCCAACAGATCCATACAAAGAGCAATAATCCACACATAGCTTTGATGGGAAAAGTCACCAACCATGTGTGACTATCACTCCCTGGGGCTGGCCCTGTAGACCTCCCACCTCTGCAAAGGGGTAGGGAGAGCTGTCTTCTATTTCTTCTTTGGTTCCATGCTTGTTTTTCATCATTTTTGTACCATTTCTCATCGGTTGCTTTCTGGTGGATGTTTGTGATATAGTCACTAAGTATATTGCTTTCTTGGTTCTGTTTCTTTCATTTTGCATCAGTTTATAGAGGGGTTTTTTTTTAGGTTTTTGCAAGGCAAACGGGGTTAAGTGACTTGCCCAAGGCCACATGGCTAGGTAATTATTAAGTGTCTGAGGTTGGATTTGAACCCAGGTACTCCTGACTCCAGGGGCCAGTACTTTAGCCACTGTGCCACCTAGCCGCCCCTATAGAGGGTTTTTACAGACTTCTCTGTATTCCTCACAGAGAGCACACTAAGATTCCATTACATCCATGGACCACATTTCGTCTAGCCAATTCTCAATTGATGGGCATTGACTTCATTTCCATTTTTTTTTACTATTTGAAATTTTTAAAAAAATTTTTGATTTTACTATTACCTTATTTACTATTACCAGTTTACAGAGGAGAAAATTGAGGTGCATAAATGGAAAAAGAAAAGGCCCATGGTCACAGAACCAAGCAGTAGCGGAGACAAGATTTGAATGAAAGTCCAGATTCTAGGGATGAGGCTTTTTATATTATACTACAGGCTTTTCCCATCATACTCCATGCTTATGGTTTTTTCCCTTAGGATTTCATCTGTATGCAGACCTTTCAGTGTGGAAACTCCTTCTAATGCAAATCAGCACCTGCTCTGCAACCTAAAAGTCATTAGTGACTTGCCCAGAGGCCTGCTCTCTATAACAGACCACACAGCGTGTCTCACAGCAGCCTGGTATCCATTTTAATGAAACAAAATGTACTTTTAACAAGCATTTGTAAAAGAAATATCTTTGGTCAGACTCCTCCAATTTTTAGCTGGGAAAAACTCGGTGTGTATACCCCACCTGATTGGACAGGTAGAGTGTTTCACTATTTTGCCACAAGGTGGCGCTATGTCCTGGTATATTTCAGAATCTAATCTGGTTCTGTTTACAGATTCCTAGCTCTAGATGGAGAAGGACCCTCAGAGGCCAACCCCCTTATTTTACAGAGTAGAAACTGAGGCCCAAGGAGGGGAAAAGCCTTGGCTAACATCACACAGGTAGTAACTAACTCTAGAGTCAGGGCTCCTGCCTTTGCAACCTGCAACCTTCCTAGAAACAGGCAGATGGAGAATAGACTGAAGCTTTTAGAGATTTAGAGAATCATCAGTTAGGCAAGCTGGAAGGACCCACCAAGGTCATCGCAACTTAAGTAAGCAAGAGGCCCCTCTGCCAAAACCCCAAATGACCATTGGAGCTCTTTTGTAAGCCCTCTAGGATGGAGGAAGCTAACTTCCTGAGGCAGGTTGTTCCACTCTTGGAGTACTCAAAGTTCTTTTTGACTCGTTTTACAAGGTTGTATTTAGGCGAGGTGACTCAGTGGATGGAGGGCTGGACCTGCAGTCAGAAGATCCGAGATCAAGTCCGATCTCAGACACTTACTAGCTATGTGACCCTTGGCAAGTCACTTCACCCTGTTTGCCTTAACCCTCTGGAGAGGGAAATGGCCAATTACTCCAGTATCTCTGTCAAGAAAACAGTTGGGTCCATGGAAAGATGACTAAACAACTGAACAAATTCATCGTGGAGTCAGGAAGGCCTCAGTTCCAGTTCCTCCTCTGCCACTTTATGGAACTGTGGGCAAATCATTTTATTTCTCTTAGTTGGCTTAGTTGTTTGTACAATGGGCATAATAACTACAAGGTTGTTGGGAAGCGCAAAGTGAAATAAGAGACGAGAATTTCCTTTCCAAATCTTAAAACACTAAAGAAATGTCACCTACTATTAAATCAAGTCTACATAGGAGTCTCTGTTTGCTCCACCTCTCTAGTTCGATTTTCTGGGGTCAAGCTGAACCAATGTGCTCCTTCTTCTTCCACGTGAGACAGCCTTGCAAATACTTCAATTCAGGTCTTTAAACTGGAACTCGGAGGCAAGTCCAATGTGCTTAGTTTACAGATGGGCAAACTGAGGTGGAAAGAAGTCCAATGATTTACCCAAAGCCACATGAGAGAAAGAGTTAGAATTGAAATCCAGATCTAGACTGGGTGTCTGGGTCTGTCCTCTTCCTCCAAGACTTTTGTTTTCCAGGCTAAATATCCCCTTGTTCTTTCAACCAAGCCTAATATGGCAATATCAAACGTTTTGAACGAAAAGATTGTTGAAACTAATACATGGGGATTGGGGTGAGGAGAAGAAGTTCTTTATCTGATAACTGGTTCTGAACGCTCTCCAGTTTATTGATGGTTTTCCTAGAATGCTTCTCCTTAAGTGGAAGCCCACCCTCCTGGGGTGGCCTCCTCAGGTTAGAGGACAGAAGGCCTCTCACCTTCCCAGAACTGAAGCCTTTTGCTCTTTTGATGGCACCCTAAGAGAATATTCTCCTTTTTTGACCATCACGCTCCCTCCACTGTTGAGTCACATGAAGCTTATATTATGTGTTCTTCTGTTTAAACTAGCTTATTATCTGAAAATTTGCTTCCTCCTTCCCAGAGGAGAGGTGGGGGGCTGTGTGGCACTACTGAGACCAAACATTGCATACATTGTCAGACACAGTCTATGTATGTAGATTTATGTAGATTTTTTTGCTTTTCTTTGGCATAGGGAGGATTCAAACCGAAGGGGTGGGTGGGAAATGATCATCAATAAAGCATTGTTTTTAAGGGGTTTTTTTTTTTGCAAGGCAAATGGAGTTAAGTGGCTTGCCCAAGGCCACACAGCTAGGTCATTATTAAGTGTCTGAAACCGGATTTGAATCCAGGTACTCCTGACTGCAGGGCCGGTGCTTTCTCCACTCCACCACCTAGCCGCCCCATCAGTAAAGCATTTCTGAAATGGAATTACTAGCAACATATAAACACGTCCAGATAATGTTGCAATAAACCTTGGCTAGGTAAGAAGGAGGTGTGTCTACACTCTGAACTCACTGTTCTGTTCCTTACAGATTTAGAGTTACTTGGGTCACTGAGAGGTTGTCTTTCCTGGGATCACACAGCTAAGTTGCATCAAAGATTGGGCTGGAATCCTTGGCCTCCTAACTCCAAGGCCATCCATACTTGTCTTCCACTAGGGAAATAATTCATATAAAGAGGTGGGTCCATGATCATGTATGGCTTCCTTGGGAACCACATTTCCCAAAAGCCCTTGTAATGCTCCTTCATGGATGGGGCTAGTCAGCCTATGGGGTTTGGGGATGTAGTCAGAGAGAGGAAGGACTGTGACTAGCACTGCAGCAGACACAGTGGTAGGGAGCACAGGGGGTGTCATCAAGGCATTTGGTGAGAAACTCAAGCCTTCCCTGAACTTTCCCTCCTGTATGTGAATGGCTGATCTTTCCCCCTTGCTGTGCTGGGGAGAGAGGAAAGTGATTTCTCTGGCTGTCTCTAATCCTATGTATTAGATAGGAGTGTTAGGAGAGTGCAGAGGGAATAGGCATCCAGTCTCCAGTCTGGGCAGGTTTGGAAGGTGGTGCTGATAGGGTTTACCTCTTGAATTAATTTTTATTTATTTGCTTGCTGTTTTTATTTATATTTTATTTGTTTAAGAAAGATTTTATGGGGCAGCTAGGTGGCACAGTGGGTAGAGCACCGGCCCTGGAGTCAGGAGGACCTGAGTTCAAATCCCACCTCAGACACTTAATAATGACCTAGCTGTGTGGCCTTGGGCAAGCCCCTTAACCCCATTGCTTTGCAAAAACTAAAAAATTAAAAAAAAAGAAAAATTTTATTTATTTTGAGTTTTACAATTCCTCCCCCATTTTTGCTTCCCTCCCCCACCCCCCCACACAGAAGACATTCTGTTAGTCTTTACATCGGTTCCATGGTATACGTTGATCCCAGTTGAATATGACAGAGAAATCATATCCTTAAGGAAGAAACATAAAGTATCTATAGTGAAATTACGTAATAACATAACTTTTTTTTCTAATTTGACGGTAACAGTCTTTGGTCTTTGTTCGAAGCCCATAATTCTTCCTCTGGATACAGATGGCCTTCTCCATTGCAGACAGCCCCAAATTGTCCCTGACTGTTGCCCTGAAGGGAGGAGCGAGCTGCCCACCAGGGTTGCTCCTCAGCCCCATGCAGCTGTTAGGGTGGACAGAGTTTTTCTGCTTCTGCTCATCTTGCTCTTGTTTGCTGTTTTAAGTAAATTTCCCTTACTATGATTTCAGTGGAAATGGAGACTTGCAAAAGATATCTCTTATTAAATCAAGTGCAAATATCAGTTTCTAAATGTACTCCACCTGGTTGTGGGACCTGGCTGTCCCCCAGTTGGACCCCTTGAGTCACGGACCTGGGAGTAGCCAATGGGGAGACAAATATCAGTGCTAGAAGCGCATGGTTGCCCTTGTCAGCACCCTCACTGTCTCTGTGGAGCTGCCCAGGGGATCTTCTAACACCTTCCCATCTCAGTCTTGGTCTTTTCCTGCAGTCTTCCCCTGCTTCCCATTCCCCAAGCCCATTTTCCTCCAAAGCCAGCTCCCCATTTCTTTCCTCCAGCCCCTGCTGTCTGTTAAGTCTTACACTAGCATCCTGTGTGCTGAGAGGCCTTGTCCATGTGGGAGCTCTCAAGTCTCCCTATGCAAGAAAGGAATCTGTCTAAGGTATTGCCTAAAACAAAGAGGTTTTCTTCTTAGCATTGAAGTGTCATTTAAGTCCCAGGCCCTATGGTTGATGCCCTTCTTCTGTAGAACCCCTAGAACACCAATTAAGTGTGTCTAAAATGGAGCCGAGACAGGTATGGGTCTGTTCACTGGGGTGATCCACATACCAAAGGTGGTTCTCCCATCTTAGGCCTTGGCATAAAGAACATCAAAATGAGAGCATAGCAAGAGCCCGAGATCCTTATTGGCCTTAGAACACTTTTGCCAACCTAGACAAGTCCAGAAAAATCACAAGACAGACAGACAGACAGCCCTGGCTATCCGACCATAGCTCCTACCTGAATCACACGGCCCTGCACTTACTTCTGGAATCAAAAATATTCATAAATGGATGGCTTTGTTTTAGTGGATGGGGGCTGGATGTGGAGTTAGAAAAACATGGACTTGGGGATCATAGATTTAGGGATCATTGAGTTCAACCCACTTAACGCGCAGGTGGGGAAACAAACAAAATAGACCCTAGCTCGGGGTCACCCAACTAGTAACTGTCTGAGGTGGGACTTGAACCCCAGTCTTCCTGACTCTAAGTTTGGCGCTCCATTCACTGCCTTCCAGTCCCACCCTTGATTCATAACTCTGGGGAAGTGACACCCTCTCTGTGCCTCAGTTTCCTCATTTATAAAATAAGAAGAACACTTATCTCATAAGATTGTTGTCAAGACCAAAAAGGAATGATAATGTGGGTAAGGCACCTGAGAGCACTGTAGAAATGTTGGTTCTGATTATCATCATCATTACTATTGTGACTGTACCACTGAGAGCAACTGGGTGTGACTGGGCAAAGGGGAATTTAATAATCCAGAACAACGAGAATCCAACACGAGTGCAAATGTGCACTGTTCCGGCAGGTTCTAGCTTGGTGGGATTCAGTCCGACTCCCTTCACTCCTGGCAGTGAGGAGGATGGGGGGGGGGGCAAGATGACAAACTGGATCACTGTTGTCCTGGGTTCTTCTTCCATTGGCTTCGTGGGGAGCATTGTTCCACGGCAGACTCACAACTTCCTCCAGGACTGTGCCCCTGTTTTGCAAATGGTAGCCCTGGGGGAGAAGGGGCCTGGCATCTGAGGAGTTGGCCAGGACTTCAGGCCTCCCACAGGCCTCCCCCAGGCCTCCCACAGGCCTCCCAGTGGGTTCTGACACTTTCGACTAGATTCTTAGTAGCCTCCAGGCTTCATTGCCACATGGGGGAAAGAGAACATCCTTAGTAAAGAGAGACTTCCTCGCTTTGTTGAAGCAATCAGTCACATCAGGAGCATCTATTGGGCCCCTTCAGTATACCTTTGTGAGATTGTTCTGCATGCTGCGGGTGGAATGATGCCGTCCCTGCCTTGGACTGAATGCCAGGCTTTGGGGTATGTGGGGGGGGTAGATGAAGACAAGGAATGAAATATTCCCTGCCCTCCAGGAGTTTCCTGCCTAGGCAAGCTGGCATCAGGAGCAGGACTGAGGCCAAGGGCTTTGCGTTCCTGCTGCTGCTGACAACCGGCCCGCTTCCTTCCTCTCCAGGGACAAGAAAACCCTCGGCCTGAGCTGGGGCAGGGAGGGGGGGACAGGAAGGGAAGACGGCCTGTGCATGCTTGCTTTGGAGAGGGAGGACTTGGCTAGTGGGGGAGGGGACCCTGAGCCCGGGGGGAGGGGACCCTGGGCCCGGGGGGAGGGGACCCTGGGCCCGGGGGGAGGGGACCCTGAGCCCGGGGGGAGGGGACCCTGAGCCCGGGGGGGAGGGGACCCTTGGCCTGGGGGGAGGGGACCCTGGGCCTGGGGGGAGGGGACCCCGGGCCTGGGGAGAGGGGACCCCGGGCCTGGGGGGAGGGGCCTGGGGGGAGGGGACCCCGGGCCCGGGGAGAGGGGACCCCGAGTCCGGGGGGAGGGGACCCCGGGCCTGGGGAGAGGGGCGGCCGGAGGGGCAGCTCTGCAGGAGCTCCGTAGCGCCCTGGGGAGGGAGCTGGTGCCTCCCTTGCCCCAACTCCCTCAGGCCTAGGAAGGCAGAACAGCTGCTGCTTTGGGCCTGCTGTCCAGGGGTGGGTTAGGTGCTGTCACAGCCCGGAGGGGGCACTCTGCCTCCCTGCTTTCCGTTTTGTCGTCTCTACTTCGATCTGGCTGTCTCGCGTCTGTCCGTCTGTCTTGGCCTCTGGGTCTGTGCCTGTCTCCGTCTCTGGCCGTCTCTCGCTCTGTCTCTCGCTCTGTCTCTGTCTGTCCGTCCGTCTCTCTGTGTCTGTGTCTGTGCTCGTATCCGTCTCTGTCTCCGTCCGTCCGTCTCGGTTTCTCTTTCGCTCTCCGCGTCTCCGTGTGCCCGTCTGTCTCTCTCTCTCTCTCTGTCTCTGTCTCTCTGTCTCTCTGTCTCTCTGTCTCTCTGTCTCTCTGTCTCTCTGTCTCTGTCTCTCTCTCTCTCTCTCTCTCTCTCTCTCTCTCTCTCTCTCGCTCCGGACCAAGGGACGAAGGAGCCCCCCCCCCTCCCGTGTCTCCTCCCCTCCCTCCCTCCCTCCTCCCGCCCCCCCCCCCCCCCCAGCCGCGCCTGGGACTCTGCCCACCCCGGCTCCCGGCCCAATCGGGAGTCCGGGTGTTAAGTTGGGGAAACTTGGGCTGCGAGTCGGGGCCGCGGCACCGGGCGCAGAGCGAGAGCCGCCGCCGCAGCCACCGCGCCAGCACCAAGGGAGCCCGCGGCCCCGAGGCTCGGCCGCGCTCGGCTCGGCCGCCGCCCGGGAGCCCCGGCCGGCTCAGCCCGGAGAGGCGCGCCCGGAGGCGGCGGGGGCCGCTCGGAGAAGCCGCCGCCGCAGCGCGCCACCATGGCCCTGTCGTCCCCCGTGGGGCTGGACGGCTGCACCTGCTGCCTGGACCTGGCCAACCGCAGCGGCGCGGAGGCGGCCGGCGGCGGGCCCGGCGCGGGCACCGGCGCCCCGGGCAGCCCCAGCGTGAGCAACTTTCGGCAGCTGCGGGAGCAGCTGCTCTTCGCCAACCTGAACGCCGACAAGCTGGACCGCATCATGCGGCAGGACTCGCTGGAGCCGGTGGTCCGCGACCCCTGCTACCTGCGCAACGAGGGCATCTGCAGCCGCAACATCGACCAGACCATGCTGTCCATCCTGCTCTTCTTCCACAGGTGGGCCAGGGCCGGGCCCGGGGGCCGGGGGAGGGTGCGCGGGGGAGGGGGGGCCGCGCCCCGGGAGGCCCGGAGCCGCCCCGGAGGCCCGGAGCCCGGGGCAAGGCTAGGGACCCCCACCCTGCGTCTCTAACGCCAGGAGTCACCTCGCCGTCATGTGCAGATAGTCCCCCAAAGGAGCCGCCCTCCGCGAGACACAGACTCCCCGCGTTAAGGTCCGGCAGCGTGGGAGAGGGGGGGACAGGCGGCAGGGGCTTCAGTCGACACCGGGACCTATTTGCTTTCCCGTACATCAGGGCTACAGCGCCCTTGGGCTCCCTCCTGTACCATTCTCGAGAGTTTGCTCCCTAGGGCACCCTCGGGGAGAAAGTACAGCAAACCCCGAGGCTGGAGAGGTCCTCGGATGTCACCTAGCCCGATCCTTCTGACAGGTTTTACAGGTGAGGAAACTGAGGCCCACAGGAGGGAAGAAACTTGTCACGAGTCATAGGATCTGAGATCGAGAGCTCTAGAGACCCCGTCATGTAACCCCTTCATTTTGCAGAAAAGGAAACTGAGCCCACAGAGGCGAATTGAAGCTCAGAAACCTTGTTGCAGGGGTTCTTTATCTTTTCTGTGTCGTGGACCTTGTCGTTGGACGATGCGCTCAAGGCTATGGCCCCCTCTAGGAATCGTGTTTTTAAAGACATCAAAGAAAACAGCTTTTACACACACAGCTATGTGGGTATCTATGGTTGCATAGTTTATCCTTTCCGCTACATGGCATGAAACTTTTGGCCACCCATTCACCTGCATATTCCCAAGTGACACATCTTTCCATCGCCCCCCCCCCCCCTTTCCACCACTCCCCACCCACCACCGCTTCAGAAGCAAACAGTCCGGCAAACTGCGTGGAAATGCACTGATCAAAATGAAATGAGGCTTTTGGGAAACAAGTTCACAGACCGTGGGTTAAGGGCCCCTGGCCTAAAGCTGGAAGAATGCTTGGCAACTAGCTAATGCCTTTCCTTAATTATGAGAAAACTGAAGCCCAGAATCACCTCTGCTGGGACCTCATCCATGCCTCTCATTTTATAAATGGAAACTGAGGCCCACATAGCTTAAGGAATCTCCCCCAAGGTCTTCCTGCCAGGAGGGAAATCTGCAAGGCCAACACATTGGTCATGACTTTCAAGTTCAAAGTTGATGTGCCCAATAGAAGATGAAAAGTAAAAGTTGGGACCAAAAGATACAGGTGCACATGGGGTGGGGTTGGGGAGGGAAGGACAGGATCTGGGTTCCTTTTGATGCTCTCCTTATAGAACGACTGAGCTTGAGGAAAGGAAGGGCATTCAGAGTGATGACCAACAAAAGCAAACATGTGACTCTGGAACCCTGGGAGAGAGCTTAGTGGCTCTAGGCTCTTGGTACAGGAGAAAGCTGAAACCAAACCCTCCCTGGCATGCCTCTGTGGGTTGTGTTGAGAGATCCTGCCAGGAAAACTCTAAAGGGACAGGACTCTCCAGCCCGAGAAAAGGCTAAGCTGGAAGCCCTCTCACTAATTTGGGAGACAGCCCCCTTGAAAAGCCAGAGTGGGCCAAGTAGGGAGAAGTTGAGCCTCAGGCAAAAGAAGCATGGCTTATTGAATGTGCTTCTAATAGAGAGAGAAGCCCAGAAGCTTGCTGCCCCCTCACCCAACCCTGGGCCTATATGCTGTTTTCAGCCTGCAGACGCAAATTTTCCAAGATGACTTAAGAAGGGCCCAGACCTTCCATGGACTACTGGGGCTTTAGTGGCATTCCACCTCCCCCCCCCCATATACATATGTCTGCAAAGAGTTAGGTTGGCATCAAGGAATGGCTTGTTATGGCCTGGTAAAAAGAGAGCTGGCTTGGGGGGAGGGGAGACGTCTTAAGACCTGATTTCTGGTCCTAGCTTGGCCAGCGACCAGCTGTATAAGCCCCTTCTCCATCTGGGCCTCGAGTCCCATAGGAGCCCTCCTTCCTATTCTAGTACCTTTGTACATGGCAGGATCAGAACAATCCGTTGTATAGGCATTGCTCTATAGGGAGAATATTGCTGCCCTTACTTTTGCAACCTGATGAATGGGAGGGAGTCTTCCAGGAACAGTTTTAAAACCAAAGGATTCTTTGCCTATACAGACACATACATATATGTATGTATATGTGTGTGTGTGTGTGTGTGTGTGTGTGTGTGTGTGTGTGTGTGTGTATTTTCTTTTGACTGGACCTCCAGTTTCAGTCATGAAGGGAATTCTCAAAAGAAAATTCCTTCCATGGAGATGTATAAGGGCACCTGCTCTACAAAGCAGTCTTCCAGAGCAGAGGGGGCACCTAGAGGGTGTCATGGCCAGGATGTAGCAGAGCCAGGATTCAACCCCAGTGCTTCTTCTCTACTCAGCAGACCACTTTCTAACTACTATGCCACACAGCCTCTCTTGAGACCAAATAAAGGAATCAAAAGGCTGATCCACAAGGCGACTAACTGGGCTCCTTCCTAGCAGCATCCTTTCAGAGAGAATGAAATGGGGCAGGGCCCCAACCTCCATCCTCTGGGTACAATAGCACACACGAAACATCTAGCTTTATCAGACAGCTTAGCTTAGCATCCAGTTCTTTTCCCTATCACCACATTATGGCAGCCAAGCAGAGAGGACATTGGGAGTGAGTACTCATCTCAGTTATGTAAAAGAACCAGGCCTGCAGACCAGAAGCCCAGAATACTTAATGATCAGAGTGTTCCTGGACTACTGGTGAGACCCTGAATTTGAGTCAGCAGCTCTTACCCTTTTTGGTGTCCTGGGTCCCTTGGAAAGCCTGACGAAGTGCCTGGAAGTCTTCTCAAAACAATGGATTTTAAATGCATAACATACACAGGATTACAAAGGAAACAAACTATTTGAAGTAGTTATCAAAATCTTTTTCAAAAATATCTTCATGAACACCAAGTGAAGAACTACTGACCTGAATCTCATCCAGTACTCCCTTATCAAAAACTACAACAAAGAAAACCTTCAAAACATTACCCTCAATTTCCATCTAGTAGCCTTTCTTGGAGCTGGGGGAGAGTGGGAGTCTAAGAGAGTTATTGGCCCAGATTCTGGCCCAAGGGTCCCACCCAGGATCAAAGAATAGAGTTTGTTCCATGGAAGGCTTTGTGCACTAGAAATAGAAGATGAAATATCTGATGCCCCTAAAAAACATAAAAGGGAACAAGGGAGAATGTCACATAGAGAAAAGAGGAGGAACCTCTGCATGCGCCTAGCCCCGACCTTGAAAAATAGCTGCTAAGTTTGAGAGAGATGGGACCAGAACTCAGGATTCCTACCCTCCCTGTCTGTGTTCTTTCAGTCGTGCAGGATAATGGCGTGGGATAGTAGACAGAACAAGGGATTTGGACTCACTACCACTGTGTGACATTGGACAGTTTAACCTTACCAAGCCTCAGTTTACTTCTCTATCATAGATTACCAATGATTGAACTTCATCTTGCTAAGAAAATAAGAGAGAAATGGTAATTAGGAATACAGAGCTGAGCTCTCATACTTTAAATAGTAAATTTTTATTGATAACTTTTCTTTCTCTATATATCTATATCTCTATATCTCTATGTCTCTCTCTCTCTCTATATATACATACAAACATATATATATATATATATATATATATATATATATATATATATATATGTTTCCTCTCTCCTATTCATAGGGCTGTTGCTTACAACAAAGATTAAAAAGAAAAGAGAAAAAGAAAACAGCTCAGCAAAATTAATGAACACACCAAGGGAATCTGCTAGTATATAAGCGACTCCTTGCCCATAGGCCCCACTCCCGGCAGCAAGGAGCTTTTGCTCAACACCCCTGAGCTCGGTGGCCATAAATGCACAACCCTCCTTTCTGTTTGTTGTTGCTCTCCTTCCCGTTCGCATAGCTGAAGTCAAGGTTTTGATTGTTTTCCTGCTTCTGTTGACTCGATTCTGAATTTAAATCTCCCTAATCTCCTTTGAATTCTTCACATTTGCTATTTCTTACAATAGAGGAATATTCCATTCTATTCATAGACCACAGTTTCGTCACACATTTACCAATTAATGGACATCTGCTGTGTATGAGATCTTTGTTACTATAAGAAGTTCTATTGGGAAAAATCTGGGACCTATCTTTGACATCCTTGGAGTCCTTCCTAGCAGGGGAATAAAAGAACATTTGAATTGCTTTTTTTTGGGGGGGGCTTAAGTTTTTGCAAGGCAATGGGCTTAAGTGGCTTGCCCAAGGCCACACAGCTGGGTAATTATTAAGTGTCTGAGGCCGCATTTGAACTCAGATCGTCCTGACTCCAGGGCCGGGGCTCTATCTACTGTGCCACCTAGACGCCCCTTTGAGTTGCTTTTTGAAGCATAATTCCAAATTGGTTTCCAGAACGATAGAGGTAATTCCCAGATTCAGTAACAGTGCCTTAGCTTGCATTTCCTCTGCCCCTTCAATATTGACCATTCCCATAAAGATGGTAAAGACCAGTTCTTTTGGGTGGGGAGGGAATAGGAATGTTTATGAAACTTTTGAAGTGTTTTTATTTGCAATAATTAGTAATTTAGAGCAATCTTTGATTAGTTTGCTGTTATTTTAAGAATGATTTGTTTCTATCCTTTGACTACTTATCCAGTGACTCTTGATCGTGTTTGTGTGTGTGTGTGTGTGTGTGTGTGTGTGTGTGTGTGTTAATTCTCTATATATCTTGGATATCAGACCCTTAGAGATATTTGATACAAACTTTTTTCTCAGTCAAAGGCTTTCTTTCTTAATAGCATTGATTTTATTCATGCAAAAAGTTTTCAATTTTATATAATTGACACGATCTCTTTTATCTTTTGTGATTGCCTCTATCCCTTATTTGCTTAAGAATTTTTCCCCCTCAGCCATTTTGAGCTTATTGTGGTTTATGACATTCAGTGATGGTGTACACCTAAATTATACCAACGTTCTTTAGTTTTCCCAGCCATATTCGTCAGATGGGGGCTTCTCCAAATAATTTGTGTTAACAGATTTATTGGACACAGGATTATTGAGTTCATTTGTCTTGGATTTTTCCTTTTCTAGAATGTTCCATTTTCAACTTTTATACTTTTTAACCAGGATCAAATATTTTTGATGGTTATTGCTTTATAATATAATTTGAGATCTGAAAGTGCTGTTACTCTTCATTCCCAGTTCTTCATTGTTTGCCTTAAGATCTTAAGACCTTTTGTTCTTTCAAGTGAATTTTACTAGTTTGCCTAATTCTACAAAAATAACCTCTTGGTGGTTTGGCATAGCATCAAATCTGCAAATTAATTTATAGATGTTCATAATTGTGAGCCATGAATATCCCCCCAACTTTTAATGTCATTTCTTATTTCTTTAAAGGGAGTTTTATTTTTGAATGGAATTACTTTTTTATTATTGCCTCCTAGATTTTGTTATTGCTAGATGGAAATTTGGCTTTATTTTGAAAACTGCTATTTTACTAAAGCTATTAATTGTCTTAATTAGTTGTTTACTGATTCCCTTGGGCTTTCTAAGTAAACTATCATGTTTCAACAAAAAGGAATAATTTCGTCTCTTCTTTGTCAAGGCTTCTGTCTTTAATTTCCTTTTCTTGTAATTGCCACTGATAGTCTTTTAAGAACCATGTCAAATAGTAACAGGATTAATTCTGTACAAGGTGTTCCAAAAATCTTTGTGCAGTTTTAAGCTTTGGTAGTTTTGGGGACACCCTGTATTTATTAAGGAAGCTTTTCATGGTTTCCCATTGCAAATAATATTTACTTTTGGTTTTAGATAGCTACTCTTTCTAGCATATTAAAAATTCCCCTTCTTTGCCCATGCTTTGTAGATTTCTTTTTAAAAAGACAAAAACAATGATTATAGCATTTTATCAAAGGATTTTCTGACTGTATCGATAAAGTCACAGGGTTGGAAATATCTTTCTTATGATTAATTATGTTCACTGTTGTAACATTGAACTATTCTTCTCTGATATAAATCCATCTTAATCAGAGTGATTTTGGATACATTGTGGTAGTCTTTCTAAGAGAATTTTTAAAAAATGCATCAACAGAGATGTTGGTTTATGTCAGAGGATGGGGAAAATATATATTGATACAATAACTGATTTAAAACAGTTTAGAGCAGTGTGGAAACCATACTGCTGCTCCACTTTCTTTCTTCCTTTCTGTTGTCTAGTTGCTTCTATGTTTCCAAGAAGACACTCCCAGACTCCAACCCAAAGCTCACAGAAAAGCCACCATGACTTTGAGGCAAGCCTCTTAATAGTTGGAAGATTCTTAAGATACGATTGAAATTCAGATTTGAATTAATATGTCTCCCTCGACATTACAGTCCCACAGGTAGCATTCATGGGTTGTTGACAGGTTTCACAAAATCAAAGACTCCCAGACTCCCACAACTGTGTTGCTAGTAGTAGAATGATACCCGCCCCCAGCAGACATATACTCAACCTATACCTGGTAAAATGGCATCTTCCTGGCCCTGCTAACGATTAGTTTGATGACATCTAGAGTTTTTCCTGCAAATGAGGGGGTGGGAGTAAACCACATTCCTTTCAGCCACCCAACTTTGCAAGATTCAGACCCAGCCACCAGGATCTAAAAGAATGAGAAGAGATAGATCTTCCTAATCTCTCTTCAGGAAGCCTAGGTTAACCGATACTTCTATCCCATCACTAAAAGAGGACAAAGGCCATAGAGTCTCTTCCCATTAGTTTTGGGGGTTCTGCTCTTGGCTAGCAGTCTGCCCTCTACTCTCCTCCTGTAGATAGGAGAGGGTTACTATAGCAACATGGAGGCAGGTCAAACCAGTCTGGCCTGGACTACTCCCTCCAGAGCTGCTGGAGCAGCCGGGGATTGGGGCAGAGACCCATCATTCTAGCTGTTGGCATGTGCTGAGATTTGCATAACAAGAAGACTGTGGGAGATGGAAGGTCCTTTTCCAGCTGATGTCACCCAATGATCCCTATAGTTAATCTTAGACTGGTTTGTGCAAAGACACCTTAGAGAACAGAAAGAAGCAACCCAAGGCTTCAACTCTGTCCTCAAGGTCCACAACAGGAATCTGGAATCTTGTTCAACCTTCTACTCTCCAAGGACAGGGAACTCCTTATCATTGGAGGGTCCCAAAGCAAGACCTACCTCAACCGGCTTGTCGTTTCTCTGAAGGACCAGACCAGTGCAAAAGAAATGAGAACAGGAAGAACAAAGGAGTGTGAAATGAAAATCCAAGGGGAGGAGACGGTGGAGAGAGGCTGCTACCTACCCACGCTTGGCAAAGAAGAATGAAGTGGGAAAATTGCCCCCATGTAACGTAAAGGGTCAGTTATACAATACAATAGAATTTTATTTGGCACATTTAAAGTGTAGCACTTTGGGACACTCCCCAATGAGCACACTGGGTTCCTCAAACAAGTTTACCCCAAGTTCAAGATATTCTGTAGGTCCGCAGCCACTCAAAATAATAGCTTGGGAGCCCCCACTGATGTGTTTACTTTTGCTAGTCAGCCAGAGGACACAATTAGATCAAGACAAAGGCATTTAATGAAATAACATAGTCAGAAAAGAAGGAATAAAATATTTCCCCCATAAAATTAGGGCACACTTTTCCTCTGGGAAAAATAGGAACATATGTCAGGTATGCTTGTGGAGACGCACACGTGTAAGGACATGTGTAAAGCACACTCAAAGGGAACCAAGGCAGAGACAGTGAGGGTGGGGTGTTGAAGATGATGTATAGAATTGGAGAAGAGAGGGTGCTCTTGGTGAATGAGCTCAAATTTGAAAGCATGGGGTGAGGTGAGGTCCTCTGCTGAGAGGCTGGTGGTGTGGGAGACATGAGGGAGGAAAGAAAGGAAAGTTGGAAACAGGCTAAAGGGAAAAGGATCATCATCCACCAGGGAAGATTAAAAAGCTTGTTGTGGAGCATTGGGACACCCAATGAGATGAGATAGCAAATGTATAGTGAAGGAAGATGGTCCAGTGAGGTGGAGAAGGCTCGGGCCTCTGGAGCTTTAGAATCACTGCTGATCTTACTCCCCCAGAGCCATGCAATCTAGACCAGTGTTTCCTTTGGGGTGTTTTCTCACCCACATTACTCTGTGGCTCCCTTGGGCACCCTCTATTTCCTTTCAGCTTCTGACTTCAGTTGGAGGGTTCATCTGAGGTGCATCCTCTTCCCCTTAAGATGAACTAGAGATCCAGGAGCCTAGTGCCCTAATACACCTAGGTACTGTAAACCCTCCCCCCCCCACCCACTTTGCAGCCTCTCCACTGCCCAGCTAGGTGGCCCACCCACTTCCTGTTCCTTTTCTGTTGGAAGTTACCTATTGGAGCCCCAGCTCATTCTCTCAATGAGTTCTCCTCTCATTCTTCTCAAGAGTTCTGTGCCTGGTTTCCAAGTGTCTTCATCTAGCTGGCAGCTGCTTGGCACAGTGGATAAAATACTAGACTTGGAATCAGGAAGACCTGAATTTGAATTCTGCCTTAAATACTTACTAGGATGACTCTAGACAGGTCACTTAACCTTTCTGTGCCTCAACTTCCTAATTTGTAAGGAGGGAATTACACTGATACCTACCTGAGGACCAAATGAGATAACATCTAAAAAATGCTTGGCAAATCTTATAGGCTATAGAAATGCTAACTATTTTTGTTGCTATTATTTTCCATGCCTCTTTTATTTATCTGGGGTCCAGGTCATTAACTTCCTTAGTTCCCATGACCCTCACCTTCCCTACTCCCAGTCACATACAGGAATGATCAAACCATTGCTCCCATCGACACTCACAAGTGTCCACCTCCACAAGGCACTCTGACCAGCATCTTAGTAGGCTTTCATCTCTCACTGTGCCTCAGCTCTCCTAAACCTGACCTCCATTCCGACTGGAGCCTCCATCCCCTCCACTCCTCTGGGCCAGCTTAGCACTCATGCCCTGGTTTCACTCGCTTCCTTCCCAAGTGTTGCCCCAACAGTTCACTTGTTCTGCTTCATACCCTTGAGTCCTGTGCTCCACTGGCTCATCCCCTTCCAAATTGCAGGATTACTGCCACCATCCTCCTCATCTATTCAAGTTTGAACACCCCTGTGCTCTGACGGAAGAATTCATACAACTGTGTCTCCTGGGTTCACTACACACTTGTTATCTAATCTCATTTGTTCTCCCACTGCTACACCACAAGGCTTTTAATCTTTCATCATAGATGATGATGCTACTCCTTTAGCCTCTGAATGTTTCCAACTTTCCTCTCTTTCCTCAGCTCTTCCCCCGCACCAACCTCTCAGCAGAGGACCTCACCTCACACTTTCAAACTCAAGCCCATTTAACAAGACCATCTTCTCGGCTCCCAAGTCATTTGCAGCCCCCCACTGCCTCTGCCTCTGTCTTCTAAGTCGGTCCCAAACTCCTCTACTTGGGACCCTTGATCCCAAGTCTTCCAATCTCCTCTGGCATATGGCACTGCCATCACGATGCCCTTTCCACACCCCCACAAACTCACTAAGCTTTCATCTTTAACCCTTGTCTTCCCCAAATAGACCCATATCTCCTCCATCCAAAAAAAAAAGATAAAAACCCCAACCTGCCTTTAACTTAATCCTACCATCCCCCACTCTCAAGCAATAACTATCCTTTTCCATGGCAACTAAAGCACTAGAATGAGTTGTCTCCACTCATGTCTCCACTCTCTCACTTTCCACTTCTCAACCCCTTGAAATCTGATTTTGGACCTTAAAGCTACACTCACTAAGGTTTACCAACCATCTCTTCACTGTCAGATACAATGGACTTTTTTCAGTCCTTACTTTCTCTTATTTTCTCTCCAGCAGTTAATGCTTTATCCCTCCTAGACAAGTTATCTTTGGGTTTTCGTGTCATTGTATGCTCTCTCTCTCTCTCTCTCTCTCTCTCTGTGTCTCTGTCTATCTCTCTCTTTCTGTCTCTCTATCTCTGTTTCAATCTGTCTTTCTGTCTCTGAGTGTGTGTGTGTTTCTCTGACTCTCTGGGTCTCTGCCTCTCCTGTTGCTTCAGTTCTTAGCATCCATTACCAGCTGGATATTCCCAAGATGTCCTGATTGAATGAGATGTTCAAACCAGATCACATTCTCTTTCCTTCAAAACCCTCCCCTCCTGTTTTGTCAGCTCTACCTCCACGCTGTAGCTCCCATCTCACTGCCACCACCCTAGTTCAGGTACCCATCTTCTCTCATTTGGATTATTGCCCCAGCCTCCTCTTCAGTCTCGCTCCATTAACTCTTTCCCCTTTCTAGTTCAGTACACAAAGCTATCTAAGGGACCATGGAGCTCCTATTCCAAAAGTGCCTCTTCCTTCTAAGATCAAATACAAATCCCTCAAGTTGACATTTGAAAGGCTTTCCTCATCTGGTTCATTGCTTCTCTTCAGCTAAGTGACTTTGCTTGCTATTCTCCACACCCAACATTTCATCTCCCACCTCCACACATTTATCTGAGTTGTTTTCCCTGTCGGACATGCACTCTCTCCTTCCTTCATCTCATAGAATCACTAGCTTGATTCAGAATTCAACTTAAAATGAGGTCTTCTAAAGAATGCCTATCCCAGTCTCCCTCCCCTCCCCATTGCTAGCTCTTTCCTCTTAGAAATCCATCTGTATTTCATTTTCTGTGGACATGTTCACCGTCCCACTTTCCACATTCAAGAAAATGCAAGGTCCACTTGAAGGCAAGAACGGTTTTCTTTGTCTTTATATCTCTGGAGCCTAATTATTATTATCATATGCCTCGAATTAAGGGCTTAATAGATGCCTACAATTAAGGGTTTAAAAGGTGCTTGTGGAAGGCAGGAAGGCAGAAAGGAAGGGAAGGAAGAAAGGAAGGGAGGAAGGGAGGAAGGAAAGAAGGAAGGAAGGAAGGAAGGAGGGAAGGAAAGAAGGAAGGAGGGAAGGAAAGAAGGAAGGAGGGGAGGAAGGAGGGAAAGATGGAAGGGAGGAGGGAAGGAAGAATCTTCAAAAGATTTCTAAACTTTGACTAGAATGGGGGTTTCCACTCTGGCAAGGTGACTCCTTGCTCCAATTGCCAATCTCTTTGAAACATGAATTTAAGCTCCCCCACCCCCGAGGAAATCAGGGTTAAGTGACTTGCCCAGGATCACCACAGCTAGTGTCTGAGGTTGGATTTGAACTCAGGGCCTCCTGCCTCCAGGGCTAGGTGCTATATTCACTGCACCTCCTAGTTGCCCCTGAGATGTGAATCTACAGCTACCCAGCTAACTAGTGTCTTTCAGCTTAAGTCTGTTTTTTTTTCATTTTTAATTATTTTATTCAATCTGAACTCAAACCTTAAATAAAATGAATATTTTCATATATGAAAAATAACAAGCCAATGAGACTTCACATATAGCCACAAATTTGTACCATTTACACTTTATCTTGTAATAACCAAGTCAACGTGTTTTTTTAAGTCTGTTCTTTAACCTAGATGATCTTGGCCCCCAAGGCTCAAGTTTCTATCTGGCTTCATTCCTTCCAGCCGAATCAGAGGGCTTGCCTCCCAATCTCATTTCTTCCCCTCACTACGGACTACTTTCAGGGTAGCTCAAGGATGCAGAAGAAATGCTTTGTATGCAGAAGAATGTGTTTTGTGAAGATGGGTGGGGTCTTGCTCATAGATGTCAGTTTTTCTTCTTTGATGCCCCAGACAAGTTGCATGGGAGTCAGAAGTTTCCAGGCATAGCCAGCTCTGATGTTTTGTTTTTTTTTAACTAGGTGGAAAAATCTAAAGGGTTTTCTAGACTACTATAAGTTAGGGGCAACAGTACCCCAAGCCATCCCCACTTCATTCTGTCTTGGTCGGTCATTTTTGCCATTAGAAAGCAATTCCTATCAAAACAAAAATGCTCCTAGGAGAGGACATTGTGCTTTGGGGGAGGGAATGTCATTTTTCCAGTAATGCCAGACACATCCATGACTTTAAGAGCTGCCATGGCCAACAAATTCATCATCTGGTCCTTGGAGGACAGACATATAATGCTTTTCATCATCCCAGGCTATCTTGAAGCCTTTTCATCTTCAAGGCATCAATTTATTTATTTATTTAGCTGGAGGAGGGAACCTTGACCTGTAATCTCACCAGTGAAGGGAATTCCTGATGTGAAAATTCCCTTGACTGGAACTGATCAGCAATTCATCTACGACTTACAGACTTTGAGAGTCAACTGAGGCATCAAGAGATTAAGTGACTTCCAGACTTAAAAAGAAATGGTCTGTGTAGGATTCAAATCCAGGTGCTTGATGTTCCAAGTCTGTTTACCTTACCTTCAAGACATTCTGAACCATTTAATGATTTACTCGGAATTAATTTATCAGCTTCCTTTATGTATCTGAGCTAGCTAAGGGCATAGTTTTATGGGGACAGGATGACTATGTCTGGCTAGGGCCAGAGACAGGGCAAGGCAGTGAGTCGTCTGGGGAGGTGGTATGTGGACTCAGGGATCCTGGGGTCTGGGTAGGGTAAGAAATATGAACCAGGATAGGTGGGAAGGCAGCAGACTCATGTTGACTAATTGGCTTCCTCCCCGGTCTGGCAGGGAGCTGGGCCTCTCCACAGTCACCCACTTGGGCCATTTGGTACTTTAGCATTCCCTTCCCTGAGGGACAGGCTGCACTGTCCTGACTTCTCCATGGGCTTGTTTTTGTCCTATCAGATGACTTCCTGAACCTCAGGTACTGGCTACCTTTTTTGAAGCAGTCCCAAAGGCTAGAAAGAAAGTCTGGGCCATGGGGACTGACTGAGTCAGTCTTGGTACCAGACCAGAGAAGGTTCCCCATATCTGCTGCTACCTGATGGGGCTGTGTTTACTTATTGTGACTAGGGTTCAGCTAGAATGGCCTTCCCTTATATAATGCATCATTCAAGAGAAACTGCTGCTGATTCAGATTATGAGGAGTTCGAGTGGTCACTAAGGCAGAAAAAGGGCTTGGAAGGCTGGATTCCCTTTTGGGTTTAGGAAGAGATAGAGGCCAGGGATAGACTGTGTCAGGCTATTGATGAGCAGGAAGGGACAAGGGTCACGGCTCCATTTCAATGCGGTAACCTTGTCAGGCAAGGTACAGAACATTGAAGTGTCTTTCCTGACGGAAGGCCCCAATAGCCTTGGATGAAGGCTTTCTTGGGAAAGCAGGGCTGGAGGAAGACTGTAAAGTGAAGACCGCTTCCTGTTAACCCTTACCCCAAAACAATAAAGAGGTAGGGGTGGTTGTGAAAACAGATACTCGTTCTTCTCTAATTCTGCCACTCTGCCAGGGCAGTGCAGTGACCTCATTCTGCTCCTGCCCCTCACACCCCTCCAGTTGCTAGAGTGGCACAGCAGGTGCTTTGGGCAATGGGGGAGGGGAGGTGGTGACTGATTTTCTGCTTGGGATGGGACTAGCTCATAGCAAAACTGGGCAGGAGGCAAGATGGGGAAACCAATGTCTGCTGCCCAGCCACCCAGGGTGGCTACTGGATGCATGGAGTTGAAGAGTGGAGAGTATCCTTGTCAAGTGTCCTTCTTCCCCAGCTCCGTGGGCACACAGCCAGTTCTGCTTTTTATCCCTCTGCGATTCCTTTTCCCTGTAGTCAAGGCCCACCTGTAGATAGGCAGTATGGCTAAGTGAATGGGGCTTGGCTTTACATCCAGTCTTATTTGGGGCAAGTCTCTTTCCCTTCACGGGCTTTAGTTAACCTCCACTGTAAAATGAGGAGGCTGGTCATGATAGCCTCTGAGGTCCCAGGCACGATAGGGCAGCCTTCCTCAAAGAAACTTGCCTTCTTCACCAGATATTTGCACTTTGGTATTCAGCTCATTTCCTCTGCTCAGGGGAGATGGAAACCATCTGGTAACATCTCAGGAATCTGACCCAGCTTCTCTCTTGAAGGACCTTCCAGGTGGGGTATCGGTTAAAATTGGAGGAGAGAGGGAGAAGTGAGAAGGGAAGGGGTGCCAGGGTGTTTTTCCTGGCTTGGCCTGTTTCCCTCCATCCCTCCCCACCCAGTTCATCCACCTTCCAGTTTGGTTGGCAAAGCCAGACTGAGAGCCTTGATCCATGCCCTATGGTAGAGATACATTGCAGAGATCTCTCTGGTGTTCTGGGTGGTACCGGCCTTGGTCTATTTCATGGTGATTTCAAATAGACAGTCTTATCTAGGTGGTTTGGAAGGAGCAAACTCAGAATCAAAGAAACTTGCCAACCTTCAATGGTGCCACACATGCAGCTGGAAAAGCAAAGGATAGAATGGAAGGGGCTTGGTTTGTGACGTTTGTTGGGGAAGGGTGGAGATAGCATGATGAAACAGGCTAGGATCTAATGTTAATGGAACTGTTATTGTGGGAGACACTAAAACCCAAGGATAGCAGGTGGCAATGGATCCCTCAAAGCCAAGAATTGGACATGGGGGTCCCCCAATCACCCTCCCCTCCCCCCTGCATCTGCTTCTTGTCTTTGCTGCTGGAAGTTACTGAGGGTTAAAGGAAATATCTGATGCCCAGCAAACTGTCAAAGGGACAGCCCTGACAATGTGGTGATTCCAAAGTTGGACACTTTCAGAAGCTATCATGAGTACAGAAAGGTTCTCAACAGTTTTTCCTCACTAAGTCTGAGAATTGGGTTTCTGGCTCAGTGCGATTAAGCCCCCAGGGAAGAAGGAATTGACTTAATCTAAGAAATGATTCTCTAATAAGTTCATTTACCTACATTTCCTTCATCACCACCCCACTAGTTCCATTAATCATCTATTTCATTTGCTCAAAGATTGTTCCTGAGTCAATGAATCCTTCCCTTCCCTTTCTGCTCCCCAATCTTCACTTCGATGACGCTGGGGAGAAATCATCATAGATTAGAAGGAAAGGAGACTATGCTCGTAAAACAGAAAAAAGAGGAAGAAAAATGAACGTAAAGCACGTAAGAAAGAATGATGGGTCCATGACACATTCAGCTTGAGGCCAGGTCCATAATGCAGATTCCAAGCCAATGTGGGAATGTGACTTTGCCCTCTGATGGTGGGGAAGCCCATCCTCAGCATCATTAGGATTTTCCCAAGAACAGCCGCTGGTACATCTTGTTCATATCACTTCTTGCTTATAAATACCTCGACTATCTTCTAGGGCAGGGGCAGGAAACATCCCATTTGGTCTGGCACTGCCATGGCAACTGCAGGCAAGGCTCAAAATTCAATAAATCTAGGAGCTGTTTAGGGGTGAATTAATTAAATGTTTGACCAAATATAGCAGGCTAATGATGTTATAAATATCCAAATGGCCCATGGCAGAAAAAAGATTCTCTACCCCCTGGTCTAGGGGAAGTGGTGTTGCAAGAAGAACTAGTAAAACCCCCAATGCTGTAGTAATGGAAAAGGAGGCCCAGAACCATCTTTGTGTCTCAGGTCTCTCACTGGAGAGGAACCTGACTTGTCCCCTTGTCTTCACCATCTTCAGACTGTACCCTACCTTTGAGATTGCTCCCTCAGTCTTCCTGCGCAGAGTTAAATGTTATATTGCCTCTAAGATACTTTGTGAAAAAATTAATTGCTTCGATTTCTTTTGTTTTTAAATGACACTTCCAAATATATTTCTCCCCATTCCCCTACCCATTAAGACAAAACAGAGACTAAAAAGTCATTTTCCCAAATGAGCCTGATTGTGTATCTTCTATTTCACATCCATAGCCCCCCACCTCTGCCCTAGAGGGGAGGGAGATGTAACTACTTCTTCTCCAGGTTCAAACTTGGTCACTATCATTATACAGTGACCAGTTTCTGTGGGTTCTTTTTCTGAGGGGGGCTCTTTCTACTTCCATTATTAGAGCCATCATGTACATTATCTTCTTGGTTCTTATTTTACTCAGCATGAGTTTATGCATCTCTGAATTCATCAGATTTGTTTTTTCTTAGGCACAGCAATATTCCATATTCCATTATATTCTTCCACCACAATGGTGGTGACCACCCTCTCCACTGGAAGGGCACCTGCTTTCTTTCTAGCTGTTTATTATTATTATCACCAAAAGTGCCGTTATAATCCACTTGCATGGATATAGGAAGGGTTTTTTTTTGTCTTTGACTCTCTCGAGATATATGCTTAGCAGTGAGATTCTAAGGTGCATTAGAATACTATGCTTCGCAGGGAGACTAGGGGTGGGGAACCCTGAAGACGTCAGAATTTTGACTTTTGTTTTGCCAAGCTGAAATCTTTTTGATTCTTTGTTCCAAGGGGTGACTCCCTGTGAATTATAATGAGAAAGGTTCATTGAGAAATGTTGGTAAGGTCAATACAAAACATTTCAATACATTTAAAAAACACAAATTTTTAAATGCTCCACTCTTGTCGTCTGGTCCTTCCAAAGGCAACCATCTCAGTTGTCCTTTACTGGATGATTGATGCACTGGACATCTTGTGTGCATTAAACCAAAAAAATACTAAATGTACATAGTAGGCTTTGCAGAATATAGGAGAGAGGAGGCTTTGCCTAGAAACTGGAAGCTAGGGAGATGAGTTTAAAATGGCTCACTTCTAGCATATTCTGGCTGTGTAACCCTGGCCACGTCACCTAAATTCTCTATGCTCTGGACAATTCTCTAAGAGTAGAATTTGAAGAAAAGATGGCAACCTACATTGGCAGATGAAGTTTGGAGTTCACAATCCAATGCAGGTGCAGGGGTGGGGCAGGGGAGAGGGAGAAACATGCAAACAAGCAAGATATCTATAGGAGAGTTTGAGGGAAAGGACTAACATGAAAGACAACCAGATATGACTTTTTTTTTAGTTTTTTTTTTTTTGCAAGGCAAATGGGGTTAAGCGGCTTGCCCAAGGCCACACAACTAGGTCATTATTAAGTGTCTGAGACCGGATTTGAACCCAGGTACTCCTGACTCCAAGGCCGGTGCTTTATCCACTGCGCCACCTAGCCGCCCCCGAGATATGACTTTGTGCAGAAGACTTGAAGGAAACCAGAAAAGCCAGGCATGAGAAGTGAGAAGGGAGAGAAACAGCCAGGGGAAATGAATGGAGTCAGGAGATGGAAAGTTTGTTGTTGGAACAGCTGGGAAGCCAGTGTCATTGGCTCACAGAGTACATGGAAGGGAGTAAAGTATAAGAAGATGGGAAAGGTTGGAAGTGCCAAGGAATGAGGGACTTTCAGTGCCAAAAATAAGATTTTCTATTTGATCCTGGAGGTAATAGGGAGCCACTGGAGTTTATTGAGCAGAGGAGTGACATGATATGACTTCCCTTTAGGAATATCACTTTGATAACTGAGTGGAGAATGGAGGCATTGGAGAAAAGAAGACCATTCAGAAGGCTATTGCAATAATTTAAGCATGAGGTACTAAGGACCTGTACCAGGGTGTTGGCAGTATTGGAGTAGAGAAGGGAGTGTATGTGAAAAATGTTAATAAGGTAGAATGATAGGATTTGTCAACTGAGTAGATATGAGGGGAAAGAGAGAATGAGGAGTAGAGGATGATACCTAGGTTGCAAACCTGGGCACCTGGGAGGATGGTGGTATTCTTAGGCAAATTAAAAAGAAGGGAGGGTTTGTGAGGCAAGTTTTAGATACATTGAGTTTAAGGGTTTGATGTCCAATAGGCAGTTGAACATCAAGACTAGAACTCACAAGGAGTTCTAAAATCATCAACACAGAGATAATAATCGAATCCATGGGAGGTGATAAAGATCATTAAGTCTAGAGGGATAAGAGAAGAGGGTCCTGGCCACAGCCCTGTGGGACACTTCTCATTAGCTGGCATGATCTGGGTGAAGGAGTTTGAGAATGAGAGATCATACAGGTAGGAGGGTAACCAGGAGACAAATCAGAAGAGTAGTTAGTGCTAACCTTTCTTTTCCCTAAAAGGGGGACTAGGAGTTCATCAGAGAGAGCTCCCTGAATGGATTCCTCAAGGCAAGGTTTTTGGCATGAGAGGAAGTCTCCTTTGAAGGATGGGCAATGTCGAGATAAGTTTGAGAGGAGGAAGGAGGGCATTCCAGGTGAGGCAACCAGATGAGGCAAGAATGAGCCTGTTCTCTCGGTGTGAGAGAAAATCTGTGTGTTTTGCAGGACTGTGAGGTGGATTTTCTGTCCTTTCCATCTCTCCTAGTTCAGACTACTAACTTCTAGGATTTTAGTAAACAAGAGAGAGAAGAGACCTTTCTACTCCTGACTAAACTTACCCTCTGAATCCTTGCTCGAGTAGGAGAAGAAAGTGGGATGGAGGAGAGGGAAAGAGCGAACAGAGCTGGCAAAATTCAACCTCCATGCCTCTGTATCTCTTCTTTCAGTGTGCCTCTTCTGTCTCATCTCTTAACTCTCCCTGGATTTAATGGCTCCATCTCCTTCAGGTTGCTCAGGTTCTGAGTTAGCCCTCAGCCTTTCTGCTGACCATATCTACTCACAATTCATTTTTTTAAATTGATAAATTGCATCCCACTAAAGCAGGCAAAAACTGATCAGAGAAGGAATGTGTTGGCATCAGCAGTGGCAGACCCTTCGGAATCAATGCAATCACAGAGCCCTTTGAACTTGGAAGTATAGATAACTGCAGAGGAGGTATGTGGAAAGAAACTAAATCTTCACCAGAATCCTCTAACAGCAATCCAGTACAAAGAAACAACCCCCTCCTCTCAAACTGGTAACCCTCAAGATGGAGGATATCTGAAACTACCAAAGAATAAATCTCTAAGGGTAGAATTCTAGGTGTTAAAGACAGGTCAATAGAGGAAATTTTATTTTAAGGCAAAAGGGGTCTTTGGCCTAAATGACCATTTCATATATGGTTATCTCTGATGGCCAGGGTGACTGCCCCAGCTGGACACCTGAGAGTATTCTGACATTTCGATGGCCTGAAATAGAAATTTAGAATGGTTTCCAAATGTCATGGATTTGTCTGTGCTGGAAAACTCTTGGCGTGTGACCTGGAGAAGGTGCAGAGAAAGACAGCTATGATGATTGAGGAGCTGGGAGGGAAGGACAAAGATTGGAAAATAGTGGAAGGGAGAGCAACCATGAATTTGTTTCTGCTACAGGAAGTCTGCTTATGGAATTTGTAGGAATCATGAGACAAGACTAAAAGAACTGAGGTTCTTTATCCTAGGGAAGAGAAGGCTAGAGGATAAAAGGGGAAGAGGAATGGCTAACAAACATTTTCAAGTAAATGAAAAGTCACCTTTTAGAAGTGGCAAAAGGAGACCAAAAAGAAAACTGGCACCAAGGGCATCATGGAGGATTTGGATTAGCTGTCAGAAAGAATTTCTTGACACAGAAATGTCTTCGACCCTGAACTAATTTATCAGTGGTTACATGCATGTTGTAACTATAGAAGAGATGAAATCCCTCTGGGACGGTAGGATTGGTGCACTGTCTAAAAGTGTCTGAGATCCAGTTGATAATTTGGGCAGGAGGACGACAGAGATAATGGGAAAAACGGGGGTGGAACAACTCAGTGTTCCTATGAGCTAAGTGGAAAAGCAAAACTGTTGGAAACATCAATCTATATGGAATATTTGCAATAGGTGAAAGTACTTTTGCAGATCTTTTTATAAGAAAATCTGGGAAATCTTTCGAGGTCATTAAAATCAGGATGGCGCCTTATATGTCTGGTATGCTTTGGGACAGGAGTGATTAGGAGCCCAGGAGAGCTCCATCTAGCTTTGTGTTTTTATAATTGTTATCTTTCAGTCTTCTCTTTTCTTTGAAGAAAAATTATTTTATTTTATTGATTTTTTTTTGGTTTTTACATCACTTTCATTTCTCAATATGGCTCTCTCCTCTCACCTTTCCAGTGAGCTATCCTTGGTAACAAACATTTCAAAAGAAAGGAAAAAAGCTGTCCAGCAAAACCAACCAAGACATTAAATGAATCTGGCCATATATTGTGGAACCCGAGCCCTTCATCTCTAGGACCAAATGTGATCATTAGGATTACGTAGTGTTTAATTTCAGATTTGTTGCTGTTGTTTTTTTCCATTTCCAGTTCTATTCATTGTGTATGTTGTTTTCTTAGTCCCGTTTACTTCCTTCCATGTCAGCTCATCTAAATCTTCCCAAGCTTCCCTGAATTCTCCATATTCATCATTTCTTATGGTCTGGCAATATTACATTCACGTATCTCAATTTCTTTAGCTATTCCCCAGTGGAAAGGCACCAGTTTTGTTTCTAGTACTTTGCAACCATAAGGCTAAATAATCTTTCCAGCTTCACCTTTTCCTTCTGAATGGCAAGGAGGCTTCCATTCAGTCTTATTTTTCAACTCTTTGATCACTTTTTTATGGTGCCTCCTTAGGTTCTTCCACTGAAGTTATACTTCAGACCCTTCTATAATGACACCTTGTTTCAAGATTGGCAAAACAACTCTCACAGTGATAAAGTCCTTAATTCTCCAGCTCAATTTCAAAAGGAAAGAGAAAGTAGTAAAGAGCAACTTCTGAGGGGTGCAGGAGTTCCCTAGAGGGGTATCTCTTGGCTTAGCTTGGGAGTATAGGTACTAAAACCCCAGTAGTCCTGGAGGAAGGTCGCATGAGCATACCCATGGAAGGTGGGGGACAATGAGAGATTGTCCTCAGAGAATCTGGCTGATTAAGACATAAAAATGCAATGCTTCCTCTCTTCTTGAAAGAGACGTGAGGGGGAACAGGTGAAGAATGTTGTATACACTTTGGGACTCAAGTTGATATGCTGACTGAGTTTGTTGAATGACTTTCTGTCTTTCATTTTTATTTATTGTTATAGGGGATGACTTGTGTAAGGGATAGGGGAGGGACATATTCAGAAATGATGGTACTGTAAAAACAAAATATCAAAAAATTTTAAGAAGAAAAAAAGACATACATATACATGCATGTTTACTATATGCATATATGTGCAAAGATAACCACAGAAAGATACACCAGTGAATCTAACCCCAATGAGGGGGATATGCAGGAGGATACAACAAATCCATGTCCTATGGATTCCTGAGACTAGATTTCTCTGGATCTGATCTTTTGGGTCCACGACATGTATGATTTACAGTCATAAATGGAGCCCCAGAGGAAGTGCCTCAACCAATGGAACCAAACCAAATGGTTCATGGATAGCCAAAATGGTCAACTGATCCTAATCAAGAGTTAAAAGACCTGGGCTTGGGTTCCAATTTGTTGAAGAAGAGTTCCGTGGACTAATTCCAAGGTTGACCATTTGGCTTTTAGGGAGCCCTCACCTTAAAATCTTGCTCATGCTAAGTCACTGGCTTCAGAAAGCCTGGGACAGTTTCTTTTGGGACCAATAGATTTGCCTTTTTAAAAGGCCCACTGCATGGGGCCTTAAGTTATTTGTGCTTCTCCAGAGGCACTCTGGCTTTCCTCCTGAAGTCCCTTTGTCTTTGGTCTAGGACTTCAGCTCATGAATCTGGACAGGACTTTGCAGAGGACGGCCAGAATCAGAAACTCTTCATGTTCAGACTAGGAGAGGGAGACCCTTCAGGCCCGAGGACACAGGCATATCCTCCTGCTTCCACAATGTCCAACCAGTTCGGTCTAGCTGTAGGAGTCTATTGAGAAATTTTAGTTCTGAATGAGGAGGTTTTCAGTTTTTTTCATCCAATCGCTAGGGTCCCCAGAAAGATGGGAAATAAGCTTGAAAAGACTTTCTAAAGGCTGAAAGCTGAAGACTGAAATATAGATGATAGAAAACGATACCAAGCCAGGTCAGAAAAAGTCAGGAGCTCTGAATTCTAGTCTCAATAATCGTAGCCGTCCCTCTCTTCGGTAGGAACCTTAAGCTGTGAGGAAAGGGACTGGAGCTTATAAGTCCTTGCTTCTCCTTTAGGAATTAACCTTATGCTTACTTAATGTTGATTGAATTAATTCTTATCTTGGCATCAGAGGCCCCCTTCTCACACAAACTACTTAGGGATATTTCAGAGACCTTTTTTTTCCCCTCCAGCCTAAGTAACACCCACAAACAATAATTTATGCTAGCTTCTCTTCATATGGTAGCTTCATAAACGCTCAACTTTACAAGGCACTGAACAAAATATTGGCTTTATTTATACAGTAAGGGACACAGAAAGAATCCATACCTAAGGCCAGAGTCAACAGGGTCCATTCCCCTCTTTAAATAGGTTCCCCTATCCCAGGAACATGGATAGTCCCTGTAACTCACAGTGTAGTCCTGGATGTTGTTTTTGTGTCAGTTTACTCCTCTCTGAAGCTCACCCTTGTAATGCTGCCTTTAGTAGCTCTGATCTTGGTTGCTACCCTTCATTCCTGCCAGATATTAGGAGTCCTTCTGGTTGCAGTCCCTTGTGCTCTGACCCCCACAATTGAATGTTAGTTATATGCAATGTTTAACTCTCTCAAGCGGTAGAATAATTATACTGATGTCTCAGTTAACTTGAACCAAGTCCCAGCAGGTTGGAAGTTCAGAGAGCAAAAGTTGGAATGGACCTTAAAGGCCATCTAGTCTCATTTTACAAAAGAGGAAACTGAGGCTCCAAGAGTGGAGGTCACACATAGGAGCAAAACTATAGGAACACAGAGGGCATTATCAGGTATTATCTAGTACAACCTCCTCATTTTACAGAGAAAGAAACTGAGGCCCACATTTCTTAAAACTCAAAAGTGATAAATTTAGGTCCAAATGAAAGGCAGTTTTCCTTCACAAAGGAGATTATAAACCTATGACTCTCAGTCCTAAAAGGTAGTATATACTGAAAATAGATATAAGTTCCAGTAGGAAAAAACAGACCACTCAATAAAATATCCAGGGTGATTTCATGTAGAAACAGGCAGGTTAAAAACCAAGATGAGTTCTTCCCCAAAGCATCTCTTGGTGTCCCTGTGAGAGCCAAAATGCAGAAGCTGACCGACGACGATGATTACCTTGGATTTTGCAACAATCTCTTTGCCCAATTTGTCTTTTGGTATCATGTTCTCAACCTTGCAATGTCCCATGAGTATGCCCAGATTTCAAATGTTGCTAATCTACTTTCCCTATAACACCCCACCCACCCCCATCTACCCTCATCCACACACACACACACACACACACACACACACACACACAGACAGCCCATTCTCCAGTCATCCCCTACTTTCTCTAGCAGTCATTTGCACCAAGGCTGTCTTCTGTAACGCCAAGCAGGACAGTTGACGTCTGCGGCATGCTTAACGTCATTGAGTTTGTTATCTGACATTCGAATTAGCAGCTATCTTTATGAGCTGGCCCTTTTGTCATCAATGAAATCATGGTGACCCTGACATGAGTGTGAGCCCTTGAAATAGACAACCAAGGTTCCCACATGTCCAGCATGTTTAACCAGGATCTCGTTCTTTGATACTCAGGGATCTCCATTTAGCTTGGAGCAAAGAAGGTTCAGGGCAGGGGGCAGGGGTGGGGATGGCACCATCTTCAAATCTGTGAAGAATTGCCTTATGGGGAAGTATTATGATTGTTCTTTGTGGCCCCAGAAGGCTGCACTAGAGTGGAAGGTTTAGATCAAAAAAAATTTTCTTACAATGAGAGCTACCTCCATGGGTATAGAGGTCTTCCTTGGGACTTAGTGACTTCTCCCTTGTTGGAGGGCTTCAAGCAGATCATGGCCATCCACCTGTCCAATATGTTATCATAGGGGTTCCTTTTCAGTATGGGTTGGATGACATGGCTGCAAAGGTTCCTTCCACTTCTCAGATTCTGGAATTTGGTGGCTCTCATCCCACCCTCCCCCACCCCCAACCAAGGTTGCTTTTCTCCAAGCAAAAAAAACCTCCCCAGGCCCATCACCAGATCCTCAAAAAGGCATGGTAGTAGAGGGCAGCAACACACATTTGGAAATATTTTTTTTTCTTCTGTAAACATAAGCTTCTGTGCCCTTTTGCCAACCTTAGCACAAGTGTAAGAATAACTTCCTATTTTTACACCTATGACACTCCTCTTTTTCCTGGGCTACTCAGCAGGCAGGATTAGCATCAGACTTAAACTATAGAATTCTACTTTCTTGATAGTATGCTCCATTTTCCCTCAGAATGCCCTTTTCCTTGTTCTTCACATCCAATCTGCATTCTTGTGAATCTATCCAAGGACATAGCTTCTGTTTTTATCCTCTAGCTATTTTCATATTCACTAAGGTGGTTCAGTGGATAGAACACTAGCCTTGGAATCAGGAGGACCCAAGTTCAAAGTCAGCCACAGACACTTACTAGCCATGTGGCTCTGGGCAACTCACTTTACGCTGTTTGCCTAGGTTTCTCCTGTGCAAAATGAGGAAGTTGGACTAGATGATCTCTGAAGTCTACGACTAGGATGTGACCTTAGCTCATTTCCCCTCTCTGGGACTCAATTTCCCTTTCTGCAAAATGAGAGAATTGAACTCAACAGTCTCTGAGGACCCTGCCAGCTTCAGTCCTATGATACCATGAGCTTATGTGTTGGAGTATGGTTGTTCTGAGCCATTTATCAGCCTTCTCTTTTCCCAATGAAAAGTTATCCCAGTTCTTAGACTTTGGAATGTCTCTTTAAAATTGTGTACTCGCATCTTCTGGGCTTTCAATTCTCCATCGCTGCTTGAATCCAGTTCTTCCTGTCCAGTCAATGCTGCCGCCCCCATCGGTAGGGTGCACCTTGAGTCGTTTTCCCAGCAGTGGGACCAGGGTGCAGGTCTGCCCTCCATTGTGCCTCCATTTGCCCTCCTGACTCCCTACAAACCTCCTTGTGACACTCGTATAAGACTAACAAGCAATCTTTAGCAATCACGTCTTTGACCAAGTGAGCAAGTAACCCCAGCTTCCCCACAAAGCTATCAAACCTTTAGGGAATGGATCATAACCTTGCTCTCATTTTTCACAGTGATCTCAGTCAGTTTAGCCACATCATTCCGGTGCCCCATTGCACTGTGGGTCTGCTGAGTGCCGAGGAGAAGCAGAAGATTACATCATTGTCCCTCCATGATTTAGTCCTATTTAGAGGGCCCAGCATCCTTCTTTCTTATATACCCTTCTGTTCTCCTAGAATCTGTAATTTTATCAATCTCCTGCCACAAGAACCCTCACATCCCCATCCAGATCCTAATAATTCAAAGGATGGGCACTCCTACCTATCTAATCACCCCTTTTCAGTCCTTCTCAGTCTTTCTTGCAGGATTATCTATCTCCCGACCCATTGTCCCCCAAGACTCAGACCTGGGCCATTTTGTCTTTTTCTCTGTGCTCATTCTCTTGGGGAACTCATCCATTCCCATGGGTTCAAGGATCATTTTCACACTAATGACTCCCAAGGCTATATATTGAGCCCTGAGCTCTAGCAAGTTATTTCACACCTGCTATTTACAGGACTCCCCATCCCCCCAAAGAATGAAAGAATCCCATATCAGTCATGCTGTGTGTGTGCACACACACAGATTAAATAAATCCAAGATGATTTGAGGAACAACGATTTGGAGGACCAGGCAAGGCTTTGTGGTGGAGTGGCACCTGCATTTAACCTCAAAGGAGCATAAGGAGTCTTCATGTCAGCTCTGAGGAGGGAAAGCATTCCTGGGACATCGGAGGAAGATGGTATGCCAGACTGGGAAAGCGACCAGTAGGTCCATCTGGTGGGAACACAGAGTACATAAAGGGAAGTAAACAAGATAGACGAAATAAAGCAGTTCCGTTGCAGAGGGCCTTGAATGCTAGGCTGAGGTGGGATACGGAGCCAGGAAATGAAATAGTCAGACCTGCGTCTTGGGATGATTTTGGCAATTGTATGGAGGATGAATTGGAGAGGGGAAGTGCTGTAGACAGGGAGAACAACCCAAACTCCTTCACTCCAGTCCCACATCACCAACTGCCTGCGAGATGTCTCCACCTGGATTTTCCATCAGCAGCTTAAATCCAACACGTCCAAAACAGAACTCTATCCTCCCCCTAAACCCACCCCCTCAAAAAACTTTCCTATTTCTACGAGAGGCACCCCCACCCTTCCAGTTAACCACCCATAGCCTTGGAGCCATCCCAGCCTCATAGCCCCCTCCCACAACCCCCTTCGACAATCTGATGCCAAGTTTTTAGAGATCCAGCCTCGACAGAGGCGGCACATTCTATCTCCTCTGCTCTCACACAGCCCCCTCTCACATCTCACCTGGTCTATTGTGGTAGTCACCTAATTGGTCTCCCTGCTCCCCATCTCTAACCTATCCAATCCCGCCTCCACACACAGCTGCTAAAGTGATATGCCAAAGGTCAGCCACCACCATATGCTAAAGTTGCAGTCCTTTCTAGGTGTCTGTTTCAAAGTTATTTTTGATTCCGATGCTCTCTTCTTTTTGAGTGATGGTCTCATAAATAATCCCTAGAGGGTCAGGAATTGGAAAGTCCTGAGCCAGAGACCAAAGACAATCGAGGCATAGGTAATGTTTTCCTCTTCGCTGTTGATTGAAGGCAAAGCTATATTTGAGAAGTGAGTAACCAGCTATAAAGATCCTGTCTGAGGCTGTGATTCAGATTCCTGGATGATAGCTTCAAATGTGGGAATGACAGGATCTTAGCCAAGGTTGGAGTGTACCTAAGCAGAGCTAGGAGTTCCACTCTGGGCACCTGGGCCACACAGCCTGGAAGGACTTTCGAATCTTACTTTGTAATTTATTATGTAAAAAAGATTCTATATTTATATATATAAAGTAACCGAGCCAAACTCCGTTTAGCTACAGGGGAGATTAGTTATTATATTAACTTGCAGATGGTTGCTGTTAACTATGTGCGTTCTGAATAGCCTCCTATTTAAATCACCTATTCTCTGTTAAGAAAAAAAAAGTCCTACACCCAGTTATTTCTTCCTGTTGATGGAGAGCTTATGCAAATTTGAGGAGGAAGTAGTTTGGTATAGGGGACAGAGTGTTGAACTTGGAATTGGGAAGGCTTGGGTTCAAATCCTCTATCAGACACTTACTATCTGTATGACCCTGGACAAGTCATTTAGCCTCTCTGAGCCTCAGTTTCTTCATCTGTAAAATAGGATACTAGGGAGCAGCTATGTCATAATTTTGTTGTGGAAGTCAAATGTGATAATACATGTAAAGCACTAATGAAAACCTTAAAAATGCTACAGGAATGTTAGCTATCATTTCCATGCCCTTTAAATTCAGTGCCCTAGGACAGAGGCCCATTCATCCTACCTTAGCTGTTGATGGGGAACTACAGTGTTGTCTGGGATCTTGTGAATCTGCTTTCCTCTGAGAAGGGAAGGGAGGGAGATAACTGCCTATTTGTATCCATAAGCTAAACACTCAAATAATTAGCAGCTGTGGCTCATCTGGCCTGCCGAGTTGTACTCTCTGCACTTAGTATAGTGCCCTGGCACATGACAGGCACTTGATAGATGCCTGTGACTTTTGCTGAGAATCAAAGTCAAGGGTCTAGTTTTCAGGCTCAATTCCCTTCTATTCCCCACTCTCCCCCACCTCCCTTTTGGCCATTGGGAAAATGTTTGTCCTCCTCATCTCCTCCTGCATTTCCAAAATGCTCTTCCTGAGCAGTTCTAGCCCCAGGTGTGACCTAAGGGGGTAGCCTCCATGGCCACCAAGTGCAGGAGAAAAACCAGGAGCTAACCTGAGGAAGAAGGACCAGCAGAGGATATTTCAGTGATGCCAGCCTAATTGACAGCAAACAGAATTCCTTTGTTTCTTCCCACTTCCCACTTCCCCTCCCCTCCCCTCCCCTCAACTGTCTTCCTGGTTTCAGTGACTCCAGATAAGAGCCCTGTACAGTCCCCTTCTTGTGAGGTGAGAACCATTTCTATATTTCAGACCCAGTGGTCTTAGCTCTAAGGTTGGCAAGGACCTCAAAGGCCATCTACTCTGAACCTTCATTTTATATATGGGGAAACTGAGGCCACTGATGTGAAGTGACTTTTCCAAGGTCACACATAGGATCTCAGTACTGGAGAGGCCCTCGGAGGACTTTTAGTCCAATTTGCTCATTTTATAGAAGAGGAAAATAAAGCCACAAGAGGGGGAGTGAGTTACCCTCCATTATATAAGTAGTCAGTCAGTAACAGAGTCATAATTTGAACTCAGAACTTCTGCCTTGGAATTCATACTTTTCTCAAGGCAGGACAGTGGTTTGAAAATCTTTGGTTGGTGGTGGGGAGGGAGGGAGTATCTAATCTGATTCCCCCACCAAGCGTGGACCAAGATTCTTTTAGACAACATCTAGGTGTACAAGGACAGTGAGTGCTGAACCTGACGTCCAGAAGACCCAAGTTCAACTCCTGCCCCAGACACTTAACCAACTTTGTGGCCCTGACCAAGTCACTTAACCTGCATCAGTTTCCCCATCTGTAAATTGAGAGGAATAATAGCACCTGCTTTACAGGGTTCTATTGTGGGGGTCAGATGAGATCATCTTTGTGAAGTTACATAGAAATATTCCTTGCCATTATTATTATTATTATTATTATGGCAATAATAACTCAGGTCCTCCCTCTTGGACAGTCCCACGTGTTTTACAGGTTCAGAGATTAGTTGACTTGCCCAAGGTAACACAGATTCAAACTGAGTTGTGATAATCATAGTTTTAGAGTTGGAATGATCCTTAGAGGCACCCAGTACAAGCTCTTCTGGAATGAGCTAGAAGAAAGCCAGTTGCTAGAGAACCCAGCACACCCCTAGTATAATGTAGGAAGCCTAGAGTCCTGCTGCCCAAAGCCATGCCATCCCTGGGCAGCCCCTGCTCCAGGTTGCACAACAAAGGCTTTCCTTAGTTCATTAGTGAGTTAATGGGCATTTCAGGAGAACCGTGTGTGCAAGGAGCCCCCTGCCTAGCCTCTGCTCCTGCTGATTGTTAGTTCTCTGAGTGCCCATGGGCTCTGCCAGTGACTGATGACTAATGAACCAAGCGTCAGGGAGGGGCCTCTGATCTGGCGGACAGAACATGTCCATGGAGGCAAAGTCTAATTGGTTTAACAGTCGACAGCTAGCGCTCCTGGGATCCTAATGACCAGGTGGATGGGTGAATCCCCTTGGAAGAGAAAGCCATCTTCCTTGCAGCCCATCACACCTTGGCTCACGCAAACAGCCAGAATTGTTTGTACATGGGTACAAAGTTCAGGCTAAGCAGTTAGCCCGCCAACCAGACATACAGACAGACAAACAGGCCGGCAAGCAGGGAGCTTGGCGGGCAGCCAGCACACACACAATCAAACCACAGGCAGGCTCTTAAATGACCCTATGCAATTCTAAAAGAAACTGGAGGAAAAAGTAGCAAGGGAAGGAGGAAGAAGGCAAAGACTGAGGGGAAGGAGCCCAGCAGTGGCCACCACCACCCCACCCCTGACAAAAGAAGCCACAACATCTCTGTGACAATTGGATCCCAGAGGGGGAAAAAAAATCACTTTTCCACCTTGGATCAGCTCATTAGAAAACTCTAGAAGATAGAGTCTGATTTCACAAACTTAGCTGGTGGATGCCAATGGAACTGGGCAATCTGACCATTTCTTCTGTCTCATCCCCCCATCATTCCTTTTCCCACCACTGATTTCACTTTGAAAGGACCAAAATAAGCATTTATTGAGTGAACATTCCAGGTCACCATCCCCAAAACAGAGGGCATGGTTCTTAAGGAATGGGCTATGGACACTGAGAAGTTTTAATTGGGAAAAGAAGAGAGAGCCTGTTGGTTGACACCAGCCCCCTCTGATTTAGCCTTGGGCCACCAGGAAGAGGGAGGAGGAGGCCCAATGTTCCTGCCCCAGCATTAAGCTCACATAGAACTGGAGATGAGTTAAAGAGCAAGAACACTTGAGAAAGAAGTAATTTCTTTCCACTCTTTCCCCTCTTTTTCCAAAAGTGGAAACTGAGGCTAAGGAAGGGAATGCCATATCAGAAGTACTCTAGGAAGTAACATATCTGTTTGTGTGTGTGTGTGTGTGTGTCTTTATCCTGCTCCCTAGTTCCCAAAGAAGGATTCATTCTAGGATGGGCCAGGACTAGTAGATTCAAGAGAAGCTGCAAATTGTATGTTGTAATTTTGAGAGTTAGTGCGTGAGTGTGTGTGATGGCATCACGGATGAGTGGAAAGAACTCTGACTCTGCACTTAAAGAACTATTGATGTTAAATATCTGTGTGACCTTGATCAAGTCCCTAACCCTCCCTAAGCCTCAGTTCCTTTTTCCTCTAAAATGAGTGACTTAGGGGGTGGCTAGGTGGCGCAGTGGATAGAGCACCAGCCCTAAAGTCAGGAGTACCTGGGTTCAAATCCGATCTCAGACACTTAATAATTACCTAGCCGTGTGGCCTTGGGCAAGCCACTAAACCCACTGCCTTGCAAAAACTAAAAACAAAACAAAACAAAACAAATAAAATAAAATGAGGGGTTTGAACTGGATGACCTGGATTGTTTCCAAGGTCCCTTCCAGCCCTAGAACTGTGAGCCTCTTGCCCAAGGACCCTGCTTTGTCCCTTTACAACAGGCTCCAGATAAGCCCCACAAGGGGTTACTTTAGGCAGGTCTGGCATTTGGGGATTGATCTTGAATGACAGGGAAAGGGTTTTGTGTCTTCCACCAACGATTCGGCTTTGAACGTGTCCAGGATTCTTTGTAGCAAAGGCCAGCTAGCATAGCAGGACCAGGAGAATCTTAGGAGTGAAGCTGCTGGCAGGTGCTAAAGGTTAGCTGCTGCTTTGTTAGTGGGCCAAGGTTTTCAAATGTCCTTGGGGACCTTCTCCCCAAGAAACCTAGTGAGGCACCACTAGAATAATATTCTCCAATAGGGGCACAGGTTAACTCAGATGCCATCTAGCCCCACCCCCAGAGAGCTTGACTTGCCCAAGGTCATACACAGCATCCTAGCTCTGGGACTTAATGGAAACTCAAAGGTCATCTAGCCCAACCCCCTCTTTTTGCCAAAGGTGGAAACTGAGGCTAAGGAAGGGAATGCCATATCAGAAGTAGAATTTGAACCCAAGTCTTCTAAATCCAGAGGCAGGATTCTTTTCCTCTGTGGCCTATTTACATACCCATTCAATCACTTTCTCTCTTCTTCCAAAATTCATTAATCTATCTACCCACTCATGTGGTGTTCTGTGTGTGGCAGGGCATGTCATAGAATATCAGAGTTGGAGCATTAACCACAGAGATTTTTTGGTCTAACTCCCTCAATTTACAAAGAAGAAAATTTAGGCAGGAAAAACAATTTGCCCAGTTTCCCACAACATCAAACAGCCAACTATTTTTTGAGCATCTACTATGTCTGAAGAGCGCTATGCTAGGCCCCAGGACCCCTACGGTATATCTTGTCCCTGTCCTCATGAGACTTTATCCACCCATATGAAGCATATTTTCCATCTAACTGACTTTATTTGGTATCTAGCACAGTCAGTACCTTCAGGGCAAGGGCTGAGTACAATGGGGAGAGAAAGCACACTATATTTGGAAACAAAGCTACCTGGATTCAAATCCTGGATCTGATACTACCTGTGTGACCTTGGGTAATTCATTTTCAACTGGAAACGGTACGATAGAGTTAAAAGAGCACTAGCTCTAGAATCAGATGTCCTGGGTTTCAATCTTATTTTGACATTTACTTCCTTACTTGCATAAGTCCTTTCCCCTCCTTGAGCCTCAGTTTCTCCCTCTGTAAAGTGAGGGGTTTGGACTAGCTGGCTTCTGAGGGCTGTTCTAGTTCTAGGATCTTTTGTTCCTATGGAGATTCTATATTTCCTTGTATTCTCTAGTACCATTGTCTGCGATGCTCAAAAATGACTCCTTGATGATGACGAATGCCTCAGAGAGAACCAAGGCTGGAAACCAGCATGACTTGAGAATCACAGGGGGAACTGGGTCCAGCTAGGCAGAACAATCAATCAATCTAGTTTTATCTTAATGTCCATTGTTTAGATGTCATAACAAGATGCTTGTCAATGCTGGTCAATGCATAAACATTTACTTATTCTCACCTGCCATGTGCCAGGCCCTGGGGATACAGAGGCAAAAGTGGGATAGTCCCGGTCCTCGAGAAGCTTCTAGACTATCGTTGAGAATGTCTCCTTTTCACGAGCATACCCAGACCCAGGTTATCATTAGATCAGTGTCCTTAGCAATCAATCAATCAGTCAGTGCTGATTGATAGACTCAGAGCAGCTTGATATTTTACTGGGGCTGTTGCTCCTACACAATACTCAATTAATGACTGAGTATATCCTAGAGGCCCTCCTCCATGTCTTACCATGGATTATGGATGACCCTGGGTTTCTCAAAGACTATGCAAGTTCTGACATGTTCTATCATGTAGGAAAGGCTTCAGGTATACTGCTAATGGTGGACTGCTAATGTTAAGACCAACCTAGCTAATTCCAGAAGGCTCATTACCAATTAGATGGTGAATCTATTGGTCACGGAGACCCAGGAAGCTACCTCCACTTTTACAGTGACCAGAAAAGGGAGCAGAAGGGGCTAAGGATCTCAGTTTTTCAGTTGTCTATAAATATTGACTTAACTGTTGGGTACTCTAAATTAGGAGATCCCTTTTTTTTTTTGCAAGGCAATGGGGTTAAGTGGCTTGCCCAAGGCCACACAGCTAGGTCATTATTAAGTGTTGAAGGCCGGATTTGACCTCAGGTCCTCCTGACTCCAGGGCCGGTGCTCTATCCACTGTGCCACCTAGTTGCCCCAGGAGATCCTTTTCTGATGGCCAATGTGTTGATATACCGCTGGGGGAACTGATCCATATCAATATTGACATTCTTACCATGAATAAAAGCAGAAGTCAAACAGAAGTTGCAGTTCAGTGGTAGGCTGACTCACAGGTTCTCCTTAGAGAGACCAATAAAGGCATTGGCATAACTAGTTTTCGATGAGTCAAAAGACAACAAAAATTTATTAAGTACGAATCTATTATGTGAAAGGAGTTATGTGTGTCCAATGTAGGAGATTCAAGGATAAAGATGGCTGTAAGGAACTGCATTCTGGGAGTGGAGGAGAGCCCCACCACTGGCACAGGTGGGGGTGGGGTGGGGTAAATATGGACATAACTCCATGGCAGATGAAATACCTGACTTGAGCCTTGAAGGAAGCCAAAGATTCCAAGGTAAAGAGAGAGGAAGAGCAAGGGCATTCTGTACCTAGGCGGTTGGCTGGAACAAGGCACTCATGAAGGGAAATACTATGAAATATGACTGGAAAGATGGCTGGGAGCCAGTTTTGGAGGACCTTGAAAGTCAGGCCCATCAAGGACCTGTTTTTGTTGCTGTTGTAAGAATGCCTTCCAGTGTTACATCATAACCTGGCTATCACTTACTGACAATGGCCTAAAGCTCAGAGATGTTAAGCATCTTGCCCCATGGTCACATGGGCTATTTGGTGCCAGAGGCAGCTCTTGAACCCCCATCTGCCTTGGACTTATAAACAAGGTCATCAATAAGTTGGAATCTCTGTTTGCAAGAGAGTTCCTGCACTGGCAGTTGCCTGCAAGGATGAAATAGAGATATTTTGAAGGTTTTCCTATTCTGTTTTATTACATGTATTATTATTTGTCATTCCATGAGAGGCAAGTTAGTGTAGTGGCTCGAGAGTTGGCCTTGGGATCCAAAAGACCTGGGGGTCAAGTACCAACCCTGATGTATTGTAGTCTGTGTTGCCCAAGAAACTTTCAAAGCAAGTTGCAGAGCAGGTGCTGACCTGCATGGGGAGAGGGAGTCTCCTGAGCAGTGCCCTTCACAATCTAGCTCCCAGCCACGACTATGCCATTAATTATTCTGTCAGCCTCTAATTCCTTCCAACTTGGCCTCTGTGTGCTTGCATGTGGGTCCAGATTTCTGGGACGGCTGGCTGTGTGAAGATCTACATGTATGTGGGGCAGGGCGTGGTGTATACATATGTTTCTGAGGGAGGAGCAGCTGGAAGCGTGGAAACTCTGTCTGTGTAGATGGGGAAGTCAGACGCTGTGGCTTCCTGCTACTAGGGAGGCTGATGTTGGCGGGTGAATTGCTTGGGCACAGAGCTGTAGTAAGTAGAGTGAGTATCCACACTGAGTCTGGAAGGAATATAGCAACAGCCCAGGAAGGGAACCACTGGGCTGCCTGAAGATGGGCTCAACTGGGCCGGGTCAGAAATGGAGAAGGTCACAGGTATAACCTATGTCAAATTGTTTACCTTCTCAATGGGGGAGGGGAGAGGGAGGAAAAGAATTTGGAACTCAAAATTTGAAAAAAAAGCATGTTAAAATTGGTATTACATGAAATTGGGGAGAAAATAAAATATTAAAATGGAGTAATTCAAAGCTTCTGGGCAAATCAGTTTTCAGATTGGGGTTGGAAGTGGTCATTGAACTTCTATTCTGGGTGAAATAGAAACAAGCAAACCAAAAAAAAAAATCTGTATGGGAGTGTGTGTGTGTGTGTGTGTGTGTGTGTGATTCTATGGGTGGTTTTCCTTCTATAGGGTGAGTATTGGAGTATGGTGTCCATGAAGAGAGCAGTGTGGAAACTGTGGATGTCAATCCACCAAGCTATTTTGAGTGACTGTGCAAAGGGCTTGGGATCTCTTCATGGGTCATTCTCAAGATGGGACTATCTAAGAAGGTCCTTAGGAGCACAGGCTTAGCAACCTGGCTTGACTCAACAATATTCATTGAGGTAATGTCTCCAAGCTCATATATAGAGACCTGAAAGGGTATATCCATCTAGTCCAGTCCCCTCATTTTAGGGAGTTGTAAACTGAAGCCCAGAGAGGAGGAAATGACTTGTTCAGGGTCCCAATAAGATCATTCAGTTGGGAGGGAGTTCAATATTCCTGTCCCCCAATTTTACAAGGGTGGAAGGTGAGACCCAGAGAACTCACCAAGGTCCTGGAGATGGTGAGCATCAGAGGCAGGCTTGGACCCCACTATACTATAAAGCCTGAAGGAAAATCATCTGAGTTAGCCCACCTCCGTGCCTGCCAGCCCTGAAGCCAGAGTCTAGGAAGGTCCAAACTAAGGTGTGTATTTCTCTCTGTCTAGGAAATTGTAACAAACTCTCACAGCACTGGAAAGGCAGGAAGAATTGAAGGGTTCAGTTGAAACAGGAGAGTGGTTTTAGTTGGCAAATCAAGTATAAACATGGCCCTAATTAATTAATTTGTTCAAAGTAAGTTCGCTTTGTAAGAAGCAGCTTGGTGGTGTGGCTAGGGAGGCAAACTGGGAAGTAGCAAGAAAGACCTGATTTCTGGGTTTCCCACTCACTGCATAACCCTAGGCAAATCACCTACTCTCTCAATCCCTAAGGCAGCTTTCTAAGCATAGAGATCTGTGGCCCTGCCTTCATGAAGGGAGTTTCTGCACTCTTCCCTGTGCTGATAAAGGCACAGACATAGAGTTAGAATGGGAAGGGGCCTTAGGGGCCGTGCAATCCGTTCCCCCTTTTTTACATATGAAGAAATTAAGGGATAGAGAAAGAATGGGTGGCCTGCCCAGGATCACACAACTACTAAGTGGCTAAGGCAGGACTTGAATCCAGGCTTTCCTGAGTTCAAGTCCAGGTCCCTGTTTACTATGCTAAGGTACCTCTTAGAAAAATTCTAGCTGGGGAAGGAAGGAAAGGAGGAAGGGAGGGAGGGAGGAAGAAAAAAAGAGAAAGAGGAAGATGAAGAAGAAAGGAAGAAGAGAAAGAAAAAGAAAAAAGGTGGAGGAAGGAGAAAGAGAAAGAAAAAAGGGAAAGAGAAAAGGGAGAAGAAAAAGAAGGAAAAAGAAAGACAGGAAAGGAAGAGAAGAAAAAAGAGACGGAGGAGAAAGAAGGAAAAGAAATAAAAAGATGGAGGGAGAAGGAAGAGAAACAAGGAAGAAAGGAAGAAAAAGAAAAGAAATATTAGCCTAAGTTCTCAATCTTTAGGCGCAGCACTTGTCTGCAGCTAACTGCTTGGAATTCATGTGGCTGGACCCGGAATCCCCTTAGACAAAGAGAGGCTCAAACTCAGAGACAGACCTAACCTAGGTGTCAATCTGTCTCTCCCAGCACTTCTTTAGGGTTCTAAAACAAGGCCATTTATTCTGCAAATGATTTTTCAGCTGCATTATGTTAACACATAATTAAACAAACAAGCAAATAAAAATAAATGAAAGAACACACACACACAGCAATCATTTTACCTAATGCTTTACAAAGAATCATTTTAAACTCTTAAAAACACTGCTAAGTGGGTAGAGTGGAATGAGCTCTGGCTCTGGAGTCAGAGGACCTGGATTCAAATTTTAGTTCTTACACTACTACCTGCATGACTTTGGGCAAGTCTTTTCCTCTCTCTGGGCCTCAGCTTCCTCCTCTGTAAAATGCAAGAGTTGGAGTAGATGGGTTCTAAGGTTCCTTTCCGCTCTAGTCCTAGGATCCTATGGTCATGAGCAAGGATTGGACATAATGCTCTTTACTCCTTCTGCTATTTGCTTGGTTTATTCCTTCATCCCCAAATCTTTTCTAAATTGAGGGACTATAGAACCCAGTGATAAACCAAATGTCACCTTTTATTGCATTCGCTGAACTTAAGGCAAAGCCCACCATTTCCACAGTCTGTTGGAGGGAAACCTTTCTGGAGTTGGGACCTCGAAAACAGAAGGCTCCGCTCCAGGGAGGATTCTAGAGCAGGGTAGAAGGAAAACCAGGTCTGATGTGAGTCTGCATAAATGGCCCCTCCCCCAGCTCAAGAACTTATTTATTGTTTCAGTGAGATAGGCCCAGTGAGTCAGCTGCCATGCTGGCCTCGAACGGCCCACAGAAACAGCTCATTCTTTGTTACAGTGGATAAGTGCACTGAAGCTTTCAGGAATCATTAGATATTCTTCAGAAACCATGGACTCCTCCCACATTTTCAGTAGCTACTAAACAAACACTTTTGATTCCTTGAGAGTCCAAGATTTGTGACCACAAGACATGACATGGTAGCCAAAGACAAGTTTGAGGATCAGGGAGCTGCTTAGGATCACTGAAATGTCTACACAATATCCTAAAGGAAATCCAGGCTGCTCTTGAACCTGTACTGGAGCTAGCTCACTGTTTGTCTACAGTGTTCTGTCCTGCTAGACCAGCTCTATGGGTTGTGTGCAATCACATGGCATTGTTCTTCAAATAGGCATTTTTCATCCATTTAGTTTTTCTAGTGTGAATGATTAAATCAATATCTTTTGAGTACTCATATTCTTAGTGAGGAGGCCAAAATATTACATCTGGGGCTTAATACAATTATATTACCTGCAAACAAGAGCATCTGGGGAACTTCCCCATCTATGGGAAATTCTTTCAGTTGGACTTTGTGCTTCTGTCCTCCATGACAGTGGCAAATACCTTTGGAGAATGCAGCTGTCTCTGTTTCATACCTCTCCTGAGAGTGACAAAGTGATTGAACCCAAGTTATTTCTGTTCCTGTATAACAGTAACATATGTGTGAGACACCTTGCTGGAAGGCTACCTTTAAAGCTGGGTTCTTCTTTACGTAGTCAAATACAGTCAAGGAAAAGCAAATGCAGGTAGGGTTTGTCTTCTTGATACCTTTCTGTCTGTGCAAAATCCCGTAGGAAAGCCTGTTGGAGCCTTTCTCAGCCTTTTATCAAGGACACCCTTGAACTGTGTAACTCCGACTGATTTCTTGAAGATGAGAAAGTAAGCATCTGAAAGTGACTGCCTTTTCTACAGCGCTTTAAGATTTGTGAAAGCCCACATTCTCTCATTTGAGCCTCCCCAAAGTTTGTGAGGAAAATACTATAAGCATCATTACCCCTATTTCATAGATGAGGAAACTGAACCTCAGCCTCATTGAGTACACATTATAGAGCACCCTGCTAGACCCAACCAGCAAGAAACAGAAGTGTCCTCAGAGAGCTTACATTCTCCTGGGATGATATTACATGTATTCACATAGCTCGAGCACTGTCCTTGGAGTCAGGAAGATTTGAGTTTGAATCTTGCCTCCGACACTTACTGTGTAACTCTGAACAAGTCATTTAATCTTTTTCAACTTCACTTTCCTCATCTGTAAATAAAAAGGTTGGACTCATTGGTCTCCAAAATCAAATCCAAATTGGGTTATCTGAAGAGAAAGAGAACACCAATGTCTCTCTCTCTCTCTCTCTCTCTCTCTCTCTCTCTCTCTCTCTCTCTCTCTCTCAGGGTTAAGTCACCTGCCCAGAATCACAGAGCTACTAAGTGTCAAGTGTCTGAGACCACATTTGAAATCAGGTCTTCATGACTCCATGGCAGGTGCTATCCACTGAGTCACCTGGCTGCCCCAAAAGTCAGTGATTCTGCAATAGGGATTAGGAGGTAGTGCATTCCAGGCATCGGAACAACCATTCCCCCTTCCATGTCATCCTTCTTTTCAATGAATTCCAGCATCCCAGTACAGCTATTTAATATATCCCCCATGCCACTGTCCCTTATTTGGTGAGCTCCAGTGATCCCCTATTGCCTCTAGAAACAAATACAAAAAAAATGTTCTGGCATTCAAAGCCCTTTCTAACTTCTCCCCCCTTACCTTTCCAGTAGTCTTAATGCACCTTACTTCCCAATGCATACTCTTTGATCCAGTGACACTGGCCTCCTGACTGTTCTCCATCTCTTAGCTCCTGTCATTCTCTCTGGCTGGTCCCCAGGACTGGAATGCTCCCCCCGCCTCCTCCACTGACTTCCCCAGATTCCTTCTAGTCCCAACTACAATCCCTCCTTCTCCAGGAAGTCTTCCCTCTGGTCATTATTTCCAGTTTATAGAGTCTGTGTGTGTGTGTGTGTGTGTGGTTGTGTTTATTTGTTTGCATGTTGTCTTGCATGTTGTCTCCCCTGATTGTAAGCTCCTTGAGGGACAGAACTGATCTTTTTGTCTCTTTTTGTAGCTCTGACACTTAGCACGTCCAGGAGAAGCTTGATGACTACTTAATAACCATCTGTCTGGCCATATAAAGGCCCAGGGAGCAGAGATGGAATGCTGAGCTTAGGGAACTGCAAATAAATCAGTTTGAAATAGAAAGAGGACAGGATTAGGAAAGAAATAATCCTGGAAAGGAAGGCTAGCACCAGATTGCAAAGGACTTTGAAAACCAAAATTAGGAGTTTTGTATTCCTATCCTAAGGACAGTTAGAGAATCCCTGAAGTTTCTTAAGCAGAGAAAGGAAATGGTCAGGCTTGGGCTTTTTAGGAACATTATTTTCTGCAGTCATGTGCAGCTAGGAGGCTGCTACAATAGTCCAGGCAAGAATTAAATTAGGATGGCAGTCAGTGATTAGAGAGAAGGGACCAACTGAAGAGAGGGGAATACTTTGACCCATTCAGAAACTCTATTGCCTCTTTGTTGGAAACAGCTCTGTTTTTGGGGTGAGACTTTTAGCTATATGATTTTGAACAAGAAACAGGTTCTCTCAGCTCCAGATGCTTGCACTACCTACTTAACAGGTTTTATGTTATACATCCACAGATCCACCACTGATCTGTCTTTCTGCAGCCTCTCCAACATAGAGAAACAATATCATTTCCTAATGATATCCCAGTGGGGAATGGCACAAACAGGGGAAGGAGAGGTAAGAGACTGGGAGCAGGGAAGATGCACTTCCATCCAACAGATAATTTTATTGTGGTTGTTTTGACAGAAAGACTCAAAGGCTTTGCAAGGAGGAGGGATATATTTTGAAATATGTTTTATATGAAAACCTAAAGCATCAATAAAAATAAGATAAATGTATTTTAAAAGATATACTGATTTACTTATAGTCTACCACAGGGTTTAGTGTGGGGATTATTTGGTTCCTCCTTTTTTTTGAGGCAATCAGAGTTAAGTAATTTGTCCAGTTAGTAAGTGTCAGAGGTCAGATTTGAACTCAAGTCCCCCTGACTCCAGGGCCAATGCTCTATTCACTGTGTTGCTTGGCTCCCCTTAGTGTGTAGATTTTTAACACTAGGAGGACTAGGCACATCAGTTAATGCAAACTTTAAAAATAATTTTCATAATGCTTTTTAAAAACCAATTTACTATAATTTGCTACAATTTCTCCTAATTGTACAAATGCACTTTCAATATATATAATTACAAGCAGATATTGTCATGTATATGTATGTGTATGTGTATGTGTATATGTATGTGTATATTTAAATGCACTATGTCTGTTAATACACCTTGTTCCTTCGAGGTAGGTTTGATTTCTGATCTTTCTTCCTTACTTTATTTGAATTCGTTAAGTTGCCCTTAAACCATTAGCCCCTAGGTACTTTGCTATCCTTCTCTGTTCTTTCTTTTAACCTTTAGTTCAATTTCTAAACAACAAACTGCAAACATAGGACAAATGATCTCATGACTTCAATTTGTTCTCCTTAATAATTATACTTTTCATTTCCCTTAAAATGACATTTTAAATTTCAATTTATTTTATTTTAATTTTATAATTGTAGTTTCCCCTTAATAATTGTACTTTCCTAAATAATGCACCTTTCTTAGTTTTTCCTTGTTTGAAGTATGTGTTCGCCTTTAGGTTTTTTAACTTGTTTGGGGATTGGGGTGGAGGGCAGGAATGCCTCAAATTTCTCTTTTTTGTTCAAGATCTTATCTTTTTTCCCAAGATGATTAGGCTCAAAATTGTAAAATATGATATTTCTGGAGTACAGATTGAGAATTCCTTTGCTTTTTTTGGAAAATTCTATTCCATTCTTTTAATCCTGGGTTATTAGAACTAGTGTTTCATCATAACTGAAGATCTTTCTCCTGGTGGCTTGCAAAATTTACTGTTTGCTGTTGAAATTGTGAAATTTAACCACTACATGTCATAGAGCTTTCAGAATGGGGAGGTTATCTCTGTCAGTGACGTGTAAATTCAATTGATCAATAGTTGGTTATCTGTATTCAAAGTTCTGGGCAAGTCTGGTTGTTTCTAATTTAGCCTGCCATATGATACACAGGATTTTTAAAAAAAGTATTATATTCTTGTAGACCATGGAAACAATGTAAAGACTGACAAATTGCCTTCTGTGTGGGGTGGGGGGAGGGAAGTAAGAATAGGGGGAAAATTGTAAAACTCAAAATAAATAAAATCTTTAATGTAAAAATTATTATCTTCTTCTGGGAGACTTCTGGCTCTTAAGATACATAGTGTTCAAAAGCATTTGCTTTGACTTGTATACAATTCCAATGTTCTTTTAAGCATGTTGCTTTTGCTTCTCATTTGTCAGATTTTCTTCCATTTCTGTATTTTTGGTGTTTCAAATCTGTTATTCTCCTCTGTCTGTCTCCCATCTTTCCTGCCTCCATTCCCTCTCCCCATCCCACCTTTTCCCTCCTTCCTTCCCTTCCCCCCTCTCTCTCTCTGTCTCTCCCCCATCCCATCCTAAACTTCTAAGCTCTGCATCCTGATATTTATCTTCAATACTGCACAGAGAGCTCTAATTGCTTATCTAATTTCTTTCCTAATATCTTCTATTTAAAACATTATTTCTTGGGGAGGCTAGGCGGTACAGTGGATAGATCACTGGCTTTGGAGTCAGGCAGACCTGAGTTCAAATCCAACCTCCAGACACTTAATAATTCCCTAGCTGTGTGGCCTTGGACAAGGCACTTAACCCCATTGCCTTGCAAAAAACCTAAAAAATATATTATTTCTCTTTTTAACTATTCTGGAATTTTTGCTACTGTTCCATGATCTCTGGGTTGGTCTTTCAGTCTTTCTCTTCTCTTCATATCACTTGTGAAGATTTCCTTCTTTGGTTCTTTCTCCTTTCACTGATGAAAACATGCTCCATACCCCCTCCCCCCGTTCCCCTCAATGATGATGGTCATCCTTAGCTTCCTCCAGCTCGAGGAGTATGAGAATCTGGCCTGGGTGCCTGCCTAGAGTAATTTTCAGGGGTAGAGGACTAGCCCCAGCTGGACTCCCATACCCTTTCCCTCTAGTCAGCTCCCTGTTGCCCATGTCTTTCTGAGCTCCACTGCTCCACTACTCCAACCTCCACTTACTGAGAAGCATCACTGTCACTGCTTGGGCTTTAGGGAAGCCAGACAGGGACTAGAACAGGTCAAGCCTGAGAGACACAAGCCTGGTGCCTGCCATGAGTTGGGGTGATGGTTAGGGAGATGTAATTTTTCTGATGTTTTTTCCTGAGGTCAGGAAAGGACTGCTGCTCGGGCGGGGGGTACTGAAGGAGAAAAGTCATTTCCAAAATCTCAGAAGACCAGAGCAGCAAAGCTGGAAGGGACTTTAGAGACCACCTAGGGCAACCTCTTCACTGTAGAGAGAGGAAAACCAACCCAGACAGGAAGGGCCTTTGACTAGGACCCTTTGCTAGTTAGCAGCAGAGCCAGAATTAGAATCTAGGTGCCCTGAATCCCCATGCTGTCACAAGCCCATAGTTACAGGCTTCTGGATTTAGAACTGGAAGGAACCTAAGAGATAATCAAGTCTACTTGGTTCATTTTATGGATTAGGAAATTGAGGAATGCCTCACCTTGGTCATTTTTGCCTAAGGCAAGATTTGGACTCTTCCTGACTCAAAGTCTAGTACCACCTAGTTTGTTCTTTTACAACTCAACCTTTGGATTCTCTTTTAAAGAGAACATTCAGGGTGCCCCCCCACACACACACACCACAGTCTATGCTTGAAGCATCCATCTTTCAGACTCAGAAAATTGATGGGCAAGGGAGAATTTTTCATATCAAAGACTGGCTTGGTCTGTGGCTTAGTGGGTTCAGAGATGGTAAGGCAACTCCAAGGGCCCCCCTTTGGCTGAGCCAAGGTACATTCAGTTTCGGTCTGAGCATGCCAAGGCCATCATCATAGAGTAGGTCTTCTGTCTGGGTCAGTGAACTGGGAGTCTGCACTGAGTTGAAGGGGGGGGGGACTCCACAGGTCTGCCCCATGACCCACACTCACTATGTAAGGTTTGGAGCAGGATCTTTGCCTCTAAGAACCTGGTATGGGGTGAGGGGTGGGGGAAAGACCAAAGGATATGAGGCCAGAGCCCTCAGGTAAGTGTTGGGACCATGTTTGAAAACCCTGCCTTGGCATACTAACAGGAGCTAGAAACGAGTGGAGGTCCTATTCTTGGCTGATCTGATAACACCATGGACTCCCTCACACCTGGATGTGGGCTCTGGATTCTACCAGCTGAGTGACCTTGGGCAAATTCCTTCTCCTCCTTGGGTCTCAGTTTCCTCCTCTGTAAAATGATGAACTGGACTAAATGACCTCTAAGGTGCCTTGTTGGTCTAAATCTAGAATCCTACTGTGGCATCGGACTTTACCTTCACTTCCATGGTCCTCAGTTTCCTCTTCTTTAAAATGAGGCAGTGGATTAATCTTTTCCCACTCTAAACCTCTTTGTGGCAAGGACAGGTGACTTCCTTTCTCTGGGCCTCAGTTTTCCTGTCTGTAAAATGGCAGAGTTGGTCTTAGGTGGCCTTTGTTGAGTTCCCTGTGAGTTCCAGATTTAGAATCAGAGCTCAGATAGGATCATGATGAAGACCAAGTTGCCCACTTTGGGTGGAAAAATGAAGCCAAACAGATGGGATTTGGGGAGCTTAGGTTTGTGCCTGCTTCATTAGAACTGAATTTTCCCAGGCTTTGGGACTCAAGTCATCCCCATCTTTCACACGGTGTAAGTTGAGCTGAGTCTTCTAGCATCTACCCTGGATCTCACAGCTGCTCCTCTCCCTCAGCAGCTGCTGGGGCAGATCACCCCAGCCTCTGAGCAGCTGCTCAGGCACCAGGTTAAGAGAGAGGAGAAGCCTCAGGAGGCTTGCAGAGAGTGGCTCAGCCCAGGGAAGCCCCTATTCTGTTTTTCTCCCTGGGGATTACTGGGGGATAAAGGCACACAGAACTCTTGACAGGACCAAGTGCTTTCAGGAATATGGGAAGAGAGTTAGTAGGGGCTTGTCCAGCTGTGGGACTGGGAGCTCCTGGAAATGAGCCCTTTGAGGACAAAGAGGAAGAAAAGGTGGAGGTGGCTTGTTCCACAGCATTAGCTGCCACCAGCCATCTTCTGTCCCAGTCAGTTCCAGGGTCAGAATAATGAGATCATCAGCTCACAGCTCTAGAGCCAGAAAGACCTCAGAGGCCACTGAGTCCAACCTTCTAGTTTTACAGGAGGGGAAACTGAGGCCCAGGAAGGGGGCACAGTTTGCTCCAAATCATACTCAGGATCCTAGACCTAGAGTTAGGAAGACCTTCACATGGATAATGTTGGGTGTAGATGAGCAATATATTCACTCAGCCCAGAAGGCACCCAATGTTCAAGCAAAGAAGGCAAATTTAGAGACTCTGGCACCCTCATGGCCCAGCCCCATGTTCTGAAGATTGAGACTGGCATCCCTGGAAACCAATTTATGACTTCTCCCTCCCACAACCAATCTGAAATCCATCAAAATGAAATCACTATCTGGGGGTTCCTCTTGTAAAAGAAGGAGGGTGTGTGTGTGTGTGTGTGTGTGTGTGTGTGTGTGTGTGTGTGCTTGTGTGTGCTTGTGTGTGTGCTTGTGTGTGTTTGTGTGTGTGTGTGTGTGTTTGACAGAGACAGAGCAAGACAGACAAAAAGGGAGAGACTCAACACATCAATTTTGGAACAATGTAAAGACTAACAGACAGCCTTCTGTCGGGGGTGGAAGAAGGGAGGCGATATTGGGGGAAAATTGTAAAATTCAAAACACAATTAAAAAAAGGAAGAGACAGAGAGAGAGAGGAGAGAGAGACAGAGACAGAGACAGAGAGAGAGAGAGAGAGAGAGAGAGAGAGAGAGAGAGAGAGAGAGAGAGAGACTTGGTATAAAACTAAAAAACAAAGACAACATGCTTGAGTTGTGTGTTCCCAGGCCACAGGCTACAGAACTGGGAGTACTGCCAAGGGCTTTATCAAAGGAAGCAGCCACCCAACAGCTGGAGATGGGAGTTTGCCAGCTGTGAGTGTTTCTCTCTCTCTCTCTCTCTCTCTCTCTCTCTCTCTCTCTCTCTCTCTCTCTCTCTCTCTCTTCCCAGTGTGCACTTCTCTCCATGCTTACCTGAGTGGTTTTTTCCTATACCTCTCACAGTGTGTATCTTGCTCTGCCACTGAGTGTGTCTGTCTCTGTCTCTATGACCCTCTTGTTATATAATAGCTGAGAACAGAATCTCCCAGATGGAAGGGACTTCATAAATCATCTATTTCAAGTCATATTGAAAAAGAACTCTACCTATACCAGCCTCTACCAGCTGGTCAAGTGTTTCCTGGAGGACCCTCGGGGAGGGTTACACCCCCTGTTCCCAGGCATCCCTTTCTACTTTGGGCCAGTTATGATTTGTAACTCTGTTTCTATGGACACTTTCGAGTCCAAGCTAAATCTTCTCTCTGCTAAATCTCAGTCCCTTCTGTCAACCCTCAGTCATATGACATGAACCTGAAATGTTTTGCTATACTGACTGCATTTCTTTATACCACTCCCAGCTTACCAATGTTCTTTCTAAAATATGGCACCCAGAACACAGTATTCCCAAATATGGCCTGACCAGGGCAAAGTACACCAGAGCTATTGCCTCCCTGAGCTTGCACACTTGGCATCTCCTATTAAGCAGCCCAAGATGCAATTGCTTTCTTGGCTGCTCTATCACAATATTGATACAATTGGGGCTTGCAGACCCCCTGATCTTTTTCCCGTGAATTGTTGCCTAGTCATGCCTCCCTTGCCCTTGCCCTTGCCCTTGCCCTTGCCCTTATGAGATTGATTGTTTGAACCCACACATAAAACTTCGCATTTAGAATTTCATCTTTTATCATTCATCATAAATCTAAGAGGCTGTGACTAGAGACTGGGCCATAGAGAGAGGTCAGCCCCAAGTTCAACTCCTGCCATGAATGCACACTAGGCTGTGGGCCAGGCAATTCTCTATGACTATAAGGAAGGTGTAGAGTTCCCTATATCAATGAAATTCCAAATCTAAGTTCCCTAAATTTCATCTGAGTACAATTGTCCTAACATTCTAACCTGTTCATACTCGGAGGGGTGTCCTATTGTGCAGTGAAAAACACTTGACTTCAGATCAGAAGACCTGACTTCAAATCCCAACTCTGTCCAACCTCAGTCAAGTCTGTGCCTCAGTTTCCTTAACTGTAAGGCAAGGAGGTTACCCTGACTGACCTCTTATCTCTCAGCTCAAAGTGTATGAGCCTAAAATGATCCTTTTAGATTCTGACCATCAACCACCTTTATGTGTCTGGGCAAGGGTATGCCTGTTTCTCTGGTTAGCTGTCAAGGTTCATGTGTCATTTTTTGGGCATCTCTTTCTTTGTCAATTTCTTTGTGCCCTTACTTCCCTTCCCTTCCCTTCCCTTTTTCTTTCTCCTTACCCTTCATCTTGTAGGGAATCTGATAAACTCACTTTCTTGGTCCAGGAAGCTCGGAAGTCAAGTATGTCTGATTAAAAAATCAAGTTCTGCCAAAGGGTCCTTAACTTTCACCCTACAATACTATTCCTAAGGTGCCTGTAGTGGGCACTGCTGTGTAGGTCCAACCCAAAGAGACCCAAACTCTCTGTGAGCACCCATTGCATGCTAAGGGCCTCTTTCCCAAGTTGGCTCTCTATGCTGACTGCATTGTTTGGTTTGGTTTTTTTTTTTCTTAGCAGCTTCCCTCATGGTATCATCTACATTCATTAATTAGTCAGTTGTTTGGATTTCTTTCTCTAAATGTTGACTTTCACCAGGCAGTTTAGTTAAGAGGGGCCAGAAGGACTGACCAACAAAATCTCAGAATTGGGAGGAACTTGAGTGACCATCAAGCCCAGTCTATACCTAAATTAGAATCCCCCCTACATTTGACCCTATGAAGGACTCATCCCATCTCTACTGAACTCACTTCCTCTCCCCATTCTTGGACAACTCTAGGTATGAGGAAGGTTTTCCTAAAGTTGAACCTCAAATGACCTCTTGGAAAGTTCCACTCACTGCTCCTGGATCTACCCTCTTGGACCAAGCAGGACAAAGCTAACCCTACCTCCCCAGGACGGCCCTTCACATAGACAAAGACAGCTCCCACCTCCATCATTCTTCTCCATGCTAAACATTCATAGTTCCTTCCACTCCTCTTTAACATGGATTCAAGGCTCTTCACCATACAGATTGCCCTCCTCTGTCCTGTCAAGACTTGGGTTACTCCTACCATCTAATGGCTTCAGTCCTATTCTTGTGCTACTGAAGAAACACTGGAAAGAAAATCACAAAACCATGGTTCAATTCAAATTTCGGTTCCATAATCTCAACCAGGTCCTCACTGTAGCAAGACAAATTCTTTAACACCCTCCCTAATCGATTTCTTATCCTACTCACCATGGTGCTTTTTGTTCAAACTTTTTCATCTTTCCTCAAGTCTCCCATGTCTCTCCTGTCCTCCTCATTTTAGCTAAGACCCCTGACTCAAGCTTCATTGAACAATGGAGCTTGTTTGCCAAGAGTTGCCTCTTCCTTATCTCACATTGAGCCCGCTATCCACTCCATCATCTCACACAAAGATGAGGCTCCTTTCCTTGTCAAGACTAACCCTTCTACGTTCAGTGATCCCATCTGATCCTGCCTTCTCTGACAGATAGGCCCCCTCTAGCATCCCCAGTCTCTTCCTGACTACGGACTGTTTCCCTGCTGCCTACAAACCTCCCTCATCTTCCACATCCTCAAAAGACCCTGACTTGATCCTCCCATCCCAGCCTCCTATTGTCCTGCATTTCTCCCCCCCCCCCTTCCTGACTAAACCCCTTGAGAAGTCTGCCTACAATAGGTGCCTCCACTTCCTTTCCCCTCACTCTTCTGAACTCTCTGCAGTCTGGCTTTTGACCTCCTCATTCAACTGAAACTGCTCCCTTCAAAGTTACCCATGACCTCCTGATTGCCTTTTCTCAGCCCTCATCTTTCTTGACTTCTCTGCAGCTTTGGACTCTGCCCATTGCCCTCTTCTTCCTTATTCTCTCCCCTCTAGGCTCTCTCCTGGTCCTCCTGCTTCTCTGATGGCCTCTTCTCAGTGTCCTTTGCCACGTGTTCATGGGGGTCACGCCTGCTAATGGAGGCTGTCCCACAGGACTCCCTCTTCTCTTCCACTATACTAATATTCTCAGTGACCACATCAGTTGCCATGGATCCCATTCTCATACTTAAGCTGATGATTCTCACATCTAGCCTCTCCCTCCTGGTTCCAGTCTCTCACCTCTAATTGCCCCTCAGAAATCTCAAACTGGATGTCCAGCAGACATCTTAAAATCAACATGTCCAAAACTGAACTCATTAACTCCCCCCCCCCCCAGTTCCTCCTCTCCTAACTTCCTTATTACTGTCCGAGGGCACCACCATCTTCCCAGACCCTCGAGCTCCCAACCTAGGAATCATCTTGGACTCTTAGTTCTCTCATTCTCCGGATCCTATTTGTTGCCAAGGCCAGTTGATGTTGCCTTTGCAACATCTCTTGAATACACCTGACAGGAATATGACCCTGGTGCAGGCCCTCATCACCTCATACCTGGACTATTGCCATAGCCTACAGGGGGCCAGAGGGAGGGTCTTCCTGTTATCTTTAGTGATCCTCCTGCTTCAAGCCTCTCCCCACTCCAATCCATTCTCCATTAGCACTAAAAGCACAGGTCTGACTTTGTAACCCCCCTATTCAATAATTTCCAGTGTGTCCCTATCAGCTCCAGCATCAAATATAAAAACCTCTGGCATTCCAAATCCTTCATAGCCTGGCTCCCTCCTACCTTTCCAATCTCCTTACATCTTATGTTGCTGTTGAGTTGTCTCAGTCAGGATTTTCTTGGCAGTGGTACTAGAGTAGTTTGCATTTCCTTCCCCAGTTCTTTTTATAGATAAGGAAACTGAGGCAGACAGATGTGTCTTCCTGCCTCCAGGTTTGGTGCTCCATCCACTGCAGCACCACCTAGCTGTCCTTATCCCTCATCCCTACCACATTCTCTGTCATCCAATGATGCTGTCCCTTGAACAAGATTTTCCATTTCCCATCTCAGGGCACTTTGCCTGGCCGTGCCCCATACTTGAATGCTCTCTCTGCTCATCTTTCTGTCTTAGCCTTTCCTGGTTTCCTTGCTCCTCCTTCATGCTGGAGCCCCTCCTCCATTGGTTTTCTCTGATGTATCCCATCTAGAACTTGTTTGTGTGTTCGATTGTGAGCTCCTCGGGAGCAGAGGCTGTTTGGGGTTTCGTCTGCCTCCCTGCATATGGCAAATATATAGCAGAAAACCTGGAACACGTTAGGTGCTTAAGGAATGTCTGCTGATCCAATGTGGAAGCTAGAACTGAGCCCAAGCCTCCAGTGAGCTCCTCTCAGGACTGTCCCGTAATCCGTTTGTCCGTGACATTGATGAGGGTATACGGTGAAGGGGAATACCCATAGCCTGGTGGGTAGATGTGAAGACATCTGTGCACATGACCCTGATCTCGGCTCAGGCAATGCCAAGCCCATTCAGAATTTGTCCCAGTCCCTAGCAGTGCCAGCCCATTGGGAGTTCAAGGTTAGAAGCAACGTTGAAGCCTGGAGCCAGAATGAAAATTCAGTGGCCTTCTCCTGCACGATTCGGCCCCTCCTCCCCCCTACCCCTGCAGCTCAGCGCAGGATAGACCAGCAGTCCATTGCCCAGGGTAGGTCTGCCCTGCTCCTGCAGCCCCCTGAGGATTCTGGGGCAGTCCTTCTGTCACACACTGACTTCCCTTTGGACTTAGTTCTTTCTACCTCTTGCTCTCCCCAAACTGATCTCCAGTCTGTTGTGTGTGTTCATGAGGCCAAGAGTGGTGGGGCCAATAATGTGACTATTAACTGGTGAACTTTGCTGGGTTCTGAGCATGTGTGCATGTGTGTGTGCGTGTGTGTGTGCGTGCGTGTGTGTGTGTGTGTGTGTGTGTGTGTGTCCATTTGTCTTGGCGGGATTTTGCTAGGTACCAGATGATGCTTTTTGGGACTTCTGCTCTTCTGGGCAATTGCAAGGTCATATTTTGATTCACTTAAAACTGTTCACAGGATCTGTCCTCTTTCTCTGGCAGACTTGGGATATAGAGTCAGGTCTTCTCTCAGAGTGTTTCCTCTTCTTGGCACTAGCAGCATGTCAGCTGTGAAGAACCAATGGTGTGTGAGAAGAGATTCCAGGTCCTTTCCTCTCCTTCCCGAGTTTGGGATCATTTGTTGCTGTCTCAAGGTCTGGGCAGTGCCAAGGCTACAAAAGACAGTTTGTGTAGCACACACAAGCTCTTTGGAGCCTGCAGTGTCAGCCAGCCAACTGGCTCATGGCTAGGCCCACTTCGTGCTTCTTGCATCCGGCCTCAACAATGCGCCTTAGTACTTTGGGAGCCTAGCAACAACACCAGGGTGGCCCAACAGCTCAAGGTCCCCAGCTCAAGAGAGGCTGCCCCACAGGGGTTCCTCCCATCTAAACTTGAGGGATCCTTCCCACACCTCACTTGGCAAATCCACATTTCAAATATCTCTACTGAAGAAACAGCTCTACTGGCTGCTAATAGCCAACTGAGCTTCCCATCCCTGTGCCAAGTCTGACCCCAGCCAAGGATCACCAGATCTCTGCTTCACAAATCTTAGCCATATTGCCACCTCCTCATCAAATCTACAGGTGCTGACATCTTGCCTTACTGAAAGTTAGCTGGGCATGGAGAGATTTAAGTAGCACGAAGGGCAAATGGGGAGAAAAAAGGACTATGGGATCTGGCAAAAAGAGGAAAGAAACAGGACACCCAGATCCCTCCCATCCTTGGGAGAAACCTTCACTTGAGCTCTTGGCCTATATCTCTCTTCCTTTTTACAGTCAAACTACTATAAAATGCCATTTACACTTGTCAAAGCTGCTTCCCTTCCCCCATTCACTTCTATAGGTCCCGCCCAGCTGAAATTGTTCTCTCCAAGGTTAGCACAACTCTCTTTATTGCTAAATCCAAATGGCCTTTTCTTGATCCTCATTCTCGTTGATCTCCTTATAGCATTTGACGCCATTGCCCACCTTCTTCTCCTGGATATCCTCTCCTTCCTGAGTTTTCTTTACTGTGTTCTGTTGTGATTATCTTTCTGCGTGTCTCACCAATCCTCAACCATTTTTTTTGCTGATTCCTATTCATGTCCCCTCCCACTTTGGGTGTTTCCCAAAGCTGCCTCCTCTTCTCTTCTCTGTGTTCTCCTCCCTGGGGGGACCTCACCAGTTCTAATGGATTCCACTAATCATCTCTATGTAGATGCCACATCCAGTTTCATTTCTCTCAGTGTGCCCCCAAACTCTTTTCCCCTATACTCCTTCCTACGTGTCCCATTTCTGCTAAGAGTACCACCATTCTTCTAGTCACCTAAGTTTAAATCTTCTGAATAATTCTCAATTCTTTCCTCACACCTACACCCCAGAATCCATTCAGTGGCCAAGTCTTCTCTACACCATGTCTTCCACATTTCTATTATCTGTACCATCTGTACCATGAGGGCCAAATTCAGGTCCTCTTGTGGATGCTTTTGCAATAACTTGTCAATTTGTTAAGCCACCCTTCAGTCTCTCTTCCCTTTAATCCACCTTCCAGAGCCATCAAATTAATATTCCTAAACCACCAATCTGATCATGCCAGACTCCAGCTCAAGAAGCTTTGGGGACTCCCTTTTGCCTCTAAACTAAAAAAATAAAACTTCTTTATTTCCCATTTAAAAGTCAAAATCTGACTGTTACCTATCTCCCAAGGCTCATGACACTGAACTCCAGCCTATGCCCTTCCACTCACTTCACTTCTGCTAAGCATGTCTACTTGCTGCTGCTCATGCACTTCAGTCCATCTGCCATATCCATACCTTTGTCCTGGCTGGCCCCATGCCAAAATGCTCTCCCTCTAAATCCCCAACTTTCTTCAAGTCTCCAATTGAGTTTTATATCTTTCATGAGTCTCGCCCCCAAACACCAGTTATGCATTTTGGATATAACTTGTATTAACTTCTCTGTGACCATATTGGACAGTTTCCTGCCCCTCCACCCACCCACCCAGATTGAAAGTACCTTGAGAATAGGAGCTAAGTCGTTTTGTCTTTGTATTCCCTGTGTCTCCTTAGGCTGGTTCCTGACTCATGGTCAGATTTTAATGGCTTGTCTGACAATACAGCAGAAAGAACACTGACCTGGTTGTCAGAAATGCTGAATTATAATTTGGGCTCCACTTTGAATTTGCTTTATCACTTTAGCCAAGTTCCTTCCCTTCTCTGGGCCTCAGTTTTCTCTTCTGTAAGTTGAGGAAGTTAGACTCTATTATAGGACCATGGAGACAGGGCTGCAAAGAACCTCTGAGGCCATCTTGTCCAATTCCTTATGTCTAGAGATAAAGAAACTGAATCCCAGAAAGGGTCCATGCAATCAATGCTCAGAGATCCTGAGTTATTTGGGCCTAAATTGAGTAGGCCTTAGCTTCTCTCTCCAGTTCTCTCCTCCCAGCCTGGATGGTGGCCATAGAACAGCTCAGCTCAGTCTTCCCAGCAGATCAACCCCCCAACCCTCACTCCTCCATCACCTTACAAAGTCAAGCTGGAAATGCCTTCTACATCTGTTCCCTGACTCCCCCCCCCCCATGCAAACAGATGCCCCTTGCTGTCTTCTCCCACTTGTAGCAGCCAGGTCTGGGCCTGGCATCAGCTTGGTCCAGTCAATTTTCTCTCCCCACTGGCAATAGTGATTGGGCATCTGGGGGTGGGCTGGGGAACAGCATGAGGGCACCATGTGAGGGAGACCTGCCAAAAGAGGGCCTTTGGGCAGGGGAGCACTGATACCCCACTTTGCTAGGAGGATAGAGGGACAGCGGTATCAAAAGAATTTGGCTTGACCTGCCTGCTCTAAGTGGTCTTGAAAAAGACTCCGGGCTTCTCTCCATCTCTAACCTAAGTGGCAACAAGCATTTTCAACGTTTCTTTCTTTGCTGTTAAAGGACACTGAGGGTCCCCCCAAGTCACTGATTGGGGGAATGAGTAATAACTTCCCAGAATGAGAGAGGGATCATAGGATCCTGGCCCCAGATCTGGAAGGGACCTTGGAGATTGCCAAGTCCAGCCCTTTCATTTTTCAGAGAGAAAAACTGAGGCCAAGGGAGGGGAAGTGCTTGGGGGTCACCCATGGGATCATCTATTTAATGTGATCAGAATGACACCATCTCAGGGAGGATAAGTGACTGGCAGATGGTTCAGAAGATTGGTGGAGTGTGGAAGGAGCCCCAGATGCCCCCTAGAGTTTAGTCTAGTGAGCAAAGCCCTGACAGGAGCATGACTGTCTTAATTTTGCCTGTTTATCCTAAAAATTCTTCAGCTCCAACCTATTCTCTATTCTTGCAACTTCTTTGTTGTGACTTCACATTCATGTGCGTGCTTGAGTCCATGATTTGGAAGAAGTCAGCAGAGACTGACTCTTAGCTCAGGTGACCACGCTGCCTGACTGCTATGGCCTGCACTGTCCCAATTCTCCTCAGTCCTTCACCTACATGGTCCCTGTCTCTGACAGCTACATCAGGAGTCTCCAAGTGAAGTGAGATTTGGAATCAGCAAAACCTGGGTTCAAATTCCACCTCAGATATTTCCTAGGAGAGGTTGCTTCATTTCTCCATGCTTCAGTTTCTTCCTCTATAAAATGAAAAAAAAAAACCCAAACTCAATGACTTCTAAAATCCCTCCAGCTCTAAATTTTTGATCTTATGAGCTGACCCTTTGGAGATCAGGCTGATGACTATCTCCTCATCTGCTTGGCCTCAAATCAACCAACTTGCCATATGCAGTTAGGTGGCCCAGCATCTAGAATGCTGAGCCTGGAATCAGGAAGACTGAAGTTCAAATCCAAATACTTCCCAACTGGTGACCCTGGGCAAATCATTTCACTTCTGTCTGCCTCAGTTTCCTCATTTGTAAAATAGGAATCATAATAGCATTTCTCTCCCAGGGCCATTGTGAGAATCAAATGAAATGCTGTTTGTAAAAAGCTTTGCAAACTTTAAAGCATTCCACAAATTCCAGTTAGTCTTATTATTATATAATTCTCAAAGATGGGATTGGGAATGAATGAATCTGTGCCCCCCATCCTGGTTTGCCTACCTATGTGAAGACTCTAGCAGGCAAAGATGGGACCCTCATCCCCCTAAGCTTGAAGCAAATTCCCAAGAGGTCACCATCTCCATGTTAGAAGTGGGGAGGAGGGTGGAGAGGGGGACTCTATTACCTCAACACCTCCAGATCCGTGATGTCAACCTTCTAGCAGTGCACAATATAAACCATCCACTTCTTCTCATGGTGTTCTGGACCCCAAGTCCTCCAGAGAGGATCAGCCCCACCAGCCTTTGTTCTCAGAGTCATAGGAACTGACAGTGCAACCCAACTGGGAAAGTTGGCTACTTCCTGATTCCACTTCTTCTGTGAAAAATCAAGCATTTAGGGGCGGCTAGATGGCGTTGTGAATAGGGCACCAGCCTTGGAGTCAGGAGTACCTGGGTTCAAATCTGGCCTCAGACACTTAATAATTACTTAGCTGTGTGGCCTTGGGCAAGCCCTTAACACCATTGCCTTGAAAAAAATCTAAAAAAAAAATCAAGCATTTGTCCTACAGGGTATCCCTAAAATCTAAATGCAGTATTAAACTATATATATATATATATATATATATATATATATATATATATATATATATATATATATACTGAGGATACCGCCCCCCATACTGCAGCAATTTGTGTCTATGACATTCTTTGGATCACTCACCATTTTTCTTCTCTGAAGATTGTGGTGTTCCATTGTCACCTTATAGTGTCACTGTAAGAATAATGGTATTTCTTTTTGTCAATTATTTATTTCTTTTGAATTTTACAATTTTCCCCCTAATCTCATTTCTCCCCGCCCCACAAAAGGCAATCTGTTAGTCTTTACATTGTTTCCATGATATATATTGATCTACGTTCAATGTGATGAGAGAGAAATCATATCCTTAAGGAAAAAAATAAAGTATCAGAGATAGAAAGATCAGACAATAAAATAACAGGGTTTTTTCCTAAATTAAAGGTAATAGTCCTTGGTCTTTGTTCAAACTCCACAGTTCTTTCTCTGGATACAGATGGTAAGAATAATGGTATTTCAAAGATGGAGGTGGTGAGTGAAAGCACTAGATAATTTTCATCAGTGCAATCTAGCCCCCTCTCTTTCTCCTCTTCATCTCCAAGCCCGGTTCATTGTCAGCCTGCTCTGCCCCTCCCAGGCAATTGTATTGATACAATTCAATGGGCTGACCAATCAATTGTGCAGTAGGGAGCATTCTTTGCTTTTTTAAAGATTTTATTTATTTTGAGTTTTACAATTTTACCCTTAATCTTACTTCCCTCCCTCCACCCCCCACAGAAGGCAATTTGCCAGTCTTTACATTGTTTCCATGGTATACATTGATCCAAATTGAGTATGATGAGAGACATCATATCCTCGGGGAACATAAAGTATAAGAGATAGCAAGATCATACAATAAGATATCAGGTTTTTTTTCCCCTAAATTAAAGGGAATAGTCCTTGGTCATTGTTCAAACTCCATGGCTCTTTATCTGGATACAGATGGCCTTCTCCATCGAAGACAGCCCCAAACTGTCCCTGATTGTTGCACTGATGGAATGAGCATCTCCATCAAGGTTGATCATCACCCCCATGTTGCTGTTAGGGTATACAGTGTTTTTCTGGTTCTGCTCATCTTGCTCAGTATCAGTTCATGCAAATCCCTCCAGGCTTCCCTGAATTCCCATCCCTCCTGGTTTCTATTAGAACAATAATGTCCCATGCCATACATATACTACAGTTTGCTAAGCCATTCCCCAAGTGAAGGCCATTTACTTGATTTCCAATATTTGCCACCACAAACAGGGCTGCTAGGCATATTTTTGTACAAGTGATGTTTTTACCCTTTTTCATCATCTCTTCAGGGTATAGACCCAGTAGTAGTATGGCTGGATCAAAGGGTATGCTCATTTTTGTTGTCCTTTGGGAATAGTTCCAGACTGTTCTCTAGAAAGGTTGGATGAGTTCACAGCTCAGTAGGGAGCATTCTTCAGCCATTTGTTTCTCCTGTACAGATTTTGAGGCTAATAATTTTTAAAGCCATCATAGCCATCACATCAGAAGCTGTGCAATGCAATAGACCCAGTAACACTTGTGGATGGAAGCCAGTGAGGAATCTGGCCATCTATAGGCAATCCCTCTTCTGTCTGGACTCTGCCATTCATCCTCCTTGGCAATGGCTAATACATTTGGAGAGCATCTGTCTGTGGACCATATGCCTCCCATGATATTAATAGGTAGAGGATCATTGAATAAGGTTTTCTCATTCTTGTAGCTTGGTGGCATTGACACTTGGAACTAGCCTCAACTATTGTCAGGGCAGGAGATGGGCTGCATGGCAAGATTAATGAGGCATCGAAAACCAATCCTCTCAATAAAATAGAAGCTTTGTTTTGTTCTGTTTTTAATGGAAGAAATATGCCCCATTTCTTCTGCGGAACCTGGAGAACTTTCTGGGGTTTAGGTTGCTGATTCCTGGCCACAGTTCACAGTAGGAGTCTAATAAATACTTGCTGATTGATCCGCTGATAAGAAACAAGCCTAACTCGAATGAGGCTAACAGATTAGCCCCAGGGCTAGGAGCTTTTGAGAGAGTAGAAGGTGAGAGAGAAGAAGATCTGGAACATGGCACACTGCTCCCATTTTAGAGAGAAAGAAACTGAGTCTCAGACAGGTTAAGTAATTTGCCCAAGGTTATCTAATTGGGGGAACAACTTTTCCTCTAAAGAGATGGAAGAAGGTGCCTCTAAAGACCCACTTTTACTTCCCAAGCTGGTCCAGGCTGGTCCTTCCCCACTCTCCAGAAAGGCATTGGCTTTTATTGCTGTAGATAATACTGCCCCTCATGCTACTTTCCTAACAACAAGCTGGTAGCCACAGCTTGGACTGACTTGAGGCCTCTCATTAGCTTTACCCAGAGCTCAGACTCAGCAAGCTCCTAGGAAAAAAAAAAGGATGGTGTGTATATGGGGTGGGGGGCAGTGCTAATGGATTCTGGGTCCATTAAATCCTACCTTAATGACAGCAGTAGGGCAGCCCATTGCTTGAAGGAATGTTATGGTGAACCCTTTTGTAAAATGAGGATCCAGTCACTAATGTAGGGCTCCCCAACCTTCTTCTGAATTCCTGAAACATTTATGGAGTGCAAAGTCGCTTACGGGAAGCAGGCTACCAACTGTGAGAAATCCCTGCAAGTGGCAGAAAGGGGATAGAAGATAGAGGGCTGGAAGCAACCACTGACTTCAAGATCAATCTGATAAAGGTAGGGATTTCCAAACTTGGCATCAGGAGGCCAGCCACCCACTACATCTGATCCGAATGAAAACTCCCAGCAGCTTCTCTTCTAATTCTTGGCTTAGAGAGTGATCTGGAGCACTGAGAGATGAAGTGACTGGCCTAGGGTCTTCCAGCCAGGCTGTATCAGAGATAAGACTTGAACTCAAGTGTTTCTAACTCTAAGGTCAGTTCTTTCTCTACCTCGCCATGGTGCCATAGAGCTCTGTGTGTGTATGCACATATATGTATGTATTTTGTGTGGAGGTGTGGATCATTAGTATTAGTGGGCCATTAGACACTAGTCAATGATATAGACCTGCTGCAAGATGTCTATTGGGGAAATTTGGATTCTCATCTATTAAGTTGACTTTCTCTCATCCAGATTTAATGGGCCTGTCTCGGGAATGGACATATTTACACGTCACAAAACAAAGTAAGCATATGCTGCTGGCTAGGAGTGCTAGACCCTCTCAGCTGTCTGTACTTCTGGGGGACCAGTGCAGGGAGAGGGCTGTGGAGCCTAACTCTCCAGGCCTCCACCTTCAGCTAGCACAGACAGCTCTGAGAACTTGGAGCTGGAAGCTCCAGCGTGCTCAACGTCTGGAAGACCCCAGCTAGTAGAAGGTGCTGGAGGTTTTCCAGAGGTTTGTCGGAAGGGAGTGGAGAGTGGAGGGAACTGAGTATTCTTACAGGCACTGGAAGATTTTGCCAACTGAGGTGAAAGCCGTAGGCCTCAGCCTTACAAATGATCCTCTAGCTGATACTTCTATGCAGGGGAGACAAGTACTAAAAACCAGGTCATCGATGCACAGAGTAATCTTAATAACATGATAGCTTTCCCTAGGATGCTGCAAAGGGGGAAACCCTCTCCCAACCGACTGTTCTTCCTTTGACTCAGTTGATCTCTGAGACCCCATTTGGGATTTTCTTGGCAGAGATACTGGAGTGGTTTGGCCATTTCCTTCTCTGGCTCATTTTACAGATGAGGAAACTGAGGTAAGCAAGGTGAAGTGACTTGTCCAGAGTTGCACAGCTAGTAAGTGTCTGAGGCTAGATTTGAACTCAGGTCTTCTTGACTCCAGGCCGTCCTGTGCTCTATCTACTGCACCTCAGGGCTAAGATTCCCAGAATGCTAATCACTCCTTTGGGGCAAATGAGGTACCGGGTCAACATGTGAATACCCCTTAGAGACTATAACTCCTTGTTAAACCATTAAACACTGGACCCGGATTAACTTCTCACATAGGACCTCTGTTACCCCTGAAAGCAAGGACCCTGAGAAGCTTGGATCTAGAAGTCAATTTTGATGGGAAGGTGAGAAAGTGAAAGAGAAGAAGCTTTTGGAATGTAGGCACTGCTTTTATTTTACTGAGAGGAAACTGAGTCTTGGAAAAGCTGAATGACTTGCTCAAAGTCACCCAGCTCAAAGCACCCATGAAAATTGGAACCCATATCTTCTCTTTCTCACCTCAGCCAGGTCCTATAACTTCTCAACCCTCTAGGCAACAACCTCAAAGTAGTAGCATTATCCAAATTACACTGTAGATTTACTGGGCTAGAACCGGGGAATGGCCTTATTCAATCTACTTCTAACTTCAAATAGTGTAAATCAAACATATGTTGGCACTTGTTGGACCTGACTCTATTAGCTGCAGAGAAGGGGCTGACCTGAATGGGCAGAGGGTATGCCACTGAATTCCTGCTTTGATAAAAGATCAGTTAGGGGCAGGGAGAATCTAAGGGAGTCCCAGATGGGCCTGACCACAGGCACCCCAGTCCTGCAAAGCAGGATTTCTCTTGATCCCCACCTTCTATGCCCAATTCCCAGACACCATCTGCATCTCTCTTTGCCGCATGAGACAAGGAATTCAATGGGCACATTTTTCCATGTTTCCAAATCCATTCCCTTTTGCTTCATACTGCTGGCATGATGAGGCCTTCCAGGGCCATTTGGCCCAAACCCTGCTGTTTTAACACTTGACAAACTTTGTTGGCTGCTCTTCTGGGGAATGAAGCAAATGCTCCCATGTGCCTCAGCCCATGTGGGCCTCATGGCTCCAAACCTTTGGTCTGCAATAGCTGCCCTCCCCATCGGCCCATGCTGACCTGTCTCCCTGAGCAGAAGAAAGGACAAAGAAGGTAATCCTGCCTGGAGAGGGAGACTAGATGGAGGGGAAACAGTATGTTTTTGTTTAACCCTCAAGCCCCCACAGGAAGTACAAACAAAAAATAGATGAAGGCAGATAGGAAATACAGCCTCCAGCCTCCCCCCCCATCCCAGCATGCCGTCAGGAAATGGAGCAAAACCGACAGAAATAACCAGGCCCCCCTCCTTGGGAGAAAGAGTCAAGGGGCCAAGGGATGAGGCCAATACAAAAGATCAGGTATGACTAGAATGGAGCACGGGGAAAAGCTAATAGCATGGGATTATTGGGCCCATTTTAGAGAGGAGGAAACTGAGGCAAAGAAAGCTATAGGCCAGAGGATCCTAGATCTAGAGCTAAAATCAGGCAAGAAGCATTTACTGACTGCCTGCTGGGATAGGAAGAAAATCAAAAAGACAGTCTCTGCCCTCCAGGAGTCTAAATGGGGAGTTACTATGCAAAGAACTCGGTTCAAATCAGCTCTAGACTGGGTGGATTAAAGAGAAGCTCAGAGGAAAGCTGCCTGTAGTAGGACAATCAGGAAAGACTCCCTGTAAAAGCTGGGTAGTAGGTGACTCTGGACGCCTGAAGTGAGGAGGGAGGGCGCGTCAGGTGAGGGGCTGAGCCAGTGCAAATGCTCAAAGGTAGAATGTTATGTTGGAGGTCGGCATCATGGTGGATGCGAGAGTGGCGGACGGGGGTAAGAAAGGGCTAAACTCATTGGAAACATAAAGCAAGGGTAGATTATGAAAGACTCCAGACCCTGGAATTTCTGTTCGATCCTACAGGAGAGCGGGAGAATTGGCTGCATTTGGAGGGTAGGGCAGAGGAAGGTAATATGGTCAGTCCTGGCCTTTAGAAGTGGCTGAATAGAGGATGCACTAGATCAGGGGAGAAACTGGCCCCCCAAATAGGCCACTGCAACAATCCGGGGGGGGAGGTGATGGGGATCTGCAGGGGGAAGAGATGGCGGGGTGCTGGTTCAGAGGAGAGAAGGGGCAGGACTGGAGAGATTTTTCCAAAGATAGAAGTGATAGGCAATTAATTAGATGGGGCCAGTGTGAGAGAATGAAGAATCTAGTACCTTCAATGGTAATGAGGAAGTTTGGAGCAGAGGAAGTTTTGGGGAGGAAAGACAACGAGTTCCGCTTTGGACATGCAGCATTTAAGATGCCTACAGGTCATCTGCCACTGGAACCAGTCCTCTTTGTCTTGTACCATGGTGGCAAAGTCAAGATTTGGTCATGGCTTAAAATATGTGTGTTTGTATATTTGACTGGACTTGGTTTAGGGAAGTTCCAGTAGGAAAACACCTTCTGCCAATACAAGTTGGGAGCTGCTTGAGAGATTAGGTAACTTGTCTTGGGACACACAGCAAGTCTGTCTTCTTCACTCGGGAGCAATTTCTCTCTAAGCTCCTTTAGGTGCCTTTCCTGTTGTGACATGGTCAGGTTTCTCCAGATGACACTCTAGGTGAGTGTCACCTGTGCCTTCCCAGGCCTCCCTTCAGTCTTGGCCCAGCTCCATCTGGGCTGATGTCTGCTAAATTCTCATTTTTCTCTCCATGGCTAGAAGCTGCCTCCCTGTTCCTTTTCCTCCCCTTGCCATTCCTCCCTCCTTCCTCAAAAGACAGCTCCTACAACATCTCATTACATTTTAATTGTTTCCAACTAACAGGTATTTCTCTTCTCTTTTTACCACATCCCCCTTCTTTCCTTAACCCTTGTAACAAATATGCGTAGCCAAGCAAAAGGAACTCCCGCCGGCTCCTTCTGTAAGCTCAGCTTTCTCTGGGGAGGCAGGAGATAGGAGGCCGGGAACATCGGCATTGGTCCTGTGGTATATCTCCCCGCAAAATTCCCATACAGGAGGGAGCAGCTGGGGAACTGTTGAGATCATTTCTGCTCTTCTGAAATCCTTTCTTCTACAGCGTTAGGGACTCCTTGCTTTGGGAAGGCTAGTCAGACATTAGAGAGAAAGCCCTCCAAAAGCCCTTTGTCTCCTGGCCTCATAGCAATGAAGGCTTTAGAGAAAGGTCCACCATAGAAGGCCGAGTTCCCACCCTCTGCCTTTTGGACTCCTCCCTCCTGAACCTCTGGGAAACAGTCGCCCCAAGTCTGACACATCTCTGAGAAAAGAAGTTTGGCAACTGGGGAAGAAAATACCCTGCTCTGGAGGCTCTAGGGACAGTTTAGGGGAGCAGAAGGCATGGGAGGAAGGGTCCTGCCAACAAGTGTCTGTCTGCAATCATGTCTGACCCTGAGGGACTAGTGGAGGAAAGGGAGGACTAGAGAAATGATTCGAGGGGACTTGTTTTCCAAGTTGCAAGCTGCAAGTGGGGGCTCTGGGCTATGTGCATTCTGTACCGGAGGGGAGGCAGCCCCAGTGTCCACCAAGGCAATTCTGGAGATGGGGGCAGATGGGGGCACTCTTCAGAGAAGAATTTAAGATGTAAATGGTTTGTCCCCCAGTTTACAGGGGTGGGTCGAGATGGTGCTGGGTAGGGACACAGAATCAGGGAATCACTCTATATTGACCTTGGGTCTTGTACTTATGCTCAGGGCCCAAGCTTGACAAGGGCTCTGCTTCCCTTTTGCCTTGAGGAGACCGGAATAGATAGCTTCTCGGCCACATTCTGGCTTGAAATCTAGGAGGTTGTGGGGGATCATTCGAGGGTCCCTTCAGCGCCCTAGGCCTCAGTTTCCCCTCCAGTAACAGAATGGAGTAAGGTTGCATAGTTTCTGATGTCCTGTGAGCTCTAGGTCAAGACCCCTATGTGCGATCTCACACCAGCCATTAAGCCCCTCTGGACCTCAGTTTCCCCAGTGTCACAAAAGGGCCTCAAACTCTAAAGTCTTTGAATTATCTTGTCATCTCTGGATAATCTGACATGAATCCCTTCAGCACTGCAGCCTCTGTTTCCTCTTTGATGAGAGGATGGATTCCAAGGCCATTAAGGGTCCTGCTGTCTCAAGTTCTGGTCACTATGGCATTCCCCAGCAGTCATTTTAGCTCTCTAGACCTCCCGTGCCCCCCCCCCCCGTGACAAAAGGACTCTACAGTCTCTGAGGGAGCTGCCGGCTCTAGGTCTAGGATCTTGCTTGTGTGACTTTGTGAGCTGGTCCTCAGATAGGTGAACAGTCTGCTCCCTGGGCTAGCATGCGAGACTTTGCAGCCTAGAGCAACTACCTGGGAGTCCTGGGGCACCTTAATTTTACACTGGCCAAAGACATCCAAGGAGAAAACAATAAGGGAGGTTGAGGAAAAGGTCTAGCTCAAGCCTGGTCTTGTTTGCTCTGAGAAGGAATGAGGTTTACTCCCCACCCACCCCCACCCTCCACCCACCCTCTGTTTCTAATCCAAATCAGGGTTGCAGGTGGTGGACAAGTGTCTGACATCTCTGAACAGAGGATGAAAGCTGGCCTTGTCAGAAGTGGGGCTTGTTTGGGGGTATTGTCATCCTTCTCTTCTCTTGGCCCCCGTGTCATTCTGAGATGGGCTGTGAGGACCACACATCATACACTGTCCAGGCAGGCAGCTGAAAGGCTCCATTCATTGCCACTGCAATCATATGGTCTTCGTGAATACCCAAAATAAATTGCTCACTGCTCTGCCCGGCAGAGAAAACCCTTGTCAGATTGGCTTCTGCTCCCTCCTGGCCAGCCAACACCCGCTCGGCCTCCACATCTGCTCCTGGCCCCCCCCTGCCTTTCAGGGAATTGTGGGGAGGGTCAATCACTTTCTCCACCTCTCGCCTTCTGGCTTGCTGGCCCTCACTTGGAACCTTGGGGATTTTCCATGGGAGCAGAGCTGCTCTCCTAGTGGCCGTTGGCCTTCCTCTGCCCAGATTTCCATCCTGGGGTGGAATCTGAAGGGAGAGAAGAGAAGAGGAGTCCCAAGTAGCCATGGCATTCCAGCCTCCTTATTCCCCCAGCCTCTTCAAAAGAAAAGACAAGTAAGTCAGACTATAAGAGGGAAGGGAGAGCTTGACCTGCCTCCCCTGCCCCTTCCTCTTAACTCTGGGGCTCTACAGCTTTACTTTTCCCAGCTTTTAACTTGGGGTTCTCCTTGGACCTCTTGCTTCCCGTCCTTCTCCATCTGCCCTGTCCCAGACCCCTGGCCTCTGCTGGCAAAGAGACCGAGTCTTAAAGGGGGGGGGCTATAAATAGCTTCCTACTTGATGGCCGGGGATCCAAGGGAGCCAAAGGGGGAAATGAGAGAAATGGTCCCTTCGCCACTTCGGGTCCCACTGGCTGATGCCACCTGGTGATTCCGCAAGAGTTTCCAACACCCTCACCTCTACCCTTTTTTTTTTTTGTCCTGTAACCTCAGTGCCAAAGGCTGCCATCATGGTCTCCCAGGGGACCGAGGCAGCCAGATTTCTTTACCCTTCCTTGGCTGGTTTGGGAAGGAAGCATCTGACCGTGCTTTAGCAGAGCTGAAGGTCAGTTCTCCTAAAAGTTGGGAGATGGGACTTGTTTCTCCTGAGCATTTCAAGATCACACAGAATGAAATGCTCTGAGCTGTAGAGCTGGAAGGGCCCCTAGAGGTCCTCTAATACAATCCTTCTTTTTACAGATGGGGAAATGAAGTCCAGGAAGGGAAATGACCTGCCCAAAGTTATGCATAGGATCATACACTTTAGAGCTGAAAGGGATCTCAGAGGCCGGCTAATCCAACCCCCTCATTCTACTACCTGTGTGACCCTGCACAAGTCCCTTCCAGTCCTAGATTGAAGAGTCAGGAAAGCCCAGGAAGGGAAATGATTTGTCTAAGGATCACAGGATCATGGATCTTAACATAATAAATGTTTTTCATTTAGTTTCCATTATTTTAGAGCTGGAACGGACCTCAAAAGCCATTTAGTCCAACAGATGGAGAAACTGAGGCCCAGGGGTATGAAATGTCTTATCCAAGGTCATATCCAGGATCGTAGGTTCCTAGATCTAAAACTAAAGGGAACTCCAGAGACCCTGTAGTTCAACCTTCTCATTTTAAGGGGAAAGGACTTGTCCAAAGTCACATGTAAGATCAGAGCTAGAGCCAGAAGGGACCTCAGAGGCTATTATCTTTTAGTAACCCAGAGATCAACCCACATCTTTAGTCTCAGGCATGAAAAACCTCCAAGGCACGGGGTTAGAAAATGCCAGAAGTACTTGAGCATGGGACACTGCTCCCCTTTTACAGATGAGGAAACAAACACCAAAAAGTTGAGCGATCGGTTCAGTCACAAAATCAAACCCCTTACATTCCTGAACCACTAGCTTCCAGAACAATGGAAAGGCTGGTTGTCCTCAATTACCTCTCGGGGCTTTTCCAGCTCCAAGCCCCTGATGCTATTTAGAAGCGATGATTCTTTTGGTATTTCCATTTTCTATCCGCCACAAAGACCGGGGACCGTAGGATGGGAATAGTATAGCATTTCGCTCAGTGATTTTAGATTAGACAACCCAAATTAAGTACTGGCAGACCTCTATTAACCTGACTGGCCAGGGAACTGCTGTTCTGGATAATGAAATTCCCTGATTAGCCTCTAGATAAGAATAAACTCCCTTTTGTCTCCCTCCAAGTCACTAGCAATCCTTCTACAGTGTTTGAGTCCGTTTTCTTGTCTTAATAAGTGGAGTCCAGTCAGCATTAGCTGAATCTTTGCTGATTAAAGGGTTCTCAAAGTCTTAGGCTCAGAGCTCTTGTCCCTCAGGCATTTACTTCCAGGGATCTGCAGTACACCAAGAAGAAGCAGGAGATTGGTCAGAGTGTGAACAGGGCTCAGCGCATCCTTTGCTTTTGGTTTGGCTCCTAATTAGGCCCCTGATGCCAGCTTGTTTCCTAGTCATTGGCCTCTAGAATTTTCCCAAAAGCTATGTGACACATATCAGTGAAGTAGTTAAGGATGTCATTGGACTGGCCTCCAGCGAACAGCAGTTTGATGATGAGGTTATCATTGTTATCATTGTGACTATGTCTTCATGGTGTATTTAGTATGATACCTACCACAATATTACAAATTACATACTGGGAAACCACCAAGTTCAACCAACCAAGTTGGCAGCCAGCAGTGGCCCTGACTTTCAAGGGCTGGCTGGGTAGGTACCTTCTAGAAATGATCTGATTGACTGAAGCAGACTTCCCTAGCATTCTCCACACCCCAGGGATGTGCTGGTGAATGTTTTAACACCCGACTCTCCAGGAAACAAAAAATCTGTTTTATATGACCCACTTTTCAGTCTCGACTGCATTCTCAATATTTTCTCCATCACTTTATTAAGGCTAGACAATCAACAAAACAAACAAGCAAGCCCTGTTTCTGGCTCTACAGGGTCACATTGAAAAATTTAACAACCAACTCTCCTGAGCCTGTTCCAGCTGGGTATCCCAGATGAATTCTCTTCTTCTCTCTGCCAAGATTACGCCATGGTGTATTGGGCAGAGAATTAGGAAGCCCTGCAACCAGGTCCTATGGTTGCTCAATACTGATTGTGTGACCTCAGACAAGTCACTTAGCCTCTCGATGCTGTCAACAAGTCTCTAAGACCAAAAATGGCAGCACAGCTACTGGCCTGCCTTGCTAACGGAAGTTTTCTCATCCAGGAGTTCCCTATATTCATGAAATCTCAGTTCTAATCCCTATCCCTTTTCTTTGCCACCTTCATCCTGCCAATGGTTGGAGAACAATCTAGAGGGAACTTGAAGGTATCCTAGCTCCCATGAAAGTTTGAGGGGCCCTCTATCCATCACCCTCATTTTGCAGAAGAGGAAACTGAGGCCCAAGTGGTGGAAACGACTGCACCGAGATCACCCACAGATTCCTAGATTTGGACCTAGAAAGGACTTCAGAGGCCAACTAGTTCAATTGCCTCGTTTTACCAAGTTGGAAATCTGAGGCCAGGGAAAGGACTGGCTCAAGATCACATAGGTCCTAAGTGTCAAAGGTGAACTTTGAACCAAGAGTTAGAATTCTTCCCACTGTACCAGCTGCCTCTCCCTTAGACATTTGTCGCAGAAAGATCATGAGCTTCTGAAAAATGAAGGGATCAAGCGAGCAGCTATATAAGGTACATTCCAGATCTAAGGCAGGGGCTCTTACTGCTTGAACACTCACTAGTAATAACTGTTCCATTTACAATAAGCTTATGCGTACATAGTCATTCCTTAAGACTCCTCTAATTCACTCTGCCCGGCATTTGATGGTTGCCCAACACCCATTCTAATGGGGATAATAAAGCCTGGTGCCTGTAAGAAAGAGATGATGTCTTGTGAAAAGACATCAGTAGGTTGTGAATGTTAGCAGAACTCCCCGGGAAGCCCAGTCCAACCCCAGGCTGGGCACCACACAAGGCAAGCACAAGAACCAATTTAACATCCGTTCAATTCAACCAACAAGTACTGAATTCAAGGTTCTTCGGTATGCTGGGCCTTGGGGATACAAGGACAACATAAAAAGCAGTCCCCATCCTCAGAGGGAGACACGGAGACCATTACGAGCAGAGAAAGCCCAACCAAGGAGAAGGTATGCTGGACGGCCACCAGCAAGTCCTGATTTCTGGCTAGCTCTCTGGCCTTCCTCCTCATAACACAATTATTGTCCTCAGCTTACAGAGCCTATCTTCTAAGACCCAGAAGCAACCTTTAGAAGCCATTCTCTTCAATGTCTTTGTTTTACAGTAAAGGAAACAAAGGTCCAGAGTATTTAAGTTCACATTGGTAGGAGCTGAGACAAAGTTCTCCGAATCCAAGGCTAGTGCTCTTTTCATAAATCTGGGAAACTGAGAATCTGAGAGAGGAGGAAAAGGGGCTTTCCCAGCTAGTCAGTCACTCAATGTTTTTGTTGTTCAGCTGTGCCCATGACACTGTGGACCATACTGTCCATGGGGTTTTCTTGACAGAGATAGTGGAGTGGTTTGCCATTTCTTTCTCCAGCTCATTTTATAGATGCAGAAACTTAGGCAACCAAGGTGAAGTGACTTGCCCAAGGTCAGCCAACTAGTGAAATGTCTGAGGCTCGATTTGAATTCAAGTCTTCCCAACTGCAGGCCCAACATTATATCCACTGAGCCACCCAGCCCCCTCCTAAGCATATATTAGGCACCTATTATTATGGGCTAGGCACTGTGCTGAGGATCCCAAGAAAGGCCAAACATCGTTCTTCTTTTCAGGGAGCTCATAGAGAGTGCCAGAGCTAACAGAGCTCACCAGAGCTGATAGAGAGTAGCAGAGCTGAAATGCAACCCCAAGTCCTGCGTTCTGGCTTCAGCCCTTCCTGCCCACTTGTTCCCTTGTCCTCTTGTCTCAAGGTCCACGTTTTCCTCTCCTTCACCTGACCACGACCTCATCCTATGCAGCTGTGCACGCCTCCAGATCTGCAGTCGCTTGTTTCTCCGACCTCCGCCACTGGTGGACCTAAGGGAACGTCCTTCCCTTGCCCAGGCCCTCCCTATGAGGCTGTCTTCCATTCTTTCTTCCCTTCCTCCACCCCCAGCTGCCAGTGCAATATCCTGGGGCAGGAAAGGGACAGCAATCATTTCTTTGGGAACAATTTATAAGGCAAGGAAATGCTGACTCGTTGACTGCTCCCAGACCAATAGACAGATTAGGGAATTAGCTAATTTTAGCCAATGTAATTTCAGGGAGTGCTTTATTGTTTGGAACACATTACTTACCGCATGCCTCTTGTGAAGGACTTGGAACCTGAGATTGACCAGCCTGTCCTGGCCATATGATCATACATTTAGGGATGGCAGGGCCCTCTTCCTTATTACGGAGGAGGAAACTGAGGCTTAGGGAACCGAAGAGCCCTGTGTGAGATCACTCACAAAGTTCTAAGCTGAGAGTTGGCAAGGTCTTCAGAGATTTTCTAGTATAAAACACCACCCTCCTCTCTGTGATTGTGGGGGGAAACAGGCCTACAGAGCTTTAGTGACCAGTGTGAGATCACCCCAGGGCTCCCAGATTCATAGCTGGCAGGGCCCCCAGACTTGTTCTGCTCTCATTTCGTAGAGGAGGAAACTGAGACCCAGGGAGAAGTGATTTGTCCAAGGTCACCCAGTTGGTGATAGAAGCTATATGTGAACCCAGGTCTTCTGACTCTAAAAGTCAGTCTGCTTTTTTACCCCCCCCCCCCCAACCTGGGAATCAGTCCTAGAGCTCCTGATTTTCTGCCCAGCTTTGCAAACAAGTGACTGAAGTGCATTTTCAGCTTTGACAAAACTGACAGGCCTTCCATGTGAGCTCAGTTGGAGCCTTGCCCAGGATGTCTGTGCCAGGCACCTGGTCAGGAGAAATTGCAATCACCTTTGCTGCTGATAAGAGGTCCTAGTATTTTTCCAGTTGCACAGTTTCATAGATTTCACAAGATTTTTGAGCCGGCGAGGACCTTAGAGAGCATCCATTTAGTCCACCCCTTTCATTTTACAGAACAAGAAACTGAGGCTCGGAGAGGGGAATGATCCACCCAGTGTCACTCTCAATTCAACTCAGACAAAAATGCACTAAGTACCTTCTATTGGCTAGACAGCTCACTGGGACCCTGATCTAAGGAAACAAAAACAAGACAATCCCTGCCCTCGAGGTTCTTCCATTCTCCCACAGAATGCACCAAAGACCCAAACTGCTTGGTAAGGGAGATCATCAGAAAAAGAATCCCAGATAAGCTAGGGTCCGAATCTCAGTCTTGAGAGAAGCCAAGGGAGTCTAAAAGTTGGGATAGGGAGAGAGCCTGGATCACAAGTCCCTAGATTTAGAGATGAAAGGGGGCCTTTAAGATCATCAAGGCCAACCCTCTCCTTTTACGGGGGGGGGGGGGGGGACTGAGGTCCAGGGCGGTGAGTGACTTATCCAAGGTCACACCAGTAGTCTGTGTCAGAGATCTGAATGCAAGCTTTCCAACTCCAAAAGCCAGTGCTTTTAGAAATGCTATATCATATCTCATTGGGCCTCTACTGTGGTCCCGGCCTGTGGAGGACTACTGAGGCTAGAAAAGCCAGTTTAACCCAAACCACTCTCTCTGCAGATGAAGCCAACCTGGAAGGCTGTGGAGAGCCAGCTTGTCCTCATGCTGCTCACCACCACCAGCACCACCCAGCCCCTGGGCCTGGTGTCCCACTGAGAGCCACTAGGTGGCCTAGCCACATAGTAAGGCCCTTGGACTGATTTAAGAACTAGCAGAGTCAAAATAGATTTCAGTGGAAAAAACTATGAGTGACTGTTATGAAGCAACAGGCTCCTTGTGTTCCCTGCGGTTAGGAATCTCCCAAACTTGTTGTTTTTTCCTGAAGGAACCTCCAGGGCTGGGATGCACTCAGCTCCTTGCGGGCTCTCTCCAGCCATCAGGAAACAGACTGCCTTTTGACTTGGACTGGTGTTTACTGTTTGGAAGAAACAAGGGCAGATACTGTTTTAGGAGGGACAGAGACAGGTCTGGGCAGGGTTGATTTTGCTTCCTCTACACACTGTAAATCCCAGACAGCATAGACTGGTAAGGTGAAAAGGACACCCCCTGTGCAGTTAAGAGAGCTGGGTTCAAATTCTGCTTCTGTGGATTGCTAATCCATGAACCTAAGGCAGCCACTGAGTCTCAGAGCCTCATTTCTCTCTTTTTCTCTATAAAATGGGGATCAACCAATCAGTTACAAGTATCGTGCTACTACAAAGACAAAATCAAATCAGTCCCATGTACACATAGCAATTGTGATGATGACGACAGATGTGATGATCACAATAGTTAACATTTATATAACTTTTAGTAGGAACTGGACACTCCTAATTACAGTTACTATCTTACTGATCCTCAACAACAACCCTGAGAGGTGGGTGCTGTTATTATTCCCATGTGACAGATGAGGAAACTGAGGCTGAGGGTCACACAGCTACGAAGTATCCAAGGCTTGACTGGAACCTCAAACTTCTTGATTCCAAGCTTAGTACTGCATTCCTTGCAGATATAAGCGTATGCAGGATATATGCAAAATGAATATCAGTAGCATTTGGGGGGGAGACTGTGTGGTCTATGCACCAGGGGCTTTCAACCACATGTTCCTCGCATGGTCAGAGAAGTTTGTCAAAGCAAATAGGGAATGCGTGATAAATAATTTTTTGTTACCTTAGTAAAAATTAATATATTGGATTCTATGCAGATACATTGTCAATCCTGCAATTTGTATCTTCTCATAGTGACTAGAGCTGTATGGGAAGAGTTGCGGAGAGTGCAGGGCAAGAAGGTCGAAAAAGATTGGTATCTTGTGGTGTAGTGGATAGGGAACAATCCTTGGGGTTTAGAAGTTTTGGGTTTCAATCCTGACTGCTACAAACTGACTGTGTGACCTTGGATAAGCCCCTTCCCCTGCTTTGGGCCTCAGTTTCTTCCCCTGTAAAATGAGAAGATTGGCCTTGATGGCTTCTAAGGCCCTCTCTTCATCTTTAAATCTAGGGTCTTGAGTGTGCCCTTTTCATGGGGGGAGAGAGAGGGAGAGAGAGAGAGAGAGAGAGAGAGAGAGAGAGAGAGAGAGAGAGAGAGAGAGAGAGTGTTAGGTGGCTAAGAACAGTAGCTTGCTATGGAAGAGGGCAATGTGTAGTCCTGGCCATATGCATGGTTGAAGACCGTAAAGCCTTGCATTGTGTTTTACAGTTGTGGATGTGACGTTTGCGGCCAGAGCCAGGCTGACTGTGTGGACTGACTTTATCCAGAAACCCTTGTGTTTGTCCCCGAAGGGTCACCCATAGATGGAGATGCTAGGTGAGCTGTGAGGGCTAGAGGAGAGAGGACCTCCCTCCACCTGTGAAATCGGGGTGTGAAGGCTACCCTATACTTAGCCCCTCACTTTGGCAAGGAAAAAGCTGACCGTGGAGATGTCAGGTGAATTACTGACAGTTTTAAAGTGACTGATCCTTTCGGGTGAGTGACTTTTGCCTTCTGTGGGCATTGGTTTCTTCTGGCTCAGGAGCAGGGGTTGGACTCTGGCTGAGGTGGTTACCCTGCTGTCCCCGAATTCTTTGCAGTACCTCCATCTTTTCAGTTGTATGCATTCGTGCATTGTCATTTTGGGAAGGGGCCTTGAGGGACCCCGGGCTGCCTGAGGGAGGGGGGCAGAACGCCCTAAAGGTAGGAGTTTCTGATTGCAGTCTTTCCTAAGTTTCTGGCCTTGGCACTTGGATAGGCAGGAGCTAAATGGAGCTGGGTGACTGAACAAGGGTGGAGAAGAATGTTCAGGCTCCACTCCCTTGCCCCTCTGTGCCACTCATTCTGGCTGTAGCGTGCTGCCTGTCTTTACCTGTGACTCGGCCATTGGCAGAAGTGCCCAGCGCCTGGCGCCCCTCATCTTTCAGAGGAGGGCTAGAAGGCCAGGTCCCACAAATGAGCCGTGGAGTCACCTTCTTTCTGGCTGGGGGTGCTCGGGCCAGGTGCAGTGGTCGTGTTTTGTCTTCGGCTCTTGGGCAGGACCATGGCCTGAGGGAGGTGATGGTATGCCTAGCCTCTGTGGAGGCTTTGAGTGAGGAGGGGCCGTGCTCAGTGCCCAGCTGTGCATCCCTGGAGATGGCCCCGGATGTGCGGCAGTCGGGGTGAGGGTGAGCTGCCCGAGGCCCCCTAAGTCGTAAGAGGGCCGGGTTTGGACTCCGATCCTCCTGATTGCTCTGTCCCTGTGCCACCTGGCCTTGGAGGTCTCGAGCGGCGGGCGCCAGCCTCTGCCCGAGCCCGGCCGCTGCCCTGTGGCCGGAGCGGGGCGGGGCGGGGCCGAGCGCCCTGGGGAGCCGACTCCGGGCTCATTTGCATGCCGCCTGACGCTCGCTGACGTCACGGGCTCGGCCGCTTTAAGAGGCGGGCGCGCGGCCCCGAGGCCGAATCTGGAACCCCGAAGCGGGAGGGTGTGGTTATTGCCGGGCGATCCGCGCTGCCCCCGCCGCCGCCGCCGCCGCCGCCGTCGCCCCTGCCGAGGCCCCGCGGGAGAGCCAGTCGCCCCCCGCCGCCCCCGCCGCCGCCGCCGCCGCCGCCCCGCCGCCCCCCGCCGCCGGCCAGCCCACACCGAAGCTTGGGCCATGAGCTCCGAGATGTACCAGTCCCCGATGGAGGTGGCTGTCTACCAGCTGCACAACTTCTCCATCTCCTTCTTCTCCTCCCTCCTGGGGGGGCGACGTGGTGTCCGTGAAGCTGGACAACAGGTAACCGGCCGCCGGGCACGACCCCCGGGGGCGCGCGCAAGGTGGCCGGGGGCGGGGGGCGGCTCGAGGCAGCCAGGTGAGGGGGCGCCCTGCGGCGCGGGGCCGCCTCGGTGACGGGTGCCTTTCGTTTTGTGTCTCCCCAGTGCCTCCGGAGCCACCGTGGTGGCCATAGACAACAAGATCGAGCAGGCCATGGTGAGTCCGGGCGCACCCCTCCCCACCCTCTCCCCGCCCTCCAGGCTGCAGCGCCCCTCCCCCAGGTCTGCCAAGCCCACTGAGGCAGGCTGGCGGCCAGGCTCCGGGAGGGGGCGGCTCTCCGGAGCCACCTGCCCGGGCCGGGAGGGGCCCCTCCCATGTGGGGGGACGATCCCTCCTCCCCTCCGCAGACCCCGGCGGTTCGCCTTTGTCTGGAGCCCCCGCCGCAGTCCCTCCGCAGAGAAGCCGGGGCTCGGGGCAGGGAGCAGGCCCATCGAGGCGGCCCGAGGCTTCTGGAACGAGCGGCCCTTGGGGCCCCCGGACGGGGGAGGAGCCCGAGGGACTGCAGCAGAGGCCCCGGCTCCTGGAGCCTCTTGGCACAATGGAGGCAGGAGTCCTGCCCAGGAGATGAGGGCGCTGGGTGCTCCACCTGCATAGTGAATGGCCTGGTTGCCAGGGATGGAGCTGGGGAGCCAAAAGAGCAGCCCCTTGTGGAAGGGAGAAGGAAAGGTGCAGAGGAGCCCAAGTCCACCCCCCCCCCCAATTGTAACCTTCTGCAGGGCAGGGACACTTCTTTGACTTCTCAGTGTCTCCACTGCCTAGCACACACTGCAAGGCAAACACACCTCTGGCATCTGGGTAAACCCAGACAGACCCTGGCAGCGCCCCCTCCTGCAAGATCTAGGGGCAGGAGGCAGCTTGGAAACAGAGAAGTTTCCTCCTGCACCCCCTCGCCCCACATCTGGAAGCCCAGCCCTGCCCCACTCCCCACCCCAAAGGGGCCCAAATCACCAGACAAGTAAGGCATCCTTGAGGGCAGCTCCTCCGCGGCAGCCAGTCGCTCCAGAACACTACTGAACTACACAGTTTTGTTTGTGTCCCTCCAGGATCTAGTGAAAAATCACCTGATGTACGCTGTTCGGGAAGAGGTGGAAATCTTGAAAGAGCAGATCAAGGAGTTGGTGGAGAAGAACTCCCAGCTGGAGCGCGAGAACAGCCTTCTCAAAACCCTGGCCAGCCCCGAACAACTAGAGAAATTAGAGTCTCAGCTGGGCCCCGAGGAGCAGCCCACTGCCATCGCAAGCAACTCACCTGAGCAGGATGCAGGCTCTGCCGTGTAAGTGGCTCTGTCCTGGGGGTGGGCAGAGCCACGGAACTCTTTTCTACCTAGCTCCTTAAGAATATTGTTTTTTTTCATCCCCAAGTATCATCTCACATGGAGAATTGCCCAGCTGGCATCAGCTGGTGTCAAGATGTTCCAAGGGCAGACCTTCATGGGCCTGCCCTGAGTGTTTGATCTCTGAAGAAAGAGCTCTTTTTGGAAGTTGAGTTACACAAGGAGATGATACCTCAGCTCACACCCACTGGCCCCAGGACAACCAAGGCACACACCTTGGTCATTCCTGAAAACAGAACAGGGCTCTATGCGTTGTTGTCGTTGTGGTTCTTTTTTTTTTTTAACAACCTGTTTTTAAATGGAAACCAGCAGCAGTGAAGACGGGGGTCAAACTTCAGCTGAATGACCCCAGTGGTTTTCTTAGCGAGTTCTGCTTTTTTCTCTGTGGTAGCTCCGTGGCAGCAGACGGGGCCCACTTTTTGACACACCCATTCTAATACCTTCAAGAGTGGGTCTTTACTTGTTAAAATGTAGACTGAAATTTCAATAAACTTTTCTAAATAGACAATTGGAGTTCTTTTAATCTAGAAAACCACAGGGCTATGGGACTAGGGGAAGGGAGTAGTGGTGGTGGACAGCACAGAAATGGGAATGTGTCCATAGAGGTATCCAACCTTCCTGACTTGCCTGCCTTTTTATACCCTACTGCAAAGGCAGGGGATTGGGAGGGAGGAGAGCTAAGGAGGAAAGTTACTCACTGAATTTGTGAACTCACTTCTACCTGGACCCCCAGGCTACCCTGTACAGGTTTCTAAATGACTCATGGCATAATTACTGTAGGAGGGACAAATTCTTACACTCTCTGGGATGATATTAAACATCTCCAACTTTTACGTAATGCCTTAATGGCCAGGCCACAACACAGCCCTTTATCTATTCAAAGAAACTTAGAGAATTCTGGGGAAGGGGGCCCAGAGTATTTCTCACTTGCATGTTCCTGACTCAAACCACTACTTCTATGAATTCCAAACCTCTGGGTAAATAAAGCCACTTCTTCCCTACCCCCCCCCCCCCCCATAATCACCTGGCCCATATATACTTCATTTTCTTTTTAATGTTCATTCAAAACACCAACTCATTCATCCAAGCCCTTACTCAATCCACTTTCCAGATTCTACCTGCTCCTAATGTCCACCGGAAACATTTTCTGCCCCCAACCCAAACACTTGCATTGGCTTCATTGCTTGCTGAGTGAAATACAAACTGGAGTGTTCAAAGTTGCAAACATTTGCAGCCCTGCTCTCCATCTCTGCCATAGAAGCCACCCATTCCCTCTCCAGTACAGCTGAATTTATTACAAGAGTATTCATAACAGAACTTTTCATGAGAGTTGACTGGAAATGTGGGGAAATGACAGAATTTGGAGTTAAGAGAATCTGATTTACAATCCCAACTGCGTTACTATTGTATATGACCTTGGACAAGTCTCCCTATCTTTCTGAGTCTCGTGTTTTTCAGTTGTAAAAAGGAAAAAAAAAAACCTAAGAAGGCTCAGCTGTCAGATGACTTGGAGGGGCCTTTCCAACTCTAATCTGTGACTGATCTCATGTTCTTTCTGCTTCCCACACCCTGTTAGTATAAGGACCAATGACAAAATAAATTCAGAAGAAAAAAACAAAACCCTTAGCCCTAGGACATCTTTGGTCAGTAAGTTTTCCTGTATGGGAAGTGGAATCAAATTTGTCCCATTGTAAAGCCTGGGGTAAGTTAGAACAACCCAGTTTCTTAGGCAACACAAGTTAAACAGAGACAAACACGGCAGCCCTTGTGGTCATAGCGGTTAGTCCACCCGATAAGAGGAACTGTTTGTGTAGATTTGTTTAGTCACATCTATAAGTTCACAGGAGACCTGCAAGGGGAAGGGGAGGCTGTGAGAAGACATAGACAATCCCCAGATGGGTCTTTGGGGGCCCAAACACCAAAAACAATACCCCCATGTGTTTGATATTTCTCAAGTATGTGCTATGTACAAAACTCTGGGTCTATGCATGCATACACACACACACACACACACACACACACACACACTCTTCTACCCTTGCCTTTTGGAAACTTAATTCAGAATCAGGGAAAACTACAAGGGGTCTCTGATATGTTTGTTTTTTTATCCTAACACTAGCTTTAGGGAATAAAGAAGACAAACTATCATTCCCCATTAGACAAATGAGAAAACAGTCTCAGAAAACTATGCCCATAGTTCCCAGGCATCCCAGTTCTGTTGCTTACTAGCTGTGTGACCTTTGCTAATTCCCTTCACCTCCCCGTGCCTCAGCTTCCTTCTCTGTAAAATGAGGCAGTGGGACTAGATTACCTCAGAGATCTCCAGTTCCAGATCTAAAACCCTCTGACTGTAGGAAGTGTCTGGGAAATGTCAAAAGACAGACTGAAAAAGTGGACAAGTAAGGGACTGGACCCCTAGAACATAGACTATAGGGCTTAAGAGAGGGGTAAATAGTACACTTCGTTTAAAAGAACTCTGACATTGCCCTGGAGACCTTGCTTGACAGTTGATATCTCTTCTATTCAGGAATAATTAGGGAAGTCCTTTGAAACCCACATATTTAACGTCTATCTGCCTCTAGCTCCAGAAGTTTTAGAAAGGGCTCCTGGTCAATCTTTCCAGCACTGAGTGGGTCACATGATCAGGAATGAACCTTGGAAGTCAAATCATCCAAATCTTTCATTTTTACAGAGAAGAAAACTGAGGCCCAGGGAAGAGAAGTGATCTGCCCCCATTGACACAAAGGATCTTACACCTAGATAAGAGTTGGAAGGGACCTAGGAGATCAGTTAGTGCAAGTCTCTCATTTTATAGGAAGTTTAGTTTGCCCAAGGTCACCCAGGAAAATTAGAGTTGCATAACTCCCTGGTTCTTCCATATGTAACCAGAAGTGCTCAGGGAATACCTAGTTACAACAGAGGAGACTTGATAAAGAATAAATTCACACTAATCTTGGAGTGGTTGATGAAGAGACAAAGAAAGGTCAGAACAGTAGATGAATGGCCTGAAGTGGCAGGTCAGACTCAAGCTTTGGTCTAATGGGTGACAAGTTTTTGAACCAAAGATAAGTTGAGCAGAAAAGAGCTATGACATGTGAGGTCTTTCAGGACTGGGTTTTGGAGGGCCTCACACTTCAACAGACGTTCTCTGGTTTGCCAATGTCCTCCCTAAAATGGAGTACTCATAGGCAACTGTGGTAGAAGAGCATTAGATTTAGAGTTCAAAGGCCTACATTAAACCCTGATTCTACCACTTCTTTTTTTTTTTTATTCAAAACTGGTTTGCTTGTAAATAATGATAAGATCTGAAATTAGGCTATTATTGCTAGAACAGTTATAATAATATTTGTAGTACATTTAAACTTCTATTTTCCACGCATATGAAAAAAGAAATTAATATTTGGGGTCATATAATCCCCTTAGAAAAGGTGACAAAGTTGATAGACCTCATACCTGGGAGTCAGAAAGATTCATTTTCATAAGTTCAGATCATGTCTGCCACTTCTTAATTATGTGATCTTGGGCAAATCACTTCACCTAAGTTTCTTTCTCTATAAAATGGAGTGATTTGAGTAATCTTTAAGGTTGCTTCTAGTTCTCTAACTGACAAATACTCCCCTTCAAGACACTCAAATGATAGTCTGAAGTCCCAACAGCCTTTTTAGCTGCTACATCACAAGTACTGAATTGTCATCATGTTTGTGTGATGTCCCTAAAACCTCTAGTTGAAGTTATCTGGTCATATCTTCCCTGAGCAATTGATTTTTTGAACCTAAGCACAGGATTTTACATTTATATGTTATCTCATAGCATACTATCGCTATAATAAACATAATTGTGTAACTCACATCATCACTTGGTGAATGTGGTCCTCCTTGATACCAAAAGACAAGTAGTGGTAGTATTAGTGTAGACCCACTCAGCACATACTAATTATCCGAGGCATTGAGATAAAACAACAGAAATCAGTCTGTTTTTTTGAATTTATAACTTGGGGAGGGAGAGGGGAAATATATCATAAACAGATTAGTAAACATTTAGTTTCTACAAAGTATTTTAATTTCTACAAAGTATTTTCCCAGTATCAGCTGTGAAAATCAGGATGGCCCCTGAGCTGGTCTGAAGGAAGCTTAGATCCCAATTCTGTCACTTAAGTCATCCGAGCTCAGTGCCATTCCCAAGTTGCATGACACAAAGCCTAGCTTTCCAAACTTAATTGCCTTTATCCCATCTCATACACTTTCCCTTCCAGCTTTTTCATAATCTGTTCTCCCATACTCTATCTCCTCCTTTCCGATGTTTGGAATCCCCAGTTCTCTTCAACTCAACTGATTTTGCCCCCTCTCCATGAGACCTGTCTAGGAATTTCTTCCCCTTATTTCTCTACACCCAGGACCCTTGAGCCCCAATCCCCAACACCCTTCCTATATTTTTCAAATAGGCTCAAAGAATCATAGATTGATTGATTGATTGATTTTAGGTATCTTTGCAAGGCAAATGGGGTTAAGTGGCTTGCCCAAGGCCACACAGCTAGATAATTATTAAGTGTCTGAGACCAGATTTGAACCCAGGTACTCCTGACTCCAAGGCCGGTGCTTTATCCACTGTGCCACCTAGCTGCCCCCATAGATTTATTTTTAATCAAATTTTGTTTCCATCAATTAACCAAAGTCCACCTTCTTTCCCTTCTACTTCTGCCCTCCAACTGAAAAATAAAGAAAAGCAAAATGCTTGTAATAAGTGTCTATTGTCAAGCAAAACAAATTTCCACATTAGCTAAATTCAAAAATATGTTTCAATCTGTCTTCTGAGTACAGATTATTTAATTTTTTTAAAAAATTCAAATGCATGGTGATCAGAACAAGGCCAAGTAGAGAGCCTTGAAACACTTCAGAGATCTACCACTAAATTAAAATTTTATTGTGCAATTCCTACATGAAGAGCATTGGTGGAGATTATACAAAGTTTAAACCATGCCTTATGGAGCTCACATTCTTGGTTAACCCATTAAACAGATAAAAATCAAAGCATGCAATATTCCTGGAATCTCTGGCTTGGAAAGCTCAGTAGAGGCGATCTAATACAACTACTGGAGCATCCCCAAGGGATCACCCAACCTTTCTCTGGAGAGAACCTGTTCTGCATTCAGGTAGCTCCACTTGTAAGAAGTGTTTCCAGATAGCAAGTCTTCATTTGCTCTTTGTAATATCTGCCTAATATCCCTAATTCTGGCCTTTGGAGAGAAGGGAACAAGTCAACTCTGTCCCATATCTGAGCCATACAAGGCTTAGAAGCATATGTGCCCCAGGGAGAATATGGAAGGTTTGTTGGAGTAGGCAGCTTAGTGTTGGACAGAGCTTTAAAGGATGAGCAGTTGAATGGAAGGCTCTCTAGAATAGGTGATAGATTAAGCAAAGGCTGGATTCTGAAGTCAGAACTTTCCTTTTTGGCTGAAACACAAATCAGAATATGTAAAAGGAGGTAATACGGAGATAAGGGCAATAGGCAGCTTGGTGAATAGGGCCTGCAGGGCCTGGAGGCATCTTCATGAATTCACATCAGACCACAGACATTAGCTAGCTATGTGGCCCTTGGTAAGTCACTTCACTCTATTTTCTCTTTTTTTTTAAGTTTTGTTTTTTTTTGCAAGGCAATGGGGTTAAGTGGCTTGCCCAAGGCCATACTGCTAGGCAATTATTATGTGTCTGAGGCCACATTTGAACTCAGGTCCTCCTGACTCCAGGGCCGGCGCTCTATCCACTGTGCCACCTAGCCGCCCCCTATTTTCTCTTTTGTTAAATGAGCTGGAGAAGGAAATGGCAAACCACTCCAATTTCTTTGCCAAGAAAACCCCAAATGGGATCAGGAAGAGTTGTTCAGGACTGAAAAATGACTGAACACTATCAATAAGGAGAAAAGACTGAAAAGGTAGGGAAATTCCATGTCTTGGAAGGCTTTGAATGCCAAATAGAAGAAACTCAGCAAGAACCAGAGAAGTACTGAAGAATTTTTGGAGCAGTTACATGATCAGATCTCTGCATAAGGAAGATTATTCTGGTAGTGGTGTGAAAGACTAGGAGAGGAAAATGGCTGCAGCTGGAAAGACCAGTTAGGGGACTCTTGCAGTACCTTTTACATAAGGAATACCAAGGACCTACATCACAGTGGTAGCAGTGGGACTGGAGAATAGAACAGATGTTGGGAGGTGCAATCTAAGGGACTTGTTCACTGATTGGATGAAAGAGGTCAAGGAAGAAGGAAAACCAAATTTAGCCCTAGTCCTCAGAAAGCAGGTTTTGGCCTCCAGTAACTCCCTCCTGGTTGATAACAATCACTAAGCCCCAGTTCTCTAACTAACTTCATTATCAGCTTGTCCCTATTGAGAGACCCCACCCCCACCCCTCCCCATGCCACCATCCTGTCTAAAAGGACATCATGAAAGATTTTTTCAGGTAGTTCTTTGAATTTTTGTGCTGATAACTGTGCAACTATTGATGATATATATATATAATATATATATATATATATAAATATATATAAAGAGAGAGAGAAAGAGAGAGAGAGAGAGAGAGGTAGGTAGGTTTTGGAGAATTAAATCTAGGAGGAGAGTCTATTCCATACCCTTCCCCCCTCCCCTAAGAATCCAAACTCTCTGGGTTTGTGTATTTTTTTCCCCAGAGAGCCCCTGATTAATTAATCTGATGAAAAGGTGGGGGGGGGCATGGAAAAAGCTCTTCCCAGGAAGGAAAAATGAGGATAGTGACTGATATTGACCTCCTCCAATTAGTCTCTGGTGACTAAGGCTGCCTCAAAACTGGACTGATAGTTCACAGTAGGAGAGTCGGACTCTTCTTGGATTACTGGCCTTTTCCCAATGGGCTAGAAGAGGGAGCTATGAACCTGTGTTAGGTACTTGCTTTTCCTTTTGGGGAAGCATACTTTAGACAATGAGGAATGCTGTGACCAGAAAAGACAATGATCAATGCTGGAAGGGATGTGGGAAATCTGGAACACTAATACATTGTTGGTGGAACTGTGAACTCATCCAACCTTTCTGGAGAGCAATCTGGAATGATGCCCAAAGAGCAATAAAATGTGCATACCCTTTGACCCAGCAATACCACTACTAGGTCTATATTCTGAAGACATGATAAAAAGGGTAAAAACATCACCTGTACAAGTCTTTATAGCAGCCTTGTTTGTGGTGGCAAAGAATTGGAAATTAAGTGAATGGCCATCAACTGGGGAATGGCTTAGCAAACTGTGGCCTATATATGTCATGGAACACTACTGTTCTATTAGAAACCAGGAGGGACGGGAATTCAGGGAAGCCTGGAGGGATTTGCATGAACTGATGCTGAGTGAGATGAGCAGAACCAGAAAAACACTGTACACCCTAACAGCAACATGGGGGTGATGATCAACCTTGATGGACTTGCTCATTCCATCAGTGCAACAATTAGGGACAATTTTGGGGTATCTGTGATGGAGAATAAAAGGAAAAAAAGTATCTCATTATGTAATTTTGCTATCTCATACTTCATTTTTTTCCTTAAGGATATGATTTCTCTCTCAACACATTAAATTTTGATCAATTGTATATCATGGAAACAATATAAAGACTATCAGACTGCCTTCTGTGGGGGCATGGGGGGGGAGGGAAGCAAGATTGGAGGGAAAATTGTAAAATTCAAAAAACAATTTAAAAATAAAATGAGGAAATTAGCCTAGCTGATCTCTTTTTAGGTCCAATTCAGCTCTAGATCTAGGATCCAATATGTATGACCTTGGGTGAGTCATTTCCTGGGCCTGTTTCCTCCTCTATGAAATGAGAAGGCTGTACTAGAGAGCTGCTCTATAACTTTATAGAATTAAAACTGTGATTTTGCTGATATTGGGTACTCCCAGGTGAGGAAGCCTGCTCTACCAGTGCAAGTTGCCATCCTCTTCTGCCCCTTCTGCAGTCCTAGAACTTTCTTTTCCAGACTCTCTATACCTTGGACTTCCAGAAGGAAGCTTAGTGGGAGAGAGATTTTCTCACTGCCTCTGCCCTTTGCAATGGTGTATGGGGTGTTCAGAGGGACTAGCCTCTGCGGTGTGAACCTTTTTCAGGCTGCTCATTCATTTTTGGCATCTACCTTCACAACTCTCATCTGGGGTTCTAAGAAACTGTAGCATGCACAGGAGCCACAACCTGGTAAAACCGTCTCTGCAGATGGGCTAAACCAGGTTGAGGGAAACTGACAGGTCTCAAACCTGTGAGTTAGGAGGATGTCTACCTCAAGCATTCCTTGGGTGGAATAGGCAGATGAGAACAATTTGTTCCAATGGCCATGAAGGCGCTGCAGAGCGCTTAGAACTTGGTCAGATATCAAAGATGCCAAGGTCATCCACAGCACCCTTGGCTATTGCCATTTGTCCTGATTTTTGTCCTGCCACTGGAATTTAATGACTCTGGAAGAGAAAATGAGGCTGATGACGTTGCTTAACTCTGCCGTACTTAAATCCAATTCGCCTACAAACAAAGGATGAAGAACACTCCCACCAAGAACAGAAAATGGTGACTTGCAAGAGAAGCACATGGTGAGTTAGAGAGTAGAACTACTGGCCCCCCCACTTTTTAGATACCTTCGTTTATCTTTTCTTTTCCTTTTTTTCTGAGCACCTGTCAGAGACTAGAATTCCTGAGAATAGTCAGTTTGCAAATTGCTATGCAATTGAGTTTCTGAGTTACATCTGAAAGAAGAACAGAATCCTTTACCCATGAGAGCCTTGCAGGAAAAGGACTAAAGTCATGGAAGGGGGGGGGGGAAGAGGGGGCAGAAGAGGATGGCAACTTGCACTGGTAGAGCAGGCTTCCTCACCTGGGAGTACCTGATAGCAGTGAAATCACAGTTTTAATTCTAAAATGACAATTATTGGGGTGTAAGAGTACTATTCTACCATATCTATTTGTTCAACCATTCCTTAGTTGATGGGCACCTCCTTGGTTTCCAGTTTTTTGGTTACCACAAAAAAAAATCTTGCAATCAACATTTTGTTATAGGTAAGACCTTTCTTTCATACTCTGACCTTATTATATGAGCCCAGGCAAACTCTCTCTCTTTTTTTTAGGTTTTTACAAGGCAATGGGGTTAAGTGGCTTGCCCAAGGCCATGCAGCTAGGTAATTATTAAGTGTCTGAGGCTGGATTTGAACCCAGGTACTCCTGACTCCAGGGCTGGTGCTCTACCCACTGCGCCACCTAGGCGCCCAGAAAACTCTCTTTCAACAGAAAAACTTACAGGCTTATAAGGACTTCTTAACCTCTCTCAGCCTCAGTTTTCTCATCTGCAAAATAGTAATCTTGATAGCACCTACTTCCCCAGGGTTGTCATGAGAATCGAATGTGATAATATTTGTAAAGTACTATGCAAAACCTACAACACTACTGTATAAGTGCTAGCTAGTATGAAAATACTACATTACATGGTAGCTATTATGGGAAGTTATTATTACTATTACATCACAGAAATATGAGTTATTATGATTAACTAGCCATTCTTAATAGCATTATTAGTATCAAAGATAATAGTGACTAGCATTTCTACAATGTGGTAATAATAACTAGTATTTTCATAATAACAATAATCATAATAACTTCTAATCTTTAATTTGGGATTGGGAGAAAGATGGTATTTAGCAGGAGCTGTTTTAGCTGACACCTGCCTTAATAATAATAATATTGCTAATAATCATATTACGATAGTAGCTATAGTAGTGTTATCATTATTAATGTGTTCTACAAAGGCTAGCTATTATCGATATTTATTGATGATATTAATACTGATTAGCCTATAATTGCAATAGCTATTGTTAAGGCAAATATCAGGCAAGGACAATTGAATCCTGCCAACTCCGAATTAGAGATTCTCAGGACCCAAATTAGTATTTTAGTTAATTAATGCTTGTTTTGGGTGGGGTTGTTCTTTGTTTGTTTGTTTGTTTAGCAGTTTCCTAGGGGTAGGCTATCTCCTGTGCTGGAAAGGCCTCAAGTTTCCCCTTATCACCCCAATTTCTGTTGTGAGTATTTAAACCTCACCCCCTTAAATGGTGCCCCTCGACCTAAGATCCCCAGAAAGCTTATAGGTTGCATTCAAACTGACAAACATTTTCCAATTATTAACTGGGGCCCTGGGCTGGGAACTACAGAAGATCACACCCCCCTCCCAAGTCCTGAGATGGGCTGGTGGAAAACAAGCACCCGAAGAAAAATCTTTCCCACCAACCTGGCCCACTGGTAGGAGGAACTTTGGAAAAGTTTGGATGCTGACCTCTTCACTGATCCTTTCTTCAACTCAGCTAAGAATGGTGGGGCCAATAGCCCTTAAAGCTCCTCCCTTGAAATGCTGAACATTCTGTTTTTGCTCTTAAGAAAAAACAGTAAATAAATGCTTTTGTTTCCCCTTTCCCTCCGTCATGGAGAAGCCAGCTGAATTGGGGCCTGTAGCTCACTTTGTGGTTTGGATGGGCTGAACACCAAGCTTCGAATTTTTGTACCAGACACATGTTGGGGCTCCGCCAGTGTTCTCTTGGGTGACATGCAGAGGAAGCTGTTGCCTTTTAAAGGCCTGCAACTGCAGGGTTGTTTATTCACAAACTTCTAGCCAAAGCATACTACTTATTTGGGGTTCCCCAGCTATAATCGACATGAGAAATGGTAGTTGACAAATACCACCTGACCTTCTGTTTTGAATTGTGTTGGGCTTGTAGTTGGGTAGCCCTGGATTCGAATCCTTCCTTGGATACTAAGGAGCAGTGTGATCCTGGGCCAGTCACCTCATCTACCTCTGGCAATTTCCTAGGGCTTAAGTACAAAGCTATGGATGGCTGTCAGCTGTCTTCATTGGTGGAGGGACTTCCTATCTTCCTACCAGGATCCATGAAATCATAGCAAAATGATACATATGGCAAATCCTCCTTCAGGATGCACATGGTCCTGAGGAATCCACGAACACCATGAAAAACAGTCCCATAGTTACACAAATAAGTAAATCTAAGACAGTCTGAGGGAGAGACCATTATCAGATCAGAAAAGGAAGATCACCTCCCTCTACCCCATTTCCCAGACTAGGAAGCTGAGGCCCAGAGAAGTTCAACAGGTTGGGCAAGTTCACACAAGTAAGAGGCTGACCTAGAATTTTGGGCCCCCAACTTCACGCCAATTCAGCACTCTCTCATCTCCTCCTTTGGTTAAAGAGAGGGTACAAGGGCACCAGTGGCATACCAAGTTATGGGCTTATGTAAAGCCAATGATTTGCAAGGGCTCTCCTCCCCCTCCCCCACATCCACTAATTTTTTGGCTTGTGCTCCCACTCACAAGTATACTTTTGGAGAATCTCTGAATACAACTCGTGGCTAGGTCTTCCCAGATATGAATAAAAGGATACAATATACGCAGTAAATCCAAGATCGTCTTTCTCACACCCCACCAAAAATGCATAAAATGTAAAAGACTCAGAGGAGGCTGGACAAAGTGAAGAAAATATATAAACTTACAATTTCTCTTTAAGAGTAGGAACCATCGGGGGCGGCTAGGTGGCAGTGGATAAAGCACTGGCCTTGGAGTCAGAAGTACCTGGGTTCAAATCCGGTCTCAGATACTTAATAATTACCTAGCTGTGTGGCCTTGGGCAAGCCACTTAACTCCATTTGCCTCGCAAAAACCTAAAAAAAAAAAAAAAGAGTAGGAACCATCAATTCCAAGAAATCATGCAAAAAACTACTGGAAACAATTAGCAATTTTAGCAAAGTTGCAGGTTATAAAATAAACCCTCATCAATCCTCAACTTTTCTATATATGACTAGCAAGATACAGCAGGAAGAGCTAGAAAGAAAAATTCCATTCAAAGTATCCTCAGACAATATAAAATACCTGGGAGGCTATTTGCCAAGGCTGACTCAGAAACTTTTTGAAAACAATTATAAAAGTCTTCTTATACAAATAAAATCAGATTTAAATAACTGGGCAAGCATCAACTGCTCATGGATAGGTAGAGCTAATATAATAAAAATAACAATTCTATCAAAACTAAACTGTTTAGTGCCCTACCAACTTCCAAAAAATTACTTGAATGAGTTAGAAAAAGTTTTAAGTAAATTCATATGGAGAAATAAAAAGTCAAGAATTTCTGTTGTGAGTATTTAAACCTCACCCCCTTAAATGGTGCCCCTTGACCTAAGATCCCCAGAAAGCTTATAGGTTGCATTCAAACTGACAAACATTTTCCAATTATTAACTGGGGCCCTGGGCTGGGAACTACAGAAGATCACACCCCCCTCCCAAGTCCTGAGATGGGCTGGTGGAAAACAAGCACCCGAAGAAAAATCTTTCCCACCAACCTGGCCCACTGGTAGGAGGAACTTTGGAAAAGTTTGGATGCTTAGCCCTACCTGATCTAAAATTATATTACAAAGCATCAGTCATAAAAACTGTCTGGTATTGGCTAAGAAATAGAGTGGTGGACCAGTGGAATAGACTAGGTGCAATAACAGGAGATGATTATAGTAATCTGCTGTTTGATAAACTCAAAGAGTCCAGCTATTGGGATAAAAATTCTCTGATAAAAACTGCTGGGAAAATTGGAAGTTAGTATGGAAGAAAATTAGATTAGACCAACACCCTTTACTAAGATAAGATGCAAATGGATACAGGATTTAGACATAAAAAACAATACTATAAGCAAATTAGAAGATCAAGGACTAGTGTACCTGTCAGACCTATGGAAAGGGAAGTAGTTTATGACTATGGAAGACAGGGAGAACATCACCAAAAACAAACTAGATGATTTCAATTACATTAAATTAAAAAGCTTTTGCACAGATAAAACGACTCCAACCAAGATCAAAAGAAATGCAGTAAATTGGGAAACAATCTTTACAACTAATGTTTCTGACAAAGTACTCATTTCTAAAATATACAGAGAACTGTGTCATATTTTTTTTTAAAAAAAGCCATTCCCTAGTTGACAAGTGGTCAAAAGATATGCAAAGGCAATTTATAGATGAGGAGATCAAAGCAATCCATAGTCATATGAAAAATTGGTCTAAATTATTACTTATTAGAGAAATGCAAATTAAAGCTTCTTTGAGGTACCACCTCACACCTCTGAGACTGGCTAATATGACCAGAAAGGACAATGATCATTGTTGGAAGGGTTGTAGGAAATCTGGAGCTGTGAACTCATCCAACCTTTCTGGAGAGCAATTTGTAACTATGCCCAAAGGGCAACAAAAATGTGCATACCCTTTGATGGAGAAATTCCACTATTGGGTCTATATCCTGAAGAGATGATGAAAAAGGGTCAAAACATCACTTGTACAAAAATATTCATAGCAGCCCTGTTTGTGGTGGTAAAGAATTGGACATCAAGTAAATGTCCTTCCTTTGGGGAATGGCTTAGCAAACTGTGGTCTATGTATGTCATGGAACACTATTGTTGTATTAGAAACCAGAAGGGATGGGAATTCAGGGAAGCCTGGAGGGATTTGCATGAACTGATACTGAGTGAGATGAGCAGAGCCAGAAAAACACTGTACACCCTAACAGCAACATGGGGGGTGATGATCAACCTTGGTGGACTCACTCATTCCATCAGTGCAACAATTGGGGACAATTTGGAGCTGTTTGAGATGAAGAATCCCATCTGTATCTAGAGAAAGAATTGTGGAGTTGGAACAAATATCAAGGGCTAGTAACTTTAATTTAGAAAAAAAACTTATATTTTATTGTCTGATCTTGCTATCTCCTTTACTTTATGTTTCTTCCCTAAGGATATGATTTTTTTCTCATCACATTCAGTTTGGATCAATGTATACTATGGAAACAATGTAAAAGACTGCTTTTTTCCGGGGCGGGGGAGGGAAGTAAAATTGGGGGGAAAACTGTAAAACTCAAAATAAATAAAATCTTTAATTAAAAACAAAGTAGGAACCATCTTCTGAGAATTAGTTTGATGTCTTACATAAAGCATTGGACTTAGAATGAAAAAGAGCTGGATTCAAATCTTTCAAAAACCTCATAGACCCTTACTAAAGCTGTGAGACCTTGCATAATTAACTGCTGCTCCAATCTCAGTTGGAGGTTCTCAGTCCTAATTTCTGGAAAATGAGGAAGAGGGTAGGGTAGATGGCGCCTGAGGATCTTTGCAACTTTAGTTCAAAAATGTTCCTACATATGACTTTGGACAAGTCTCTTTACTTGCCAGAGCCTTAGTTTCCTTTTTCTGTGCAATGTGGAGGTTGGGTTAGATGGTCTCTTGAGCTCTAAAAGGGAGATTGAAATTGATGGTTTTTATCTTGCTCAGCTAATATTAACTTTGTGATGGAAGAGTCCTTAATGGGGAGGGTGACCCTTGTATAAATTCACTTCAGTATATGTCTAAAAAGCATGTAGAGGATTGTGCTGGAGGGGGAAGTTCATGATTGCCTGATGATGTCCCAAGACAGAGAAGTTAGTGATCACGAGTGAGGAAGCAGAAAGGCATCTGTTCCAAGAGGCAGGATTTTAGTGGGTTTTAAAGCACAGGTGAGAATTTGAGAAAGGTAACAAGGGAGGGCATTGCAAGCAGAAGCAATTAGCAAGCAGTTGAGTATTAGTTGGTTCAAAGACTTTCCCACTGAGAGGACCCAGTCCTCCAAAGGTTAAGTAGATGTCAGCAGAGAAAAGACCTCTGGACCTTCAAAAGATGGCAAAGTGGCTGTGTGGTTGAGCAAGGAGAGGTTCCAGAGCATAAACAACCCACCTTGGGTTCAAGTATCTGTGACACAGAGCTTCTTAAGTGAATTAGCCTGGAAAGTCTAAACGCGTGTTTTCTGTCCCTTTAATTTAAGCATTTCATAAACTGATTGCATCTCTCCCTCAGAAATGGAGAAGGTTAATGATTTCCTGGAGACGGAAAGTTCCAAGCAACTCCCAACAGCTTTGTGGGGAATTTCAAAAGAATTTTTGAAAGACAAAGCCTGTGAACCTTTTTATATTGGATTGTAAACTTCTTTTACTAGACCTGTACCCCTCATTAAGTCATCCTGGAGCAGGCAGACAGGCCTACTGCAAGGTTTCTGGCCAAGTTGAAAGGAGATGTCTTGGCCTTTGCCTTCCCCGGTGCTCTGGTTTGTGGTGCCTCGTCTCCATTTCCCTCTGGATCCTCGGGGCCCCTCAGCAGGCTTGGCCTGGCCCTGCCTGTGGCCTGGACTTGTCCCCCCCCCCCCCCCCCCCCCCCCCCCCCAGCAAATCTTCCCATTTCCAGGTCCAGGCCTGCAGGCTCTCTCTTGGCTGCTTGCCGCGGTGGAAAACAATCGGAGATTCCAATTCACACCAGAGTGTTAGTGACTAACAACGGCTTATGTGTTTGTGTTGCACTGGGCGCCAAAGGCACCCAGAGAGCTCCTGGGGGGCCCTTCGGCTACCCCTGGCGGGCCAGCCCGCGGTGGAGGTGGGCGCTGGCGGCCGGCACCCCCGACTGCTGCTTCCTCCCTTTCGCACTGCTTCCAGCAGCTCACCTTGGGGATTCCATTCAGCAGAAAGGAGTCCCGTGTGGAAGCTTCCAGCAGCCTGGCGGCCCGAAGGCCTACCCGTGCCTCCTCGAGGCTATTGGGTCTGGGGGGGGGGGGGGCCTCCGCACGCCTGGCCGGGCCGGCCGAGGCTCCCTCCCGCTCCTCCAGGCCTGGCCGGGGGCAGGGCCGCTTCCTCCGGGCCAGGGCAGGGCGCCCCGCCGGCCGAGGGCCCGGGCGCTCCGGCCCAAGCCCCCCGTGGCAGGGGGGCCTCCGCGGGCGCCCCGAGCGCCAGGCGGCCGCACGCTCCGGCACGCTGGCCGCGCTCCGATTGGCCGGCCCCTGCCAAGCCCGCCAATGGCGTCCCCGGGAGGCGTCCCCGGCCCCGCCCCCGCGGCCTCACGTGGCCCGGCACACGGAGAGAGCCTGGGCGGGGAGGCCGCGGCAGCTGCGGGCCCGGCGCCCGGCCCTGCGGCCCGGCAGGAGCACTGGGGCGGCCTGGCAGGAAGGGAGCTGGGGCCAAGGGGCGCGGAGCTAGCTGGCGGCGGCGTCGGGGCCTGGGGAGCGCGGAGCTCCGCCCGCCGGCCGGCCTTATGTAACGGGAGAGGAGGCGCCCCGCCCCCGCCGCCGGCCCTCCGCTGCGCAGCCTTCCGAGCTCGCTGGCCTTGGCCGGATCTCCGGCTCCGAGGCTCCGCGCCTCGAAGGGCCGCTTTGGGGGCCCTGCGGCCCTTTGCCACCCGATGCTGCCCAACAGTTCCTGAGGAGGCAGGAGGACCCGAGTTCAAATTCGCCTCAGACACTTGCCAATGACCTAGCTGTGTGGCCTGGGCCAAGCCACTGAACCCCATTGCCTCCTAAAGAAAAAAGAAAATACATGGGATTGCATCGTTTCCTTACTAATCATAATTTCAAATAGGTCTCAAAGTATGTTTAAAAGTCAAGTCCACGGATTTCTCAGTCCAACCAGTGCATTTGACAAGTGAAAAAGAAACTCATGCCCTAAGACACATGCAGGATAGGGCCTCAGGGTCAAAGGACGTCTAGGCTAGCCCCCTCATTTGTTACAGAAAGGGAGACTGAGATAAAGGTGGAAAATCCAGCACAGTCCTGGGACCAGAAGGCAAGGGGCTTTGATAACATAAATCAATCCATAAACATTGACGTAGCTTATGTAATGAAAGAAAGAAAAGAGAGAGGAAAGGGAAGAAGAAAAGAGAAAGGAAGAAAACAAAAGAAGAAGAGAGACAAAGAAAGACAGCAGCTTCTCTCAATCAGTGAACAATTATTTAAGAAGCATCTTTGGGGCACAGAGTTGGCCTTATGAAAAAGATCTGAGTTGAAATCTCATGTCTGACACTTGGGGAAATCATTTAACTTTGCTTTGGGGGTTTTGCAAGGCAGTGGGGTGAAATGACTTGCCCAAGGCCACACAGCTAGGTCATTATTTGAACTCAGGTCCTCCTGACTCTAGGGCTGTGCTCTATCCACTGCACCACCTAGCTGCCCAGAAATCATTTAACTTTGAACATTACTATAGGCAACTCATTAAGATTTCACAAAAGGTACCAACCTGCCTTGGTGAACATAATGGCCTCAAAGGAGAGTTCTCTGACATGAAATCACAGACCAAGTCCCTAAGTGCACCCTTACTAGGTAAGTATTCACACTGTGCTAGACTCTCGAGATTCCAAACCAAAAAGAAACAGGAAGTATTGACCTGACAAATAATGTTAACCCAAAGTAATGTGAGAGACAAAAACCTAGGATGTAAGACGATCAGCAAAGGCCCCATGTACAAGGTGCCCCTTCAGTTGTTCTGAAGGTATCCTGATTCTGCATTCTAGAGCCAGAGTTGGGGAGGAAGACTATTTCAGTTATGAAAGATAATCAGGGCAAATACATTGTGATGGAAGATGGAGGGTGGTTGTTTGTTACCATTGTTCTTTCTGTTACTGTTGTTGTTATAAGCAGTTTGGCCAAATCAAGAGTAGTCATGTAAAACCAAAGCTGGAATGGGGCATCTAGCTGGTGCAGTAGATAGAGCACCAGCCCTGGACTCAGGATGACCTGAGTTCAAATCCACCCTCAGACAATAATTACCTAGCTGTGTGACCTTGGGCAAGCCACTTCACTCCATTGCCTTGCAAAAATATAAATAAAGAAATCTGGAATAGTGAGGTTGGGGTCAAGTGCTGAAGGCCTTTAAATACCAGAGTTCATAGTAGACCCTAGAGCTATATAGAGAGCCAGTGGTATTTATTCAGGATTGCAATGACTGGGTCAGACCTGAGCCAGAACCGTATATTCCTGAGGGAGGGAAACTGGGAAGGAAAAGAAACTCATTATTTGACACCTGCTATGGATAGGCCCTGTGCTAAGTGCCTTACAAAGATTATCTCACTTGATCCTCCCACAAACCCAGTGGGTAGGTAGGAAAAGAGGAGGATGACTGAGGGTGTTCTTGAAAAAAGGACTGGAGGGGAGGACATGAACAAGGACCTGGAGACTGAGGAAAGCAGAAAATAAGCATATCCTTAGGAGCTAGAAGTAAGATTAGACAGGGAGTCCGGCCCAGAGTCTAGGAATGAGTATCAAAACCAAGTTGAAAAACTAAGAAAAAATCATATAGCAAGTTAAAGCTGGAAGGAGCCTTAGCTATCATCTGCTCTTACTCTGTAATTTTACAGATGGGAAAAGCAGGCGAAGAGAGCAACTTGCAAGTCACAAAGCTAGTAAATCACCAAAGTTAGGACCCAAGTTTCCTGTCTTCTTCCATCTCAACTTGCTGGACTTGGGACTCATGGGGATTATGGAATTGAAAAGCTGGAAGGGGCCGATCCACCCCCTACATATTACAGAGGGCATAACTTGTTTTTCTCATTTTTAGATATTTTCTTGGTTCAGCACAGTGGAATGTTTCATTTTCCATACTTCTCAGGCAATCATGTGACTGTAAATATACAGTCTGCTGTATAGATTATCAATTACAGAAGCCTGCCACATCTCGAGTTTCCAAGTATGGTGCTATAATTCTCATAAAAATTCCATAAAGTTGGTAACGTAGGAATAGGCGTTGCTACTTATAAATATTCTCTCCATCACCTTTTTTTTAATTACAAGGTCAGAAAGCCACCCCCCACCCCCCCAGCTTTGGCTATCCGTAGCAGTCCTACCTCTGCTTCATTGCAACTCCCTGAGATGAAGTTCAGGTGGACTTGGGAACCTGAATGATTCAAAACCCTTCACTTAAGCCTACCACTTCCATAAGCTCTTGGCCTATATCTCTTCCCTTCACAGCTAAACTCCTAGAAAAAAAGCTTTTTTCCATGCTCCTTGCCTCCACTGCACTACTCCTACTGCCTTATTCCTTTGTAATCTGGTTCCGTACAGTACTACTCAATGGCCCCTTCTCACTTCTCACCCTGGACCTCTCTGCAGCATACAACTCTGTTGACTATCCCCTTCTCCTAGATGACTTTTCTTCATCCCTCCCCCATCTTGTCACACTACTCCTTCATGGTTCTCCTTATATCTGTTTGACTACTCTGCCTCAATTTCCTCTCTCATGTCCTACCCATAGATGTCCCTCAAGGGTCCATTCTGAACCCTCTTCTCACTCTGCCCCCCTTTCTTTTGGTAGTCATTATCTCCAATGAGCTCAATGAGAAAATCTTATTTGAGCTGGAAGCTCAGTATTTAAGTCCAACCAATACCTGAATCAGAATCTCCTTTACCCCACAGACAAGTGGTCATACAGCTTTGCTAGAAGGTCCCTGGTGGTAATGAACAAAGGAATAAAAAGCAATTTCAAAAGTGAACATAATAAGGTGCAGCTAGGTGATGCAGTGGATAGAGCACCGGCCCTGGAGTCAGGAGTACCTGAGTTCAAATCCAGCCTCAGACACTTAATTGCCTAGCTGTGTGGCCTTGGGCAAGCCACTTAACCCCATTCCCTTGAGAAAAAAATCCCTAAAAAACAACGACAACAGTGAACATAGTAAAAAGGAATAATAATGAGTGATAATAATAAAACATAATAAAATAAAATAATAATAAAAGGGGAAAGGAAAAGGTTTGAAGATCATTTGTGCAAAGCAATAAAGTAGAATACAGAATGTAGGAAATAGTCCCCAAAATGATCTTTGAAGGAAGTTAGGGATGCTTTGATGCAGAGATGAGGAAGAAATACATTTCAGACATGGGAGACCATTTGTGCAAAAGCTAGGAGATGGAAGATGGAATAACAGGGAGTGATAGCAGTCATTGATGGGAGACTTGTATAAAATAAGAAGCAGTAGATGGGAAGCCAGATTGTGGAGGGCTTTAAAGGCTAAGTGTCCCTACATTGCCCTGTGCATAGCTCTCGATTTTAATTCTTTGGAGACTGGTATTCCATATCTCACAATCATAAGGTATCACCAAAAGAACACTGACATAAACCTACGCACCTTCTCTTTTAGGGGGAAACTTGAAATCAGCAATACCACTATTTCCCAAACATAATTCATTCTGCTCTCCTTCTGTTCAATTCTGAACCCATTATCCATCTAACATATCAACCCAAGTTCGACTGATGGGCCATAGATTGTCTGGCCAGCTCTATATAAAAGACTAGACAAAATTTTTCTGCATCCACGTGACTTTTCCTGTATGAATGATTGGGTAGAACTCTTTTAAGTTGTTATGAAGCCCATTTAAGACATCTTCACTGATCTAGGGCTTATATCAGTCAGCAAAATGACAACCACAAGCAGGAGCATCTGGAGGATTTCACCATCTATAAAGAATGCTTCATCAATTTAGACTCTGCTCTATGACCAGGAGTACACGTGTTGGGCAAAAATATACTTCCCTGTTGTATTCTTTTACTAACAATCAAAAGGACATAAAATTATCTCATATCTTTCAAGGAATCTTCTATTGATCTTCACATAAGCATAGGAAACACCTTTAAGGTCATGCTTTGATCTACTGAATCAAATGTTTTTTGACAACCAAGAAACAGTAAAAAAAAAGATGGAATTTTGTAGTTAATGTATTTTTCAGTCATTTTGTTGACTGTAAAGATGTGACTGACTATAGAAAAAGTCTGATGATTCTTTTCTTATACTTTCATCAAGCATGGCTTCAGTACATTTGTTGATTATTCTAAAATTTTGTTTTGTTTTGTTTTTGTTTTTTGCAGGGCAATGGGGTTAAGTTAAGGCCACACAGCTAGGTAATTAGTAAGCGTCTGAGACCGGATTTGGACCCAGGTCCTCCTGACTCCAGGGCCGGTGCTCTATCCACTGCGCCACCTAGCCGACCCCTGTTCTAAAATTTTTGAAGAGATAGGCTGCTAAGTATTGATATTTTTTCAGTTGTCTTTTGGGGTTAATAATAAAGTCCATTATTTTTCTAAATATCGAACACCCTCTAATTTTTTTCAGCTACATTGTGAGTATTCCTTAATTCCTTTGAAATTGAATCACCTCCAGTATGGCCTTCTTCTGTTTTTTTCTCTTGGCCTGGTTCAAATTATCTTTGTGGCATTTCTTCAAATAAAATATCAGAGACTTTGTTAGTAGAATCAAAATGTGATTCCATTGTCTCTGATGAAGAAAAAATTTGTTATAGAAATCTTGATGAACCTCTTTGATTTTTGTTCATTCATGCTTTTGTAATGATCTGACTTACATGGGCCTCTCACCAATATTCCCACAAACTTGTTATCTCTCTTATTGTACTTTAATATTTTGAGGTGATACTGCAACTAGGCTTTTGGCATCTTCTTCCCTAAAATTTTGCAAATAAGGTTTAATACTAACCTGGTGTTAACCCTTAGCTGCTACGTCTCTGCTTGGCAAGGTAACAAAGTGCTGGTTGAAACAATTTTAAAGTTCTTTTGATCTCCTCATTGTGGTGATCAATATTCACTGATTAATCTTTATTAGGAAATGGTGATAGTCTATGTCAACATCTATGCTTTTTTCCATTTCCTCCTTTTCAGCATCAACAACTTACTATTTAAGTTAGAGTCGTCCAAATTGGGCATCTTATCTTTTCCCACATTTATTCTTTCCCTTAATTTGGTATTACTCTAATAAATCAATGGCCATCTAGACTGCAATGTTTCAGAAATGACTTTCACATCAGTAACTACTTGTACCCTGTCAAAGATATAATTTCACGTTTTTTTCCTGACATTTTGGGCTTATCAAGTTCAGCACTTCCTAATGTTTTTCTACTAGACGGTGTCCATGAACTAAAAGTGTGAGGCTTCCATGTAATCCACAAGAATTTGACCTATACCTTTTCTTGCTCTTTTTGGAGACAATCAAGGTTAAATGCTTTGTCCGGGGTCACACAGCTAGTAAATGTCTAAAACCAGATTTGAAGTCAGGTCCTCCTGACTCTAGGGTCAGTGCTCCATTTCTTACTCTTGAATTTACTCAAGAGTAATTGCTACCATTTTTTCTCTGCCATTCTCCTTTGGTTCCTACCTTAATTTAGAGGGTCTTGTCAAGGTGTTTGTAAATTTAATTTGGAGGGTCTTGTTGCTTGTAAATTGTCTATAACTCCTTGTCCTCTGTGATAGATGTTGTTTCACATAAGCACATGTTACTGTTTTACAAATGTATGTGCATACTGTTGTAATTGTCATCGATTCAAAGATTTAGAGTCGGAAGGGGCCTTAAAGGTCATTGAGTCCCGCTCCCATAGTTTATTTTTAAAAAAAAAGATCTTTCTTTAATCAATAAAAATTTGACTTCTCTCTCTTCCCAAACACAAAGAGGAAACTGAGGCTGAGAGAGGTGAAGTAAGTACTTGAGGCAGAATATAAACTCAGGTCTTCAAGGTTCCATGTCTAGTGCTCTATCAATTGAGCCACTTAGCTAAAAACACAACTTCACTTAAAAGCATTATTGAATTCATAGTAGTTTTGGGTTTGGTTTGGTTTTGTGAAACTGAGTATCCCCATCATGCCAAGGCTAGATTTGCAGTGGTCACTCATGGACCGACTTATGGGCCAGGACTGATCAGTTAGGGTTTTAACCAGCTCTATTTTTTCTGACCTGGTCTGGTTCTTCCCCTCCTTAAGCAGCTCTGCTCCTGAAACCTCACCTGGAGCCAGACTTAGTCCTTCTATAGCGCAAACAATCCCCCAGTAGCAAAGATTATAGGTATGACCCATCACACCTGGCTCAATATAGATTTTGCAAAAGATGTGGACAGAAAAAAATGAAAGCCAGGGCAGCTAATGAAGAATGAGAACATGAAAAAAAGGATGACATGGCCCTATAAAGTAGTCAGAAGTGCTGAAGTTCAGGAGTTGGAGGCAGGCAGCAATGCTAAGAACAACAAAATAATGTTTTTGCTTTTGTTTTACATTATATTGGGCAAAGGAGGAAGCTCAGAAAAAGGGGTAGGATCCCTGCTTCAGGCTGATGAGACAATGATGCCAAATTACAGAGAGAAAGCAGTACTCAACTCTGCTTTTACTTCTGCTTTCTCTGTCAAAGAGAAGAATATTTAGACTAGAGGAGATATGACAAAAAAAAAGGCGTTAATAGGGAGTTGGTGTCCAAGATAAGTAAGGAGATCTGCCTTTGACCAATTTAAGTCACCTGGAGCAGATAAACTTCAACCTCAGGAACTGAAAGAATTGGGGGGAGGCATGGTGGAGCCATTGTCAAGTGGTCTTTGAAAGATCACGGGGGACCTGAAAGATTCCTAAGGACTGAAGCAACATTCTCTCCACTGTATCGCATTTTGGTGCTATAGCACTCCATTTGAAGACAATCATGGCTTACATAAAGGGTAATGAGATGGCGGGCTACAGTCTCCAGAAGACTGAAGGTGATGCTCTCACTCTCCTCTGCCCTGGTCAGGCTCCATCTAGAGCACTATATTCACTTCTGGACACCATATTTTAAGGAAGGCCATTGATAAGCTAGGAAATCTTCAAAGCAGCACAAGCTTTGTGGGAGAAAATTTGAGGACATGCCAGATGAGGATCAGGTGAATGAACTGGGAAGGGTTAGTTCACAGAAAGAAAGAGTCAGGGAGTTCAAATGGCTGCCATTTGGAAGAAGGATTTGACTTGTTCCTCTTGGGTGCAGAGGGTAGCAGGAGGAACACCAAGAGGGAGTTGAGAAGGGGAAGATCTATGCTCCAAGTAAGGAAAAACAACATCCTACTCAGAGACCTCATCATGGCTTGGAAGAGTCAAGACTCAAGTCAAGGAGGCCAGCTGGAAGGTTTTCCTGATAATTCTGGCATAACTTAGGGCTTGGCATAGGGTAGTAGTGAAAATGGATAAGACGGCTATCGTTAGATCATGGTACGTTAAGTACACTAAAGTGTTGAGAGGGCTAGGGGTAGGCAGTGAAGCATGCTGCTGCTGAGTCTAGGGCCCCCTTTACAAACGGGGTTGGAGAGTATAGCCCAGTCCTCTTCCCCAGGACCCTCCCAGATCCCCATATCCACATGAATCGGTGGGAGAGTATGTGCAGCTGCCACAGCAGAAATTCCTCCTGGGCTTCCCCTGTCCCTTCGATCCAAACACTTCCCTTTCCCTCCTGGCTCTCTCTTCCCATCCACAGAGCACACACTGTTCTCAGAGGCGGATGCAAGAAATCTGGTTTGAGTGAATCACTGGCCCAGGGCCACCAGAGCTCAGTGCCAGAGGCAGAGGCCAGCCAGTGCCAAGGGCCATTCCAGAGAACTGCTGGCACCTACCCAGGCAGATGCTAACCCAGGAGAAAACAACAGGTGGGATGCTAGGGCATAAATGGAGGCTCCGTACAAGAGGCTAGGGCTCTTTGCTCAGACTGAGTCTGACAGTAGATGCCACAGCCATCACATGGTACCTACTCGCTAGGAGGCCGAATGGGGCATTGCACATCCAAATTCAACAAATATTTATTATGCTTTTATTATTTTTTATTATTATTATTTTATTATGAGCACTCTTGTGCTCTGTAATGGGGATAAAATTGGATACAGTATGGGGGAAATGATACCTTTTCTGCCCTGAAGGATCATACAGAGCACTAAATGAGGGAAGGGGTGGTGGATGTGACTGGTACACAAAAAGTGAATTGACAATGGGTTGAAAGCTGAGCTTGAAGTTGGGAAGACCTGGGTTCAAATGTTACTTCTGACACCTTCTAGCTGTATGACCCTCAGTAAGTCACATGAAGGACGGAAATCAGTTTTCTCCTCTGTAAAATGAGGGGGCTAGACTAGATAGCCTTGGGAGTCCTTCCAAGTTCTAGAGCTATAAGCCCAAAATCCCATGCATGACCTTAGTCAAATCACTTGACCTCTCTGGGCCTCAGTTTCCCCACCTGTAAAATTAAGGAGTTGGTCTAGACAACCTATGAATTCCTTTTCATTTCTAGATTCATTTCCCTGTGTGTGACTTTGGTCAAGGCACTTCATCTTCCTGGGTCTCAGTTTCCTCCTTTGTAAAATGAGGAAGTCAGAATATATGGCCTCTAAGGGGTAAAGGAAAGATAGGGAAATTTGAGATAAGAGCAAATGCTTTCAGCTGTAAGTTCAGCAGAGATTTGATAGAGGAAATAACCTCTAAAGAACACAAAGTTTCCGAAAAGCCTGGGTCAGTAGGAAAGGCAGTTTGGACATGCAATATGGTTTGCACAAATGCAGGGGAGTAGCAGATCATACGCCAAGTTTAAGGAACATCCAATGATGATGCTGGTTGACTGGAATATAGAGGCATATCTAGGATGGTCTTCAATGCTCTCAATATTTTATTCCAGAGGCAAAAGGGAGCCATTGAAGTTTTTCATTTATTTATTTATTTATCTGTAGCATGGTTATGATGTGGGAGCAACCTTCACCTTCAGAACAAGATTTTGGCAGATGAGTAAATATTAGCTCAATTGTTCATGCTCCAGACGTGAAATACTTTCCAACAACCTGATAAACTGATAAACTACTGCATCATAGATTTAGAGTTCAAAGGGACCTTAGAGGTGATCAGATTCAGAGAAGTTAAGAAAGTTGCCCAGGATCACACATACAATAAGTGATCATCAAGATTTTAACCCAGGTCCACTGACCCCTTCTACTGTAGCTCTGACATACTGACATTCCCCCCATAAATGAAACTGGAAAGTAGTAGAAAGTTGCAACTAAATGGAAGGATGTCTTGCAGCTTCTCCTGAGAGGCAAACAAAGAAGTTGGCTTCATGTTGTGCCCCAAAGCAACAAGAAATATAATTGCATGAGCTATATGGTCATCTCGCTTTGCAGTACCCATAATAAGCATTGACCCAAAAGCTACCATGAAGATCACCATACAGAGAGATGGACCAACATCTATTGCAGACAATAAGGATTTGAAGAAACAATTGATTAGTTGTTCTTTGTTCTTGAAGAGGACCAAAATGATATCACCATGTTGACATCAGAGTATATGGGTGATGCTTTTTGATTCATGCCTAAATTGGGTTGCAATGAGGCAAAGTTGCACGGTCATCAGCCTCACTCTCTCTCCCAGAGTCATTGAAATCCAGTGATGATGACCCAGGATGTAGTGGATGACCTTAGCATCTTCAATAGCTGACAAAGCTCTCAGCACTCCATTAAGTCTGCTTTAGCCACATCCATGGTCACTGGAACAAATTGTTCTCATGCTCTCGTTCCAGGTGAGGAAGTCTTCACATGTTTGGGGTAGACATCCCCCTAACTCACTGATGGGTTTGAGGTCTATTGGTTATTCTTAGCCTGGTTTAACTTGTCTGAGTTCAAATCCAACCCAGACACTGCTAGCTGTGTGACCCTGGTCTTGTTTGCCTTACTTTTATCTTGCATAAAATGAGCTGGAGAAGAAAATGGCAAACCTCTCCAAATGGTCACAGAGAGTCAGACATGACCGGAAAAAAACGAACAACAAGAAACAAAAATGAAGGAAGATGGAAGATTCCTAGCAAAATCACTTCATAAAAGCAAGAAGTGGTTAAAGGAACAAACAAGTTTACAGAACACATCATGAGATCCACTAGATGGAACCTAAGAGATGGTTCCTCAAAAGAGGAACAACAGAAGGATGAAAAACAGAGGAGATTTCTCAGTGTACCTATAGCAAACTGGCTTTTTTTATGAACAGTAGAACCAATACATTTGAATGGAACATGATAATCTTTGATTTCGTATATGAGGAAGTGGAAATGGTTCCAAAGGAGACAAGGACTGGAAAAGCAGATGAATCAGGAAAAAATATAGACAGAGTGACAGTTGGCATTTCTGTTTTGGGTTTTAAGATTTGTAGAACATTATATAAATTTACATACATGAATGTCCATATATATATATATATGCATGCATATATCAATATATATCAGGTGACAGAGTGCTGGACCTGGAATCAGGAAGATATGAGTTCAAATCCAGCCTCAGACATTGTATGACACTGAGCAAATCACTTCACCTTGTTTCCTCAGTTTCCTCATCTGTAAAAGGGGCTGGAGAAGAAAATGGCAAACCACTCCAGTATCTTGGCCAAGAAAGCCCCAAATGAGTCATGAAGAGTTGGACATGACTGAAAAATGGTTGAACAACAATTTTATATATATATGTATATATATATATATATGAAATGTATAAAATATATATAATTTGATTCTTGCAGCAACATTGTGAGAGCACTAGTATTTATTTCTGTTTTAGAAATGAATAAACTGAGGTTCAGAGAGGTTAAATTGCCAACATCATACTTCCAAGTGGGTTTCTGTAATAGGATTTTATCTCAGACAGGGTCATGCTGGAGCCAGTTCAAACCCATTGACAAGAGCCAGTTGTTAAAATTTCAGAGTGAGCATTTACACCTTGGAAATCTGCAAAGGCTTCAAATCAAGGCTTGATTTATGGTATTGTTGATTGTCTAGACTTAAATGATAGAGAAAGTGCTAATAAAGATTAAACTTAGGGGCAGCTGGGTGGTGCAGTGCATAGAGCACCAACCCTGAGTCAGGAGGACCTGAATTCAAATGTAGCCTCAGACACTTAATGATTGCCTAGCTGTGTGACCTTGGGCAAGTCACTTAATCCCATTGTCTTAAATAAATAAAAAATTTTCCGAAAGATTAAACTTAAAAGTGCATTGTGCATGCATTTTATTTTTCTGAGAATCAGTTTTTCATTGTTTAACAGCAGGCTCCTGAACCCAGGGAATGAGATAAACCAAGGAGACTAAGACGGAGCCCACCAGTTCCCCAGTAGGGAACAGTGTCATGAAAATACAAGAGGCAATATCTGGGAAAATAACATGTTTTTTAAAAAAGAAAAAAAAACATGTTTAACTATGTCAAATGCTGCTTAGAGGTTAGAAGACGGTCAGGTAGCAAGTTCTGAATAAGTGCGGACCATATCCCAGACACTGTACTGGAAAAACGATGAAAAGCAGATCTTCCTTTCCTGACAAAACCTTCAAAAGTCAGTCTCTGACAGCCTAAGTGTACATGAGCAGTAGAGTTAAGGTAACTACAAGGTTAAGTGCTTGGGAAACACTTGCCTTGCCCTACTGTGAATTTAGCCTGTTTTCCCTCTTGGGGAAAACTACATTGAGAAGGGGCCAGGCTTCTTCAAATAGGGCTGAGTTTAAAAGTCCTTTCCTAGCAATGTCTTGGAAGAAAAAAAAATTGTGTCCCTAGTATTATCTATGTTGAGCATCATGGGAAAAACCAGGATTCTTGCTGCCTGTTGTTTTGTCTTTGATAGTACCTACTTGGGTTTGTGTGGTGAATTCCTTGGAATGGTATTTGGACCTGTATCTAGGGAATTAACAGAAATATCAGAGAGAGAGAGAGAGAGTGAGTTAGGTGGCAAAGTGGGTAGTGTCAGGTGTCAGACCTGGAGTCAGGAAGACTTGATGATTTCAAGTCTGGCATGACACTTGCTAGCTGTGTGACCCTGAGTAAGTCATCTTGTTTCCTGATTGGTAAAATGAGCTGGAGAAGAAAATGGCAGACCACTCCAGTGTGTTGGCCAAGAAAACTGTACATGGGGTCATGAAGAGTTCAACATGACTGAAGTGACTGAGCAACAAAATTATAATGACCAACCTTGACCAAGAAGAAGTGGGAAAATATTTTTCCTTCTGTTTTAAGAGTGGAGGACTAGGGGGTGTGGATTATTGCATATATTGTGAGATGAGATGGATAGATGACTTGGTTTTCCTGCATATATTGTGAGATGAGATGGATAGATTACTTGGTTTTCCTGAACTGCTTTTTTCCCTTCTCTATTTTAGTCTTTATTATAGGGAATGATTGTCTAGGGATGGTGTGGACTGGAAAAGTACTAAATTTGGAGTTGTAGAATCTGGTTTCAAATTCCAACTCTGCTATTCTCACCTGTGTGACCTTTGGACAAATCTCTTCCCCTCTCTGGGTCTCAAGCTCCTCCTCTGTCAAAAGTGGGGGTAGAGTCTATGGACTTGGGGGTGGAGGGGACTTCCAGCTTTAGATCTAAAATGTGATTTGATGAAATACAGGGTGATAGTAAAACAAATGTTATCAAAATATCTTCATTATTTTTTCCAATTTGCAAGATTTTGAGTTTCACCCTTTTCTCCGTCCGTCTTCCCTTGACTGTGAGTGATCTGAGATAGGCTCTACCTGTCCAACTATGTTAAACATATCTCCATCCATCACAGAAATATTTTAAAGAGTAAACACCAAATAAAGAATTGAGAGATGAATGGAATAAACTAATGCAGAGGAAGTTAAGAGAATCAGGGAAACAAACAAATCTACCATGGCTAGTGCAGGGGCAATGGGAAGAGCAACCATGAAGAAAGTGAAACCTGCATCATTCTAGCGACTGGATTTGGAACCTGAAAAGAGGAGAATGTGCAGAAGTGAGTGCCTATGGTGGGGAACACTGAACACAGGAGCAGAGCTGACCGGCTTTGCAGTTGGCTGGCTGGCTGGGCAGGGCTGGGAACTGTGCAGGTGATGCCAAAACGTAAAGATCAGAAGTTTTCAAAACGCAGCAGTGGAGTTCTCTGTCAGCTCTTCCTGCACCTTCTGGGTCAAAAAGTTGGGGTTCCCTGCGAATAGCCAGCTCCCCAGCCAAAGGAGCAGAAACTGCTTGGTAGGGAACTATCACCCGGCGCAGTCAGGAGAAAGAAAAACAGCTGTTATTGCTTGAAGCGGCTGGGACATGGCAGCAGGCCTGTCCAAGCCGGGCTGGCGGGAGGCTTGCCCATTGGGCATGCTGAGCTGTCTGGCCCCACCCAGCTAGGACAAAATGTTCCTTGTGCTTCTAACCTCTGCATCTGGCGCATCTGCCCATGCGTGGACCCGGCTCAACGCGGCGGCGGCGGCGGCGGCAGCGCGCCACGGCACCGGGACTGAGTTAGTGGGGTGCCCCGGGAGAGCCCGCCCTGCGCCTCGCCTCTGGCCGGCCCCCGGGGCCCCGTGCCCGTGGCCGCGCCCTCCCGCCTGCACATGTCACCCCATGCTGCTAAAAACAGCCCGGGCGCATGTGGTGCGCCATGCGGCCTTGGGTGGGGCCGCTGAGGACTTGCTCTCCCAGAGGGGAGGGGGGAGAGGAGGAGGAGGGAGCCGCCGGGCCCCTGGCCTTGAGGACCCGGAGGCAGGCAGCCTCCTTAACCTTCTGAAGGCTTCCCGAGGGGCATGTCGGAGCCCCAAGCCCGGGGGTGCAGAGGCAGGGGGCCGGGTTCGAATTCCCTTCCTGGACTTTCCATGTCCCCATCCGAAAAACAAACGACTGAGCCTGAATTCCAGCATTTGGAGTCTGCCGACCTGGATTGGATGCCACCCTGGGTGGGTCCTTTCCCGGCCCTGGACTTCAGTTTCCCTCTCTGTAAAATGAGCTGACCCTGAAATCCCTTCGAGTTTGGCTGCAGCACTCCCCGGTGGCCCCTGACCACATGAGGAGGCCGGGCTAGTCTCTAAAGACTATTCTAGATCTCCAAGCCTTTCTCTTGCCACTGGACTCTGGAGGAATCCGGGGAGACAAGCCACCTGGCACAGCCCCAACTCCCTTAAAGCCAAGTCCCATCTTTCTGATGTCATTGGGTTTCTTCTAGAACGAAGGATGAGGGACAACAACAAAACACTATATTTGCCCTTTAATGAGTCCCTGAGCCTCAGTTTTCTCTTCTGTCAAATGAGGCAGCTGGATGTCAGATCTCTTCCAGCTCCAGGAGGAGGGCTAAGGTTAAAACAACACACTAACCGTTTTAACAGAATTCTGCAATTTGAAGGAATCTAGGTCACATCCAGGCCATCTCTAGACATAAGACACATGCATAGTGCAGCCATCCCCAAGGATATCATTGCTCCTCTCTGACATCTCAACAGGCTGATTCCACAGCACTCTCTCCTTCTTCACCCAGTCTGGCAATCCTAAGTAGCCGGCTTCCTGTTTTTTTCTAAATCTCACTTTCCTCCCCTGTAAAACGAGGGTACTGAATTAGAGAGCCTCTAAGATCGCCTTCAACTTGAGATCTAGGGATCTCTGACACTTCACTGTGTGACCCTAGACAAGTCACTTTACCTCCCAGGGATTGGTGAAGAAGAAATTTTGCTTTGGAATTTGGAGTTCAAATCCTGACTCTACCTGTGTAACTTTGTACAAACAATTTTTCTTTCCTGGGCCTCAAATTCCAGTTTCTGAGGTCCCTTCCAGCCCCAGATCTAATATCCAGTGAAAGAACAGTGACTGAGCAGCCCCTCACAAAAGCCCCCTCTTATCCTTGATCTGGCTACCAGAAAATTCCTGTAGCTTTTACTGTATCCTTTGGGTCATCTTCCCAGGTTGGGCAACTCCTGTTTAAAGTGACCCCTCAAGGCGGACCACTGCTCCATCTCTCCACTGCAGAAATGACCTCTCTATCCTTGCTTTCATTGGCTGAGGACCCTCAGGACTCCCCCACCTTCTTCCTACCAGGGAAGGGAGAAGATAGAAGCAGTCTCCCTTGCTGGAGTGGGGAGGGGGTCTTGTGCTCTCCTAACTGCAGTGACCTAACTGCCGACTTGAAAGTTCCTCCCCCGGGGTCAGCTGCAGCCTTGGCTCTACCCAGAGAATACAGGGATTTCCTGAAAGGCTAAGAACATACTGCCCAGGCCCCCTGGTCCTACAGAACTCAGGTGAGGTGGGGGCCCCCCAAAAGGCCCTTTCTCCAGGGTTGCAGGCATTCCTCGCCCCTGTTGCTAGGCACCGCTCAGAAACAATGTGGAGTGATAACTCTGAAGCCCCAGGGGCCTCCCCAGGACCGCAAGGGCAGCTTTTGTAGTCTGGGTACATGATGTACCCAGCAGCAGGCTGGGTTTGTGGTTCCTGGTGCTGTGTAAGATGATCACACCCCCCCTTTCCTCCCCAGCCACAAAAACAAGGGCAGACACCCAACCGAGAGGAACTGAAACCCAGCTTGTCACTGTGCAGCCTGTCCCTGGAGACAGACAGTGCTTCCCCAGCCTCCTGCACGCCCACATAGGAAAAGGGAACGCTTCCCTGCTTTGGCTCCCACTCCTCTCTGCGTCTCTCCAGATTCTCTCTGGAGGACAAAGGACCAGGCTGGGAGCAGGTTTCCTTCCCAGGGGCCAGTGTGTAGGCAATTTCAGGCTGCTCAAGTACCAAGGAACCAAGATAGTTGACTTCTGCTAGCCCACTGCCAGGGGAACTCGACACCCCCTGTTCCCTAGAGCACCCCTCATTACCCGAGTTCAAATCCAGCCTCAGCTACATACTAGTTACGGGACCCTGGGCAAGTCACTTAACCTCTATTTGCCTTGGAGGCTATTTTATTGTCATTGTTATTGATAGCAGGGGGGCATTTCTCCAGCCCTTAACTGCCCAGTTAGGGCAAGTACTCACATAAGCTAAACACTCAAATAATTAGCAGCTGTGGCTCATCTGGCCTGCCGAGTTGTACTCTCTGCACTTAGTATAGTGCCCTGGCACATGACAGGCACTTGATAGATGCCTGTGACTTTTGCTGAGAATCAAAGTCAAGGGTCTAGTTTTCAGGCTCAATTCCCTTCTATTCCCCACTCTCCCCCACCTCCCTTTTGGCCATTGGGAAAATGTTTGTCCTCCTCATCTCCTCCTGCATTTCCAAAATGCTCTTCCTGAGCAGTTCTAGCCCCAGGTGTGACCTAAGGGGGTAGCCTCCATGGCCACCAAGTGCAGGAGAAAAACCAGGAGCTAACCTGAGGAAGAAGGACCAGCAGAGGATATTTCAGTGATGCCAGCCTAATTGACAGCAAACAGAATTCCTTTGTTTCTTCCCACTTCCCACTTCCCCTCCCCTCCCCTCCCCTCAACTGTCTTCCTGGTTTCAGTGACTCCAGATAAGAGCCCTTCTTGTGAGGTGAGAACCATTTCTACATTTCAGACCCAGTGGTCTTAGCTCTAAGGTTGGCAAGGACCTCAAAGGCCATCTACTCTGAACCTTCATTTTATATATGGGGAAACTGAGGCCACTAATGTGAAGTGACTTTTCCAAGGTCACACATAGGATCTCAGTACTGGAGAGGCCCTCGGAGGACTTTTAGTCCAATTTGCTCATTTTATAGAAGAGGAAAATAAAGCCACAAGAGGGGGAGTGAGTTACCCTCCATTATATAAGTAGTCAGTCAGTAACAGAGTCATAATTTGAACTCAGAACTTCTGCCTTGGAATTCATACTTTTCTCAAGGCAGGACAGTGGTTTGAAAATCTTTGGTTGGTGGTGGGGAGGGAGGGAGTATCTAATCTGATTCCCCCACCAAGCGTGGACCAAGATTCTTTTAGACAACATCTAGGTGTACAAGGACAGTGAGTGCTGAACCTGACGTCCAGAAGACCCAAGTTCAACTCCTGCCCCAGACACTTAACCAACTTTGTGGCCCTGACCAAGTCACTTAACCTGCATCAGTTTCCCCATCTGTAAATTGAGAGGAATAATAGCACCTGCTTTACAGGGTTCTATTGTGGGGGTCAGATGAGATCATCTTTGTGAAGTTACATAGAAATATTCCTTGCCATTATTATTATTATTATTATGGCAATAATAACTCAGGTCCTCCCTCTTGGACATCCCACATGTTTTACAGGTTCAGAGATTAGTTGACTTGCCCAAGGTAACACAGATTCAAACTGAGTTGTGATAATCATAGTTTTAGAGTTGGAATGATCCTTAGAGGCACCCAGTACAAGCTCTTCTGGAATGAGCTAGAAGAAAGCCAGTTGCTAGAGAACCCAGCACACCCCTAGTATAATGTAGGAAGCCTAGAGTCCTGCTGCCCAAAGCCATGCCATCCCTGGGCAGCCCCTGCTCCAGGTTGCACAACAAAGGCTTTCCTTAGTTCATTAGTGAGTTAATGGGCATTTCAGGAGAACCGTGTGTGCAAGGAGCCCCCTGCCTAGCCTCTGCTCCTGCTGATTGTTAGTTCTCTGAGTGCCCATGGGCTCTGCCAGTGACTGATGACTAATGAACCAAGCGTCAGGGAGGGGCCTCTGATCTGGCGGACAGAACATGTCCATGGAGGCAAAGTCTAATTGGTTTAACAGTCGACAGCTAGCGCTCCTGGGATCCTAATGACCAGGTGGATGGGTGAATCCCCTTGGAAGAGAAAGCCATCTTCCTTGCAGCCCATCACACCTTGGCTCACGCAAACAGCCAGAATTGTTTGTACATGGGTACAAAGTTCAGGCTAAGCAGTTAGCCCGCCAACCAGACATACAGACAGACAAACAGGCCGGCAAGCAGGGAGCTTGGCGGGCAGCCAGCACACACACAATCAAACCACAGGCAGGCTCTTAAATGACCCTATGCAATTCTAAAAGAAACTGGAGGAAAAAGTAGCAAGGGAAGGAGGAAGAAGGCAAAGACTGAGGGGAAGGAGCCCAGCAGTGGCCACCACCACCCCACCCCTGACAAAAGAAGCCACAACATCTCTGTGACAATTGGATCCGAGAGGGGGAAAAAAAAATCACTTTTCCACCTTGGATCAGCTCATTAGAAAACTCTAGAAGATAGAGTCTGATTTCACAAACTTAGCTGGTGGATCCCAATGGAACTGGGCAATCTGACCATTTCTTCTGTCTCATCCCCCCATCATTCCTTTTCCCACCACTGATTTCACTTTGAAAGGACCAAAATAAGCATTTATTGAGTGAACATTCCAGGTCACCATCCCCAAAACAGAGGGCATGGTTCTTAAGGAATGGGCTATGGACACTGAGAAGTTTTAATTGGGAAAAGAAGAGAGAGCCTGTTGGTTGACACCAGCCCCCTCTGATTTAGCCTTGGGCCACCAGGAAGAGGGAGGAGGAGGAGGCCCAATGTTCCTGCCCCAGCATTAAGCTCACATAGAACTGGAGATGAGTTAAAGAGCAAGAACACTTGAGAAAGAAGTAATTTCTTTCCACTCTTTCCCCTCTTTTTCCAAAAGTGGAAACTGAGGCTAAGGAAGGGAATGCCATATCAGAAGTACTCTAGGAAGTAACATATCTGTTTGTGTGTGTGTGTGTGTGTGTGTTTATCCTGCTCCCTAGTTCCCAAAGAAGGATTCATTCTAGGATGGGCCAGGACTAGTAGATTCAAGAGAAGCTGCAAATTGTATGTTGTAATTTTGAGAGTTAGTGCGTGAGTGTGTGTGATGGCATCACGGATGAGTGGAAAGAACTCTGACTCTGCACTTAAAGAACTATTGATGTTAAATATCTGTGTGACCTTGATCAAGTCCCTAACCCTCCCTAAGCCTCAGTTCCTTTTTCCTCTAAAATGAGTGACTTAGGGGGTGGCTAGGTGGCGCAGTGGATAGAGCACCAGCCCTAAAGTCAGGAGTACCTGGGTTCAAATCCGATCTCAGACACTTAATAATTACCTAGCCGTGTGGCCTTGGGCAAGCCACTAAACCCACTGCCTTGCAAAAACTAAAAACAAAACAAAACAAAACAAATAAAATAAAATGAGGGGTTTGAACTGGATGACCTGGATTGTTTCCAAGGTCCCTTCCAGCCCTAGAACTGTGAGCCTCTTGCCCAAGGACCCTGCTTTGTCCCTTTACAACAGGCTCCAGATAAGCCCCACAAGGGGTTACTTTAGGCAGGTCTGGCATTTGGGGATTGATCTTGAATGACAGGGAAAGGGTTTTGTGTCTTCCACCAACGATTCGGCTTTGAACGTGTCCAGGATTCTTTGTAGCAAAGGCCAGCTAGCATAGCAGGACCAGGAGAATCTTAGGAGTGAAGCTGCTGGCAGGTGCTAAAGGTTAGCTGCTGCTTTGTTAGTGGGCCAAGGTTTTCAAATGTCCTTGGGGACCTTCTCCCCAAGAAACCTAGTGAGGCACCACTAGAATAATATTCTCCAATAGGGGCACAGGTTAACTCAGATGCCATCTAGCCCCACCCCCAGAGAGCTTGACTTGCCCAAGGTCATACACAGCATCCTAGCTCTGGGACTTAATGGAAACTCAAAGGTCATCTAGCCCAACCCCCTCTTTTTGCCAAAGGTGGAAACTGAGGCTAAGGAAGGGAATGCCATATCAGAAGTAGAATTTGAACCCAAGTCTTCTAAATCCAGAGGCAGGATTCTTTTCCTCTGTGGCCTATTTACATACCCATTCAATCACTTTCTCTCTTCTTCCAAAATTCATTAATCTATCTACCCACTCATGTGGTGTTCTGTGTGTGGCAGGGCATGTCATAGAATATCAGAGTTGGAGCATTAACCACAGAGATTTTTTGGTCTAACTCCCTCAATTTACAAAGAAGAAAATTTAGGCAGGAAAAACAATTTGCCCAGTTTCCCACAACATCAAACAGCCAACTATTTTTTGAGCATCTACTATGTCTGAAGAGCACTATGCTAGGCCCCAGGACCCCTACGGTATATCTTGTCCCTGTCCTCATGAGACTTTATCCACCCATATGAAGCATATTTTCCATCTAACTGACTTTATTTGGTATCTAGCACAGTCAGTACCTTCAGGGCAAGGGCTGAGTACAATGGGGAGAGAAAGCACACTATATTTGGAAACAAAGCTACCTGGATTCAAATCCTGGATCTGATACTACCTGTGTGACCTTGGGTAATTCATTTTCAACTGGAAACGGTACGATAGAGTTAAAAGAGCACTAGCTCTAGAATCAGATGTCCTGGGTTTCAATCTTATTTTGACATTTACTTCCTTACTTGCATAAGTCCTTTCCCCTCCTTGAGCCTCAGTTTCTCCCTCTGTAAAGTGAGGGGTTTGGACTAGCTGGCTTCTGAGGGCTGTTCTAGTTCTAGGATCTTTTGTTCCTATGGAGATTCTATATTTCCTTGTATTCTCTAGTACCATTGTCTGCGATGCTCAAAAATGACTCCTTGATGATGACGAATGCCTCAGAGAGAACCAAGGCTGGAAACCAGCATGACTTGAGAATCACAGGGGGAACTGGGTCCAGCTAGGCAGAACAATCAATCAATCTAGTTTTATCTTAATGTCCATTGTTTAGATGTCATAACAAGATGCTTGTCAATGCTGGTCAATGCATAAACATTTACTTATTCTCACCTGCCATGTGCCAGGCCCTGGGGATACAGAGGCAAAAGTGGGATAGTCCCGGTCCTCGAGAAGCTTCTAGACTATCGTTGAGAATGTCTCCTTTTCACGAGCATACCCAGACCCAGGTTATCATTAGATCAGTGTCCTTAGCAATCAATCAATCAGTCAGTGCTGATTGATAGACTCAGAGCAGCTTGATATTTTACTGGGGCTGTTGCTCCTACACAATACTCAATTAATGACTGAGTATATCCTAGAGGCCCTCCTCCATGTCTTACCATGGATTATGGATGACCCTGGGTTTCTCAAAGACTATAACATGGATTATGGATGACCCTGGGTTTCTCAAAGACTATGCAAGTTCTGACATGTTCTATCATGTAGGAAAGGCTTCAGGTATACTGCTAATGGTGGACTGCTAATGTTAAGACCAACCTAGCTAATTCCAGAAGGCTCATTACCAATTAGATGGTGAATCTATTGGTCACGGAGACCCAGGAAGCTACCTCCACTTTTACAGTGACCAGAAAAGGGAGCAGAAGGGGCTAAGGATCTCAGTTTTTCAGTTGTCTATAAATATTGACTTAACTGTTGGGTACTCTAAATTAGGAGATCCCTTTTTTTTTTTTGCAAGGCAATGGGGTTAAGTGGCTTGCCCAAGGCCACACAGCTAGGTCATTATTAAGTGTTGAAGGCCGGATTTGACCTCAGGTCCTCCTGACTCCAGGGCCGGTGCTCTATCCACTGTGCCACCTAGTTGCCCCAGGAGATCCTTTTCTGATGGCCAATGTGTTGATATACCGCTGGGGGAACTGATCCATATCAATATTGACATTCTTACCATGAATAAAAGCAGAAGTCAAACAGAAGTTGCAGTTCAGTGGTAGGCTGACTCACAGGTTCTCCTTAGAGAGACCAATAAAGGCATTGGCATAACTAGTTTTCGATGAGTCAAAAGACAACAAAAATTTATTAAGTACGAATCTATTATGTGAAAGGAGTTATGTGTGTCCAATGTAGGAGATTCAAGGATAAAGATGGCTGTAAGGAACTGCATTCTGGGAGTGGAGGAGAGCCCCACCACTGGCACAGGTGGGGGTGGGGTGGGGTAAATATGGACATAACTCCATGGCAGATGAAATACCTGACTTGAGCCTTGAAGGAAGCCAAAGATTCCAAGGTAAAGAGAGAGGAAGAGCAAGGGCATTCTGTACCTAGGCGGTTGGCTGGAACAAGGCACTCATGAAGGGAAATACTATGAAATATGACTGGAAAGATGGCTGGGAGCCAGTTTTGGAGGACCTTGAAAGTCAGGCCCATCAAGGACCTGTTTTTGTTGCTGTTGTAAGAATGCCTTCCAGTGTTACATCATAACCTGGCTATCACTTACTGACAATGGCCTAAAGCTCAGAGATGTTAAGCATCTTGCCCCATGGTCACATGGGCTATTTGGTGCCAGAGGCAGCTCTTGAACCCCCATCTGCCTTGGACTTATAAACAAGGTCATCAATAAGTTGGAATCTCTGTTTGCAAGAGAGTTCCTGCACTGGCAGTTGCCTGCAAGGATGAAATAGAGATATTTTGAAGGTTTTCCTATTCTGTTTTATTACATGCATTATTATTTGTCATTCCATGAGAGGCAAGTTAGTGTAGTGGCTCGAGAGTTGGCCTTGGGATCCAAAAGACCTGGGGGTCAAGTACCAACCCTGATGTATTGTAGTCTGTGTTGCCCAAGAAACTTTCAAAGCAAGTTGCAGAGCAGGTGCTGACCTGCATGGGGAGAGGGAGTCTCCTGAGCAGTGCCCTTCACAATCTAGCTCCCAGCCACGACTATGCCATTAATTATTCTGTCAGCCTCTAATTCCTTCCAACTTGGCCTCTGTGTGCTTGCATGTGGGTCCAGATTTCTGGGACGGCTGGCTGTGTGAAGATCTACATGTATGTGGGGCAGGGCGTGGTGTATACATATGTTTCTGAGGGAGGAGCAGCTGGAAGCGTGGAAACTCTGTCTGTGTAGATGGGGAAGTCAGACGCTGTGGCTTCCTGCTACTAGGGAGGCTGATGTTGGCGGGTGAATTGCTTGGGCACAGAGCTGTAGTAAGTAGAGTGAGTATCCACACTGAGTCTGGAAGGAATATAGCAACAGCCCAGGAAGGGAACCACTGGGCTGCCTGAAGATGGGCTCAACTGGGCCGGGTCAGAAATGGAGAAGGTCACAGGTATAACCTATGTCAAATTGTTTACCTTCTCAATGGGGGAGGGGAGAGGGAGGAAAAGAATTTGGAACTCAAAATTTGAAAAAAAAGCATGTTAAAATTGGTATTACATGAAATTGGGGAGAAAATAAAATATTAAAATGGAGTAATTCAAAGCTTCTGGGCAAATCAGTTTTCAGATTGGGGTTGGAAGTGGTCATTGAACTTCTATTCTGGGTGAAATAGAAACAAGCAAACCAAAAAAAAAATCTGTATGGGAGTGTGTGTGTGTGTGTGTGTGTGTGTGTGATTCTATGGGTGGTTTTCCTTCTATAGGGTGAGTATTGGAATATGGTGTCCATGAAGAGAGCAGTGTGGAAACTGTGGATGTCAATCCACCAAGCTATTTTGAGTGACTGTGCAAAGGGCTTGGGATCTCTTCATGGGTCATTCTCAAGATGGGACTATCTAAGAAGGTCCTTAGGAGCACAGGCTTAGCAACCTGGCTTGACTCAACAATATTCATTGAGGTAATGTCTCCAAGCTCATATATAGAGACCTGAAAGGGTATATCCATCTAGTCCAGTCCCCTCATTTTAGGGAGTTGTAAACTGAAGCCCAGAGAGGAGGAAATGACTTGTTCAGGGTCCCAATAAGATCATTCAGTTGGGAGGGAGTTCAATATTCCTGTCCCCCAATTTTACAAGGGTGGAAGGTGAGACCCAGAGAACTCACCAAGGTCCTGGAGATGGTGAGCATCAGAGGCAGGCTTGGACCCCACTATACTATAAAGCCTGAAGGAAAATCATCTGAGTTAGCCCACCTCCGTGCCTGCCAGCCCTGAAGCCAGAGTCTAGGAAGGTCCAAACTAAGGTGTGTATTTCTCTCTGTCTAGGAAATTGTAACAAACTCTCACAGCACTGGAAAGGCAGGAAGAATTGAAGGGTTCAGTTGAAACAGGAGAGTGGTTTTAGTTGGCAAATCAAGTATAAACATGGCCCTAATTAATTAATTTGTTCAAAGTAAGTTCGCTTTGTAAGAAGCAGCTTGGTGGTGTGGCTAGGGAGGCAAACTGGGAAGTAGCAAGAAAGACCTGATTTCTGGGTTTCCCACTCACTGCATAACCCTAGGCAAATCACCTACTCTCTCAATCCCTAAGGCAGCTTTCTAAGCATAGAGATCTGTGGCCCTGCCTTCATGAAGGGAGTTTCTGCACTCTTCCCTGTGCTGATAAAGGCACAGACATAGAGTTAGAATGGGAAGGGGCCTTAGGGGCCGTGCAATCCGTTCCCCCTTTTTTACATATGAAGAAATTAAGGGATAGAGAAAGAATGGGTGGCCTGCCCAGGATCACACAACTACTAAGTGGCTAAGGCAGGACTTGAATCCAGGCTTTCCTGAGTTCAAGTCCAGGTCCCTGTTTACTATGCTAAGGTACCTCTTAGAAAAATTCTAGCTGGGGAAGGAAGGAAAGGAGGAAGGGAGGGAGGGAGGAAGAAAAAAAGAGAAAGAGGAAGATGAAGAAGAAAGGAAGAAGAGAAAGAAAAAGAAAAAAGGTGGAGGAAGGAGAAAGAGAAAGAAAAAAGGGAAAGAGAAAAGGGAGAAGAAAAAGAAGGAAAAAGAAAGACAGGAAAGGAAGAGAAGAAAAAAGAGACGGAGGAGAAAGAAGGAAAAGAAATAAAAAGATGGAGGGAGAAGGAAGAGAAACAAGGAAGAAAGGAAGAAAAAGAAAAGAAATATTAGCCTAAGTTCTCAATCTTTAGGCGCAGCACTTGTCTGCAGCTAACTGCTTGGAATTCATGTGGCTGGACCCGGAATCCCCTTAGACAAAGAGAGGCTCAAACTCAGAGACAGACCTAACCTAGGTGTCAATCTGTCTCTCCCAGCACTTCTTTAGGGTTCTAAAACAAGGCCATTTATTCTGCAAATGATTTTTCAGCTGCATTATGTTAACACATAATTAAACAAACAAGCAAATAAAAATAAATGAAAGAACACACACACACAGCAATCATTTTACCTAATGCTTTACAAAGAATCATTTTAAACTCTTAAAAACACTGCTAAGTGGGTAGAGTGGAATGAGCTCTGGCTCTGGAGTCAGAGGACCTGGATTCAAATTTTAGTTCTTACACTACTACCTGCATGACTTTGGGCAAGTCTTTTCCTCTCTCTGGGCCTCAGCTTCCTCCTCTGTAAAATGCAAGAGTTGGAGTAGATGGGTTCTAAGGTTCCTTTCCGCTCTAGTCCTAGGATCCTATGGTCATGAGCAAGGATTGGACATAATGCTCTTTACTCCTTCTGCTATTTGCTTGGTTTATTCCTTCATCCCCAAATCTTTTCTAAATTGAGGGACTATAGAACCCAGTGATAAACCAAATGTCACCTTTTATTGCATTCGCTGAACTTAAGGCAAAGCCCACCATTTCCACAGTCTGTTGGAGGGAAACCTTTCTGGAGTTGGGACCTCGAAAACAGAAGGCTCCGCTCCAGGGAGGATTCTAGAGCAGGGTAGAAGGAAAACCAGGTCTGATGTGAGTCTGCATAAATGGCCCCTCCCCCAGCTCAAGAACTTATTTATTGTTTCAGTGAGATAGGCCCAGTGAGTCAGCTGCCATGCTGGCCTCGAACGGCCCACAGAAACAGCTCATTCTTTGTTACAGTGGATAAGTGCACTGAAGCTTTCAGGAATCATTAGATATTCTTCAGAAACCATGGACTCCTCCCACATTTTCAGTAGCTACTAAACAAACACTTTTGATTCCTTGAGAGTCCAAGATTTGTGACCACAAGACATGACATGGTAGCCAAAGACAAGTTTGAGGATCAGGGAGCTGCTTAGGATCACTGAAATGTCTACACAATATCCTAAAGGAAATCCAGGCTGCTCTTGAACCTGTACTGGAGCTAGCTCACTGTTTGTCTACAGTGTTCTGTCCTGCTAGACCAGCTCTATGGGTTGTGTGCAATCACATGGCATTGTTCTTCAAATAGGCATTTTTCATCCATTTAGTTTTTCTAGTGTGAATGATTAAATCAATATCTTTTGAGTACTCATATTCTTAGTGAGGAGGCCAAAATATTACATCTGGGGCTTAATACAATTATATTACCTGCAAACAAGAGCATCTGGGGAACTTCCCCATCTATGGGAAATTCTTTCAGTTGGACTTTGTGCTTCTGTCCTCCATGACAGTGGCAAATACCTTTGGAGAATGCAGCTGTCTCTGTTTCATACCTCTCCTGAGAGTGACAAAGTGATTGAACCCAAGTTATTTCTGTTCCTGTATAACAGTAACATATGTGTGAGACACCTTGCTGGAAGGCTACCTTTAAAGCTGGGTTCTTCTTTACGTAGTCAAATACAGTCAAGGAAAAGCAAATGCAGGTAGGGTTTGTCTTCTTGATACCTTTCTGTCTGTGCAAAATCCCGTAGGAAAGCCTGTTGGAGCCTTTCTCAGCCTTTTATCAAGGACACCCTTGAACTGTGTAACTCCGACTGATTTCTTGAAGATGAGAAAGTAAGCATCTGAAAGTGACTGCCTTTTCTACAGCGCTTTAAGATTTGTGAAAGCCCACATTCTCTCATTTGAGCCTCCCCAAAGTTTGTGAGGAAAATACTATAAGCATCATTACCCCTATTTCATAGATGAGGAAACTGAACCTCAGCCTCATTGAGTACACATTATAGAGCACCCTGCTAGACCCAACCAGCAAGAAACAGAAGTGTCCTCAGAGAGCTTACATTCTCCTGGGATGATATTACATGTATTCACATAGCTCGAGCACTGTCCTTGGAGTCAGGAAGATTTGAGTTTGAATCTTGCCTCCGACACTTACTGTGTAACTCTGAACAAGTCATTTAATCTTTTCCAACTTCACTTTCCTCATCTGTAAATAAAAAGGTTGGACTCATTGGTCTCCAAAATCAAATCCAAATTGGGTTATCTGAAGAGAAAGAGAACACCAATGTCTCTCTCTCTCTCTCTCTCTCTCTCTCTCTCTCTCTCTCTCTCAGGGTTAAGTCACCTGCCCAGAATCACAGAGCTACTAAGTGTCAAGTGTCTGAGACCACATTTGAAATCAGGTCTTCATGACTCCATGGCAGGTGCTATCCACTGAGTCACCTGGCTGCCCCAAAAGTCAGTGATTCTGCAATAGGGATTAGGAGGTAGTGCATTCCAGGCATCGGAACAACCATTCCCCCTTCCATGTCATCCTTCTTTTCAATGAATTCCAGCATCCCAGTACAGCTATTTAATATATCCCCCATGCCACTGTCCCTTATTTGGTGAGCTCCAGTGATCCCCTATTGCCTCTAGAAACAAATACAAAAAAAATGTTCTGGCATTCAAAGCCCTTTCTAACTTCTCCCCCCTTACCTTTCCAGTAGTCTTAATGCACCTTACTTCCCAATGCATACTCTTTGATCCAGTGACACTGGCCTCCTGACTGTTCTCCATCTCTTAGCTCCTGTCATTCTCTCTGGCTGGTCCCCAGGACTGGAATGCTCCCCCCGCCTCCTCCACTGACTTCCCCAGATTCCTTCTAGTCCCAACTACAATCCCTCCTTCTCCAGGAAGTCTTCCCTCTGGTCATTATTTCCAGTTTATAGAGTCTGTGTGTGTGTGTGTGTGTGTGTGTGTGTGTGTGTGTGTGTGTGTGTGTGTGTGGTTGTGTTTATTTGTTTGCATGTTGTCTTGCATGTTGTCTCCCCTGATTGTAAGCTCCTTGAGGGACAGAACTGATCTTTTTGTCTCTTTTTGTAGCTCTGACACTTAGCACGTCCAGGAGAAGCTTGATAACTACTTAATAACCATCTGTCTGGCCATATAAAGGCCCAGGGAGCAGAGATGGAATGCTGAGCTTAGGGAACTGCAAATAAATCAGTTTGAAATAGAAAGAGGACAGGATTAGGAAAGAAATAATCCTGGAAAGGAAGGCTAGCACCAGATTGCAAAGGACTTTGAAAACCAAAATTAGGAGTTTTGTATTCCTATCCTAAGGACAGTTAGAGAATCCCTGAAGTTTCTTAAGCAGAGAAAGGAAATGGTCAGGCTTGGGCTTTTTAGGAACATTATTTTCTGCAGTCATGTGCAGCTAGGAGGCTGCTACAATAGTCCAGGCAAGAATTAAATTAGGATGGCAGTCAGTGATTAGAGAGAAGGGACCAACTGAAGAGAGGGGAATACTTTGACCCATTCAGAAACTCTATTGCCTCTTTGTTGGAAACAGCTCTGTTTTTGGGGTGAGACTTTTAGCTATATGATTTTGAACAAGAAACAGGTTCTCTCAGCTCCAGATGCTTGCACTACCTACTTAACAGGTTTTATGTTATACATCCACAGATCCACCACTGATCTGTCTTTCTGCAGCCTCTCCAACATAGAGAAACAATATCATTTCCTAATGATATCCCAGTGGGGAATGGCACAAACAGGGGAAGGAGAGGTAAGAGACTGGGAGCAGGGAAGATGCACTTCCATCCAACAGATAATTTTATTGTGGTTGTTTTGACAGAAAGACTCAAAGGCTTTGCAAGGAGGAGGGATATATTTTGAAATATGTTTTATATGAAAACCTAAAGCATCAATAAAAATAAGATAAATGTATTTTAAAAGATATACTGATTTACTTATAGTCTACCACAGGGTTTAGTGTGGGGATTATTTGGTTCCTCCTTTTTTTTGAGGCAATCAGAGTTAAGTAATTTGTCCAGTTAGTAAGTGTCAGAGGTCAGATTTGAACTCAAGTCCCCCTGACTCCAGGGCCAATGCTCTATTCACTGTGTTGCTTGGCTCCCCTTAGTGTGTAGATTTTTAACACTAGGAGGACTAGGCACATCAGTTAATGCAAACTTTAAAAATAATTTTCATAATGCTTTTTAAAAACCAATTTACTATAATTTGCTACAATTTCTCCTAATTGTACAAATGCACTTTCAATATATATAATTACAAGCAGATATTGTCATGTATATGTATGTGTATGTGTATGTGTATATGTATGTGTATATTTAAATGCACTATGTCTGTTAATACACCTTGTTCCTTCGAGGTAGGTTTGATTTCTGATCTTTCTTCCTTACTTTATTTGAATTCGTTAAGTTGCCCTTAAACCATTAGCCCCTAGGTACTTTGCTATCCTTCTCTGTTCTTTCTTTTAACCTTTAGTTCAATTTCTAAACAACAAACTGCAAACATAGGACAAATGATCTCATGACTTCAATTTGTTCTCCTTAATAATTATACTTTTCATTTCCCTTAAAATGACATTTTAAATTTCAATTTATTTTATTTTAATTTTATAATTGTAGTTTCCCCTTAATAATTGTACTTTCCTAAATAATGCACCTTTCTTAGTTTTTCCTTGTTTGAAGTATGTGTTCGCCTTTAGGTTTTTTAACTTGTTTGGGGATTGGGGTGGAGGGCAGGAATGCCTCAAATTTCTCTTTTTTGTTCAAGATCTTATCTTTTTTCCCAAGATGATTAGGCTCAAAATTGTAAAATATGATATTTCTGGAGTACAGATTGAGAATTCCTTTGCTTTTTTTGGAAAATTCTATTCCATTCTTTTAATCCTGGGTTATTAGAACTAGTGTTTCATCATAACTGAAGATCTTTCTCCTGGTGGCTTGCAAAATTTACTGTTTGCTGTTGAAATTGTGAAATTTAACCACTACATGTCATAGAGCTTTCAGAATGGGGAGGTTATCTCTGTCAGTGACGTGTAAATTCAATTGATCAATAGTTGGTTATCTGTATTCAAAGTTCTGGGCAAGTCTGGTTGTTTCTAATTTAGCCTGCCATATGATACACAGGATTTTTAAAAAAAGTATTATATTCTTGTAGACCATGGAAACAATGTAAAGACTGACAAATTGCCTTCTGTGTGGGGTGGGGGGAGGGAAGTAAGAATAGGGGGAAAATTGTAAAACTCAAAATAAATAAAATCTTTAATGTAAAAATTATTATCTTCTTCTGGGAGACTTCTGGCTCTTAAGATACATAGTGTTCAAAAGCATTTGCTTTGACTTGTATACAATTCCAATGTTCTTTTAAGCATGTTGCTTTTGCTTCTCATTTGTCAGATTTTCTTCCATTTCTGTATTTTTGGTGTTTCAAATCTGTTATTCTCCTCTGTCTGTCTCCCATCTTTCCTGCCTCCATTCCCTCTCCCCATCCCACCTTTTCCCTCCTTCCTTCCCTTCCCCCCTCTCTCTCTCTGTCTCTCCCCCATCCCATCCTAAACTTCTAAGCTCTGCATCCTGATATTTATCTTCAATACTGCACAGAGAGCTCTAATTGCTTATCTAATTTCTTTCCTAATATCTTCTATTTAAAACATTATTTCTTGGGGAGGCTAGGCAGTACAGTGGATAGATCACTGGCTTTGGAGTCAGGCAGACCTGAGTTCAAATCCAACCTCCAGACACTTAATAATTCCCTAGCTGTGTGGCCTTGGACAAGGCACTTAACCCCATTGCCTTGCAAAAAACCTAAAAAATATATTATTTCTCTTTTTAACTATTCTGGAATTTTTGCTACTGTTCCATGATCTCTGGGTTGGTCTTTCAGTCTTTCTCTTCTCTTCATATCACTTGTGAAGATTTCCTTCTTTGGTTCTTTCTCCTTTCACTGATGAAAACATGCTCCATACCCCCTCCCCCCGTTCCCCTCAATGATGATGGTCATCCTTAGCTTCCTCCAGCTCGAGGAGTATGAGAATCTGGCCTGGGTGCCTGCCTAGAGTAATTTTCAGGGGTAGAGGACTAGCCCCAGCTGGACTCCCATACCCTTTCCCTCTAGTCAGCTCCCTGTTGCCCATGTCTTTCTGAGCTCCACTGCTCCACTACTCCAACCTCCACTTACTGAGAAGCATCACTGTCACTGCTTGGGCTTTAGGGAAGCCAGACAGGGACTAGAACAGGTCAAGCCTGAGAGACACAAGCCTGGTGCCTGCCATGAGTTGGGGTGATGGTTAGGGAGATGTAATTTTTCTGATGTTTTTTTCCTGAGGTCAGGAAAGGACTGCTGCTCGGGCGGGGGGTACTGAAGGAGAAAAGTCATTTCCAAAATCTCAGAAGACCAGAGCAGCAAAGCTGGAAGGGACTTTAGAGACCACCTAGGGCAACCTCTTCACTGTAGAGAGAGGAAAACCAACCCAGACAGGAAGGGCCTTTGACTAGGACCCTTTGCTAGTTAGCAGCAGAGCCAGAATTAGAATCTAGGTGCCCTGAATCCCCATGCTGTCACAAGCCCATAGTTACAGGCTTCTGGATTTAGAACTGGAAGGAACCTAAGAGATAATCAAGTCTACTTGGTTCATTTTATGGATTAGGAAATTGAGGAATGCCTCACCTTGGTCATTTTTGCCTAAGGCAAGATTTGGACTCTTCCTGACTCAAAGTCTAGTACCACCTAGTTTGTTCTTTTACAACTCAACCTTTGGATTCTCTTTTCAAAGAGAACATTCAGGGTGCCCCCCCCACACACACCACAGTCTATGCTTGAAGCATCCATCTTTCAGACTCAGAAAATTGATGGGCAAGGGAGAATTTTTCATATCAAAGACTGGCTTGGTCTGTGGCTTAGTGGGTTCAGAGATGGTAAGGCAACTCCAAGGGTCCCCCTTTGGCTGAGCCAAGGTACATTCAGTTTCGGTCTGAGCATGCCAAGGCCATCATCATAGAGTAGGTCTTCTGTCTGGGTCAGTGACCTGGGAGTCTGCACTGAGTTGAAGGGGGGGGGACTCCACAGGTCTGCCCCATGACCCACACTCACTATGTAAGGTTTGGAGCAGGATCTTTGCCTCTAAGAACCTGGTATGGGGTGAGGGGTGGGGGAAAGACCAAAGGATATGAGGCCAGAGCCCTCAGGTAAGTGTTGGGACCATGTTTGAAAACCCTGCCTTGGCATACTAACAGGAGCTAGAAACGAGTGGAGGTCCTATTCTTGGCTGATCTGATAACACCATGGACTCCCTCACACCTGGATGTGGGCTCTGGATTCTACCAGCTGAGTGACCTTGGGCAAATTCCTTCTCCTCCTTGGGTCTCAGTTTCCTCCTCTGTAAAATGATGAACTGGACTAAATGACCTCTAAGGTGCCTTGTTGGTCTAAATCTAGAATCCTACTGTGGCATCGGACTTTACCTTCACTTCCATGGTCCTCAGTTTCCTCTTCTTTAAAATGAGGCAGTGGATTAATCTTTTCCCACTCTAAACCTCTTTGTGGCAAGGACAGGTGACTTCCTTTCTCTGGGCCTCAGTTTTCCTGTCTGTAAAATGGCAGAGTTGGTCTTAGGTGGCCTTTGTTGAGTTCCCTGTGAGTTCCAGATTTAGAATCAGAGCTCAGATAGGATCATGATGAAGACCAAGTTGCCCACTTTGGGTGGAAAAATGAAGCCAAACAGATGGGATTTGGGGAGCTTAGGTTTGTGCCTGCTTCATTAGAACTGAATTTTCCCAGGCTTTGGGACTCAAGTCATCCCCATCTTTCACACGGTGTAAGTTGAGCTGAGTCTTCTAGCATCTACCCTGGATCTCACAGCTGCTCCTCTCCCTCAGCAGCTGCTGGGGCAGATCACCCCAGCCTCTGAGCAGCTGCTCAGGCACCAGGTTAAGAGAGAGGAGAAGCCTCAGGAGGCTTGCAGAGAGTGGCTCAGCCCAGGGAAGCCCCTATTCTGTTTTTCTCCCTGGGGATTACTGGGGGATAAAGGCACACAGAACTCTTGACAGGACCAAGTGCTTTCAGGAATATGGGAAGAGAGTTAGTAGGGGCTTGTCCAGCTGTGGGACTGGGAGCTCCTGGAAATGAGCCCTTTGAGGACAAAGAGGAAGAAAAGGTGGAGGTGGCTTGTTCCACAGCATTAGCTGCCACCAGCCATCTTCTGTCCCAGTCAGTTCCAGGGTCAGAATAATGAGATCATCAGCTCACAGCTCTAGAGCCAGAAAGACCTCAGAGGCCACTGAGTCCAACCTTCTAGTTTTACAGGAGGGGAAACTGAGGCCCAGGAAGGGGGCACAGTTTGCTCCAAATCATACTCAGGATCCTAGACCTAGAGTTAGGAAGACCTTCACATGGATAATGTTGGGTGTAGATGAGCAATATATTCACTCAGCCCAGAAGGCACCCAATGTTCAAGCAAAGAAGGCAAATTTAGAGACTCTGGCACCCTCATGGCCCAGCCCCATGTTCTGAAGATTGAGACTGGCATCCCTGGAAACCAATTTATGACTTCTCCCTCCCACAACCAATCTGAAATCCATCAAAATGAAATCACTATCTGGGGGTTCCTCTTGTAAAAGAAGGAGGGTGTGTGTGTATGTGTGTGTGTGTGTGTGTGTGTGCGCGTGCTTGTGTGTGCTTGTATGTGTGCTTGTGTGTGTTTGTGTGTGTGTGTGTGTTTGACAGAGACAGAGCAAGACAGACAAAAAGGGAGAGACTCAACACATCAATTTTGGAACAATGTAAAGACTAACAGACAGCCTTCTGTCGGGGGTGGAAGAAGGGAGGCGATATTGGGGGAAAATTGTAAAATTCAAAACACAATTAAAAAAAGGAAGAGACAGAGAGAGAGAGGAGAGAGAGACAGAGACAGAGACAGACAGAGAGAGAGAGAGAGAGAGAGAGAGAGAGAGAGAGAGAGAGAGAGAGAGACTTGGTATAAAACTAAAAAACAAAGACAACATGCTTGAGTTGTGTGTTCCCAGGCCACAGGCTACAGAACTGGGAGTACTGCCAAGGGCTTTATCAAAGGAAGCAGCCACCCAACAGCTGGAGATGGGAGTTTGCCAGCTGTGAGTGTTTCTCTCTCTCTCTCTCTCTCTCTCTCTCTCTCTCTCTCTCTCTCTCTCTACCCAGTGTGCACTTCTCTCCATGCTTACCTGAGTGGTTTTTTCCTATACCTCTCACAGTGTGTATCTTGCTCTGCCACTGAGTGTGTCTGTCTCTGTCTCTATGACCCTCTTGTTATATAATAGCTGAGAACAGAATCTCCCAGATGGAAGGGACTTCATAAATCATCTATTTCAAGTCATATTGAAAAAGAACTCTACCTATACCAGCCTCTACCAGCTGGTCAAGTGTTTCCTGGAGGACCCTCGGGGAGGGTTACACCCCCTGTTCCCAGGCATCCCTTTCTACTTTGGGCCAGTTATGATTTGTAACTCTGTTTCTATGGACACTTTCGAGTCCAAGCTAAATCTTCTCTCTGCTAAATCTCAGTCCCTTCTGTCAACCCTCAGTCATATGACATGAACCTGAAATGTTTTGCTATACTGACTGCATTTCTTTATACCACTCCCAGCTTACCAATGTTCTTTCTAAAATATGGCACCCAGAACACAGTATTCCCAAATATGGCCTGACCAGGGCAAAGTACACCAGAGCTATTGCCTCCCTGAGCTTGCACACTTGGCATCTCCTATTAAGCAGCCCAAGATGCAATTGCTTTCTTGGCTGCTCTATCACAATATTGATACAATTGGGGCTTGCAGACCCCCTGATCTTTTTCCCGTGAACTGTTGCCTAGTCATGCCTCCCTTGCCCTTGCCCTTGCCCTTGCCCTTGCCCTTGCCCTTGCCCTTATGAGATTGATTTTTTGAACCCACACATAAAACTTCGCATTTAGAATTTCATCTTTTATCATTCATCATAAATCTAAGAGGCTGTGACTAGAGACTGGGCCATAGAGAGAGGTCAGCCCCAAGTTCAACTCCTGCCATGAATGCACACTAGGCTGTGGGCCAGGCAATTCTCTATGACTATAAGGAAGGTGTAGAGTTCCCTATATCAATGAAATTCCAAATCTAAGTTCCCTAAATTTCATCTGAGTACAATTGTCCTAACATTCTAACCTGTTCATACTCGGAGGGGTGTCCTATTGTGCAGTGAAAAACACTTGACTTCAGATCAGAAGACCTGACTTCAAATCCCAACTCTGTCCAACCTCAGTCAAGTCTGTGCCTCAGTTTCCTTAACTGTAAGGCAAGGAGGTTACCCTGACTGACCTCTTATCTCTCAGCTCAAAGTGTATGAGCCTAAAATGATCCTTTTAGATTCTGACCATCAACCACCTTTATGTGTCTGGGCAAGGGTATGCCTGTTTCTCTGGTTAGCTGTCAAGGTTCATGTGTCACTTTTTGGGCATCTCTTTCTTTGTCAATTTCTTTGTGCCCTTACTTCCCTTCCCTTCCCTTCCCTTTTTCTTTCTCCTTACCCTTCATCTTGTAGGGAATCTGATAAACTCACTTTCTTGGTCCAGGAAGCTCGGAAGTCAAGTATGTCTGATTAAAAAATCAAGTTCTGCCAAAGGGTCCTTAACTTTCACCCTACAATACTATTCCTAAGGTGCCTGTAGTGGGCACTGCTGTGTAGGTCCAACCCAAAGAGACCCAAACTCTCTGTGAGCACCCATTGCATGCTAAGGGCCTCTTTCCCAAGTTGGCTCTCTATGCTGACTGCATTGTTTGGTTTGGTTTTTTTTTTCTTAGCAGCTTCCCTCATGGTATCATCTACATTCATTAATTAGTCAGTTGTTTGGATTTCTTTCTCTAAATGTTGACTTTCACCAGGCAGTTTAGTTAAGAGGGGCCAGAAGGACTGACCAACAAAATCTCAGAATTGGGAGGAACTTGAGTGACCATCAAGCCCAGTCTATACCTAAATTAGAATCCCCCCTACATTTGACCCTATGAAGGACTCATCCCATCTCTACTGAACTCACTTCCTCTCCCCATTCTTGGACAACTCTAGGTATGAGGAAGGTTTTCCTAAAGTTGAACCTCAAATGACCTCTTGGAAAGTTCCACTCACTGCTCCTGGATCTACCCTCTTGGACCAAGCAGGACAAAGCTAACCCTACCTCCCCAGGACGGCCCTTCACATAGACAAAGACAGCTCCCACCTCCATCATTCTTCTCCATGCTAAACATTCATAGTTCCTTCCACTCCTCTTTAACATGGATTCAAGGCTCTTCACCATACAGATTGCCCTCCTCTGTCCTGTAAAGACTTGGGTTACTCCTACCATCTAATGGCTTCAGTCCTATTCTTGTGCTACTGAAGAAACACTGGAAAGAAAATCACAAAACCATGGTTCAATTCAAATTTCGGTTCCATAATCTCAACCAGGTCCTCACTGTAGCAAGACAAATTCTTTAACACCCTCCCTAATCGATTTCTTATCCTACTCACCATGGTGCTTTTTGTTCAAACTTTTTCATCTTTCCTCAAGTCTCCCATGTCTCTCCTGTCCTCCTCATTTTAGCTAAGACCCCTGACTCAAGCTTCATTGAACAATGGAGCTTGTTTGCCAAGAGTTGCCTCTTCCTTATCTCACATTGAGCCCGCTATCCACTCCATCATCTCACACAAAGATGAGGCTCCTTTCCTTGTCAAGACTAACCCTTCTACGTTCAGTGATCCCATCTGATCCTGCCTTCTCTGACAGATAGGCCCCCTCTAGCATCCCCAGTCTCTTCCTGACTACGGACTGTTTCCCTGCTGCCTACAAACCTCCCTCATCTTCCACATCCTCAAAAGACCCTGACTTGATCCTCCCATCCCAGCCTCCTATTGTCCTGCATTTCTCCCCCCCCCCTTCCTGACTAAACCCCTTGAGAAGTCTGCCTACAATAGGTGCCTCCACTTCCTTTCCCCTCACTCTTCTGAACTCTCTGCAGTCTGGCTTTTGACCTCCTCATTCAACTGAAACTGCTCCCTTCAAAGTTACCCATGACCTCCTGATTGCCTTTTCTCAGCCCTCATCTTTCTTGACTTCTCTGCAGCTTTGGACTCTGCCCATTGCCTTCTTCTTCCTTATTCTCTCCCCTCTAGGCTCTCTCCTGGTCCTCCTGCTTCTCTGATGGCCTCTTCTCAGTGTCCTTTGCCACGTGTTCATGGGGGTCACGCCTGCTAATGGAGGCTGTCCCACAGGACTCCCTCTTCTCTTCCACTATACTAATATTCTCAGTGACCACATCAGTTGCCATGGATCCCATTCTCATACTTAAGCTGATGATTCTCACATCTAGCCTCTCCCTCCTGGTTCCAGTCTCTCACCTCTAATTGCCCCTCAGAAATCTCAAACTGGATGTCCAGCAGACATCTTAAAATCAACATGTCCAAAACTGAACTCATTAACTCCCCCCCCCCCCAGTTCCTCCTCTCCTAACTTCCTTATTACTGTCCGAGGGCACCACCATCTTCCCAGACCCTCGAGCTCCCAACCTAGGAATCATCTTGGACTCTTAGTTCTCTCATTCTCCGGATCCTATTTGTTGCCAAGGCCAGTTGATGTTGCCTTTGCAACATCTCTTGAATACACCTGACAGGAATATGACCCTGGTGCAGGCCCTCATCACCTCATACCTGGACTATTGCCATAGCCTACAGGGGGCCAGAGGGAGGGTCTTCCTGTTATCTTTAGTGATCCTCCTGCTTCAAGCCTCTCCCCACTCCAATCCATTCTCCATTAGCACTAAAAGCACAGGTCTGACTTTGTAACCCCCCTATTCAATAATTTCCAGTGTGTCCCTATCAGCTCCAGCATCAAATATAAAAACCTCTGGCATTCCAAATCCTTCATAGCCTGGCTCCCTCCTACCTTTCCAATCTCCTTACATCTTATGTTGCTGTTGAGTTGTCTCAGTCAGGATTTTCTTGGCAGTGGTACTAGAGTAGTTTGCATTTCCTTCCCCAGTTCTTTTTATAGATAAGGAAACTGAGGCAGACAGATGTGTCTTCCTGCCTCCAGGTTTGGTGCTCCATCCACTGCAGCACCACCTAGCTGTCCTTATCCCTCATCCCTACCACATTCTCTGTCATCCAATGATGCTGTCCCTTGAACAAGATTTTCCATTTCCCATCTCAGGGCACTTTGCCTGGCCGTGCCCCATACTTGAATGCTCTCTCTGCTCATCTTTCTGTCTTAGCCTTCCCTGGTTTCCTTGCTCCTCCTTCATGCTGGAGCCCCTCCTCCATTGGTTTTCTCTGATGTATCCCATCTAGAACTTGTTTGTGTGTTCGATTGTGAGCTCCTCGGGAGCAGAGGCTGTTTGGGGTTTCATCTGCCTCCCTGCATATGGCAAATATATAGCAGAAAACCTGGAACACGTTAGGTGCTTAAGGAATGTCTGCTGATCCAATGTGGAAGCTAGAACTGAGCCCAAGCCTCCAGTGAGCTCCTCTCAGGACTGTCCCGTAATCCGTTTGTCCGTGACATTGATGAGGGTATACGGTGAAGGGGAATACCCATAGCCTGATGGGTAGATGTGAAGACATCTGTGCACATGACCCTGATCTCGGCTCAGGCAATGCCAAGCCCATTCAGAATTTGTCCCAGTCCCTAGCAGTGCCAGCCCATTGGGAGTTCAAGGTTAGAAGCAACGTTGAAGCCTGGAGCCAGAATGAAAATTCAGTGGCCTTCTCCTGCACGATTCGGCCCCTCCTCCCCCCTACCCCTGCAGCTCAGCGCAGGATAGACCAGCAGTCCATTGCCCAGGGTAGGTCTGCCCTGCTCCTGCAGCCCCTGAGGATTCTGGGGCAGTCCTTCTGTCACACACTGACTTCCCTTTGGACTTAGTTCTTTCTACCTCTTGCTCTCCCCAACTGATCTCCAGTCTGTTGTGTGTGTTCATGAGGCCAAGAGTGGTGGGGCCAATAATGTGACTATTAACTGGTGAACTTTTCTGGGTTCTGAGCATGTGTGCATGTGTGCATGTGTGTGTGCGTGTGTGTGTGCGTGTGTGTGTGTGTGTGTGTGTGTGTGTGTGTGTGTGTGTGTCCATTTGTCTTGGCGGGATTTTGCTAGGTACCAGATGATGCTTTTTGGGACTTCTGCTCTTCTGGGCAATTGCAAGGTCATATTTTGATTCACTTAAAACTGTTCACAGGATCTGTCCTCTTTCTCTGGCAGACTTGGGATATAGAGTCAGGTCTTCTCTCAGAGTGTTTCCTCTTCTTGGCACTAGCAGCATGTCAGCTGTGAAGAACCAATGGTGTGTGAGAAGAGATTCCAGGTCCTTTCCTCTCCTTCCCGAGTTTGGGATCATTTGTTGCTGTCTCAAGGTCTGGGCAGTGCCAAGGCTACAAAAGACAGTTTGTGTAGCACACACAAGCTCTTTGGAGCCTGCAGTGTCAGCCAGCCAACTGGCTCATGGCTAGGCCCACTTCGTGCTTCTTGCATCCGGCCTCAACAATGCGCCTTAGTACTTTGGGAGCCTAGCAACAACACCAGGGTGGCCCAACAGCTCAAGGTCCCCAGCTCAAGAGAGGCTGCCCCACAGGGGTTCCTCCCATCTAAACTTGAGGGATCCTTCCCACACCTCACTTGGCAAATCCACATTTCAAATATCTCTACTGAAGAAACAGCTCTACTGGCTGCTAATAGCCAACTGAGCTTCCCATCCCTGTGCCCAGTCTGACCCCAGCCAAGGATCACCAGATCTCTGCTTCACAAATCTTAGCCATATTGCACCTCCTCATCAAATCTACAGGTGCTGACATCTTGCCTTACTGAAAGTTAGCTGGGCATGGAGAGATTTAAGTAGCACGAAGGGCAAATGGGGAGAAAAAAGGACTATGGGATCTGGCAAAAAGAGGAAAGAAACAGGACACCCAGATCCCTCCCATCCTTGGGAGAAACCTTCACTTGAGCTCTTGGCCTATATCTCTCTTCCTTTTTACAGTCAAACTACTATAAAATGCCATTTACACTTGTCAAAGCTGCTTCCCTTCCCCCATTCACTTCTATAGGTCCCGCCCAGCTGAAATTGTTCTCTCCAAGGTTAGCACAACTCTCTTTATTGCTAAATCCAAATGGCCTTTTCTTGATCCTCATTCTCGTTGATCTCCTTATAGCATTTGACGCCATTGCCCACCTTCTTCTCCTGGATATCCTCTCCTTCCTGAGTTTTCTTTACTGTGTTCTGTTGTGATTATCTTTCTGCGTGTCTCACCAATCCTCAACCATTTTTTTGCTGATTCCTATTCATGTCCCCTCCCACTTTGGGTGTTTCCCAAAGCTGCCTCCTCTTCTCTTCTCTGTGTTCTCCTCCCTGGGGGACCTCACCAGTTCTAATGGATTCCACTAATCATCTCTATGTAGATGCCACATCCAGTTTCATTTCTCTCAGTGTGCCCCCAAACTCTTTTCCCCTATACTCCTTCCTACGTGTCCCATTTCTGCTAAGAGTACCACCATTCTTCTAGTCACCTAAGTTTAAATCTTCTGAATAATTCTCAATTCTTTCCTCACACCTACACCCCAGAATCCATTCAGTGGCCAAGTCTTCTCTACACCATGTCTTCCACATTTCTATTATCTGTACCATCTGTACCATGAGGGCCAAATTCAGGTCCTCTTGTGGATGCTTTTGCAATAACTTGTCAATTTGTTAAGCCACCTTCAGTCTCTCTTCCCTTTAATCCACCTTCCAGAGCCATCAAATTAATATTCCTAAACCACCAATCTGATCATGCCAGACTCCAGCTCAAGAAGCTTCGGGGACTCCCTTTTGCCTCTAAACTAAAAAAATAAAACTTCTTTATTTCCCATTTAAAAGTCAAAATCTGACTGTTACCTATCTCCCAAGGCTCATGACACTGAACTCCAGCCTATGCCCTTCCACTCACTTCACTTCTGCTAAGCATGTCTACTTGCTGCTGCTCATGCACTTCAGTCCATCTGCCATATCCATACCTTTGTCCTGGCTGGCCCCATGCCAAAATGCTCTCCCTCTAAATCCCCAACTTTCTTCAAGTCTCCAATTGAGTTTTATATCTTTCATGAGTCTCGCCCCCAAACACCAGTTATGCATTTTGGATATATCTTGTATTAACTTCTCTGTGACCATATTGGACAGTTTCCCGCCCCTCCACCCACCCACCCAGATTGAAAGTACCTTGAGAATAAGAGCTAAGTCGTTTTGTCTTTGTATTCCCTGTGTCTCCTTAGGCTGGTTCCTGACTCATGGTCAGATTTTAATGGCTTGTCTGACAATACAGCAGAAAGAACACTGACCTGGTTGTCAGAAATGCTGAATTATAATTTGGGCTCCACTTTGAATTTGCTTTATCACTTTAGCCAAGTTCCTTCCCTTCTCTGGGCCTCAGTTTTCTCTTCTGTAAGTTGAGGAAGTTAGACTCTATTATAGGACCATGGAGACAGGGCTGCAAAGAACCTCTGAGGCCATCTTGTCCAATTCCTTATGTCTAGAGATAAAGAAACTGAATCCCAGAAAGGGTCCATGCAATCAATGCTCAGAGATCCTGAGTTATTTGGGCCTAAATTGAGTAGGCCTTAGCTTCTCTCTCCAGTTCTCTCCTCCCAGCCTGGATGGTGGCCATAGAACAGCTCAGCTCAGTCTTCCCAGCAGATCAACCCCCCAACCCTCACTCCTCCATCACCTTACAAAGTCAAGCTGGAAATGCCTTCTACATCTGTTCCCTGACTCCCCCCCCCATGCAAACAGATGCCCCTTGCTGTCTTCTCCCACTTGTAGCAGCCAGGTCTGGGCCTGGCATCAGCTTGGTCCAGTCAATTTTCTCTCCCCACTGGCAATAGTGATTGGGCATCTGGGGGTGGGCTGGGGAACAGCATGAGGGCACCATGTGAGGGAGACCTGCCAAAAGAGGGCCTTTGGGCAGGGGAGCACTGATACCCCACTTTGCTAGGAGGATAGAGGGACAGCGGTATCAAAAGAATTTGGCTTGACCTGCCTGCTCTAAGTGGTCTTGAAAAAGACTCCAGGCTTCTCTCCATCTCTAACCTAAGTGGCAACAAGCATTTTCAACGTTTTTTTCTTTGCTGTTAAAGGACACTGAGGGTCCCCCCAAGTCACTGATTGGGGGAATGAGTAATAACTTCCCAGAATGAGAGAGGGATCATAGGATCCTGGCCCCAGATCTGGAAGGGACCTTGGAGATTGCCAAGTCCAGCCCTTTCATTTTTCAGAGAGAAAAACTGAGGCCAAGGGAGGGGAAGTGCTTGGGGGTCACCCATGGGATCATCTATTTAATGTGATCAGAATGACACCATCTCAGGGAGGATAAGTGACTGGCAGATGGTTCAGAAGATTGGTGGAGTGTGGAAGGAGCCCCAGATGCCCCCTAGAGTTTAGTCTAGTGAGCAAAGCCCTGACAGGAGCATGACTGTCTTAATTTTGCCTGTTTATCCTAAAAATTCTTCAGCTCCAACCTATTCTCTATTCTTGCAACTTCTTTGTTGTGACTTCACATTCATGTGCGTGCTTGAGTCCATGATTTGGAAGAAGTCAGCAGAGACTGACTCTTAGCTCAGGTGACCACGCTGCCTGACTGCTATGGCCTGCACTGTCCCAATTCTCCTCAGTCCTTCACCTACATGGTCCCTGTCTCTGACAGCTACATCAGGAGTCTCCAAGTGAAGTGAGATTTGGAATCAGCAAAACCTGGGTTCAAATTCCACCTCAGATATTTCCTAGGAGAGGTTGCTTCATTTCTCCATGCCTCAGTTTCTTCCTCTATAAAATGAAAAAAAAAAAAACCCAAACTCAATGACTTCTAAAATCCCTCCAGCTCTAAATTTTTGATCTTATGAGCTGACCCTTTGGAGATCAGGCTGATGACTATCTCCTCATCTGCTTGGCCTCAAATCAACCAACTTGCCATATGCAGTTAGGTGGCCCAGCATCTAGAATGCTGAGCCTGGAATCAGGAAGACTGAAGTTCAAATCCAAATACTTCCCAACTGGTGACCCTGGGCAAATCATTTCACTTCTGTCTGCCTCAGTTTCCTCATTTGTAAAATAGGAATCATAATAGCATTTCTCTCCCAGGGCCATTGTGAGAATCAAATGAAATGCTGTTTGTAAAGAGCTTTGCAAACTTTAAAGCATTCCACAAATTCCAGTTAGTCTTATTATTATATAATTCTCAAAGATGGGATTGGGAATGAATGAATCTGTGCCCCCCATCCTGGTTTGCCTACCTATGTGAAGACTCTAGCAGGCAAAGATGGGACCCTCATCCCCCTAAGCTTGAAGCAAATTCCCAAGAGGTCACCATCTCCATGTTAGAAGTGGGGAGGAGGGTGGAGAGGGGGACTCTATTACCTCAACACCTCCAGATCCGTGATGTCAACCTTCTAGCAGTGCACAATATAAACCATCCACTTCTTCTCATGGTGTTCTGGACCCCAAGTCCTCCAGAGAGGATCAGCCCCACCAGCCTTTGTTCTCAGAGTCATAGGAACTGACAGTGCAACCCAACTGGGAAAGTTGGCTACTTCCTGATTCCACTTCTTCTGTGAAAAATCAAGCATTTAGGGGCGGCTAGATGGCGTTGTGAATAGGGCACCAGCCTTGGAGTCAGGAGTACCTGGGTTCAAATCTGGCCTCAGACACTTAATAATTACTTAGCTGTGTGGCCTTGGGCAAGCCCTTAACACCATTGCCTTGAAAAAAATCTAAAAAAAAATCAAGCATTTGTCCTACAGGGTATCCCTAAAATCTAAATGCAGTATTAAACTATATATGTGTATATATATATATATATACATACTGAGGATACCGCCCCCCATACTGTAGCAATTTGTGTCTATGACATTCTTTGGATCACTCACCATTTTTCTTCTCTGAAGATTGTGGTGTTCCATTGTCACCTTATAGTGTCACTGTAAGAATAAAGGTATTTCTTTTTGTCAATTATTTATTTCTTTTGAATTTTACAATTTTCCCCCTAATCTCATTTCTCCCCGCCCCACAAAAGGCAATCTGTTAGTCTTTACATTGTTTCCATGATATATATTGATCTACGTTCAATGTGATGAGAGAGAAATCATATCCTTAAGGAAAAAAATAAAGTATCAGAGATAGAAAGATCAGACAATAAAATAACAGGGTTTTTTCCTAAATTAAAGGTAATAGTCCTTGGTCTTTGTTCAAACTCCACAGTTCTTTCTCTGGATACAGATGGTAAGAATAATGGTATTTCAAAGATGGAGGTGGTGAGTGAAAGCACTAGATAATTTTCATCAGTGCAATCTAGCCCCCTCTCTTTCTCCTCTTCATCTCCAAGCCCGGTTCATTGTCAGCCTGCTCTGCCCCTCCCAGGCAATTGTATTGATACAATTCAATGGGCTGACCAATCAATTGTGCAGTAGGGAGCATTCTTTGCTTTTTTAAAGATTTTATTTATTTTGAGTTTTACAATTTTACCCTTAATCTTACTTCCCTCCCTCCACCCCCCACAGAAGGCAATTTGCCAGTCTTTACATTGTTTCCATGGTATACATTGATCCAAATTGAGTATGATGAGAGACATCATATCCTCGGGGAACATAAAGTATAAGAGATAGCAAGATCATACAATAAGATATCAGGTTTTTTTTCCCCTAAATTAAAGGGAATAGTCCTTGGTCATTGTTCAAACTCCATGGCTCTTTATCTGGATACAGATGGCCTTCTCCATCGAAGACAGCCCCAAACTGTCCCTGATTGTTGCACTGATGGAATGAGCATCTCCATCAAGGTTGATCATCACCCCCATGTTGCTGTTAGGGTATACAGTGTTTTTCTGGTTCTGCTCATCTTGCTCAGTATCAGTTCATGCAAATCCCTCCAGGCTTCCCTGAATTCCCATCCCTCCTGGTTTCTATTAGAACAATAATGTCCCATGCCATACATATACTACAGTTTGCTAAGCCATTCCCCAAGTGAAGGCCATTTACTTGATTTCCAATTCTTTGCCACCACAAACAGGGCTGCTAGGCATATTTTTGTACAAGTGATGTTTTTACCCTTTTTCATCATCTCTTCAGGGTATAGACCCAGTAGTAGTATGGCTGGATCAAAGGGTATGCTCATTTTTGTTGTCCTTTGGGAATAGTTCCAGACTGTTCTCTAGAAAGGTTGGATGAGTTCACAGCTCAGTAGGGAGCATTCTTCAGCCATTTGTTTCTCCTGTACAGATTTTGAGGCTAATAATTTTTAAAGCCATCATAGCCATCACATCAGAAGCTGTGCAATGCAATAGACCCAGTAACACTTGTGGATGGAAGCCAGTGAGGAATCTGGCCATCTATAGGCAATCCCTCTTCTGTCTGGACTCTGCCATTCATCCTCCTTGGCAATGGCTAATACATTTGGAGAGCATCTGTCTGTGGACCATATGCCTCCCATGATATTAATAGGTAGAGGATCATTGAATAAGGTTTTCTCATTCTTGTAGCTTGGTGGCATTGACACTTGGAACTAGCCTCAACTATTGTCAGGGCAGGAGATGGGCTGCATGGCAAGATTAATGAGGCATCGAAAACCAATCCTCTCAATAAAATAGAAGCTTTGTTTTGTTCTGTTTTTAATGGAAGAAATATGCCCCATTTCTTCTGCGGAACCTGGAGAACTTTCTGGGGTTTAGGTTGCTGATTCCTGGCCACAGTTCACAGTAGGAGTCTAATAAATACTTGCTGATTGATCCGCTGATAAGAAACAAGCCTAACTCGAATGAGGCTAACAGATTAGCCCCAGGGCTAGGAGCTTTTGAGAGAGTAGAAGGTGAGAGAGAAGAAGATCTGGAACATGGCACACTGCTCCCATTTTAGAGAGAAAGAAACTGAGTCTCAGACAGGTTAAGTAATTTGCCCAAGGTTATCTAATTGGGGGAACAACTTTTCCTCTAAAGAGATGGAAGAAGGTGCCTCTAAAGACCCACTTTTACTTCCCAAGCTGGTCCAGGCTGGTCCTTCCCCACTCTCCAGAAAGGCATTGGCTTTTATTGCTGTAGATAATACTGCCCCTCATGCTACTTTCCTAACAACAAGCTGGTAGCCACAGCTTGGACTGACTTGAGGCCTCTCATTAGCTTTACCCAGAGCTCAGACTCAGCAAGCTCCTAGGAAAAAAAAAAGGATGGTGTGTATATGGGGTGGGGGGCAGTGCTAATGGATTCTGGGTCCATTAAATCCTACCTTAATGACAGCAGTAGGGCAGCCCATTGCTTGAAGGAATGTTATGGTGAACCCTTTTGTAAAATGAGGATCCAGTCACTAATGTAGGGCTCCCCAACCTTCTTCTGAATTCCTGAAACATTTATGGAGTGCAAAGTCGCTTACGGGAAGCAGGCTACCAACTGTGGGAAATCCCTGCAAGTGGCAGAAAGGGGATAGAAGATAGAGGGCTGGAAGCAACCACTGACTTCAAGATCAATCTGATAAAGGTAGGGATTTCCAAACTTGGCATCAGGAGGCCAGCCACCCACTACATCTGATCCGAATGAAAACTCCCAGCAGCTTCTCTTCTAATTCTTGGCTTAGAGAGTGATCTGGAGCACTGAGAGATGAAGTGACTGGCCTAGGGTCTTCCAGCCAGGCTGTATCAGAGATAAGACTTGAACTCAAGTGTTTCTAACTCTAAGGTCAGTTCTTTCTCTACCTCGCCATGGTGCCATAGAGCTCTGTGTGTGTATGCACATATATGTATGTATCTTGTGTGGAGGTGTGGATCATTAGTATTAGTGGGCCATTAGACACTAGTCAATGATATAGACCTGCTGCAAGATGTCTATTGGGGAAATTTGGATTCTCATCTATTAAGTTGACTTTCTCTCATCCAGATTTAATGGGCCTGTCTCGGGAATGGACATATTTACACGTCACAAAACAAAGTAAGCATATGCTGCTGGCTAGGAGTGCTAGACCCTCTCAGCTGTCTGTACTTCTGGGGGACCAGTGCAGGGAGAGGGCTGTGGAGCCTAACTCTCCAGGCCTCCACCTTCAGCTAGCACAGACAGCTCTGAGAACTTGGAGCTGGAAGCTCCAGCGTGCTCAACGTCTGGAAGACCCCAGCTAGTAGAAGGTGCTGGAGGTTTTCCAGAGGTTTGTCGGAAGGGAGTGGAGAGTGGAGGGAACTGAGTATTCTTACAGGCACTGGAAGATTTTGCCAACTGAGGTGAAAGCCGTAGGCCTCAGCCTTACAAATGATCCTCTAGCTGATACTTCTATGCAGGGGAGACAAGTACTAAAAACCAGGTCATCGATGCACAGAGTAATCTTAATAACATGATAGCTTTCCCTAGGATGCTGCAAAGGGGGAAACCCTCTCCCAACGGACTGTTCTTCCTTTGACTCAGTTGATCTCTGAGACCCCATTTGGGATTTTCTTGGCAGAGATACTGGAGTGGTTTGGCCATTTCCTTCTCTGGCTCATTTTACAGATGAGGAAACTGAGGTAAGCAAGGTGAAGTGACTTGTCCAGAGTTGCACAGCTAGTAAGTGTCTGAGGCTAGATTTGAACTCAGGTCTTCTTGACTCCAGGCCGTCCTGTGCTCTATCTACTGCACCTCAGGGCTAAGATTCCCAGAATGCTAATCACTCCTTTGGGGCAAATGAGGTACCGGGTCAACATGTGAATACCCCTTAGAGACTATAACTCCTTGTTAAACCATTAAACACTGGACCCGGATTAACTTCTCACATAGGACCTCTGTTACCCCTGAAAGCAAGGACCCTGAGAAGCTTGGATCTAGAAGTCAATTTTGATGGGAAGGTGAGAAAGTGAAAGAGAAGAAGCTTTTGGAATGTAGGCACTGCTTTTATTTTACTGAGAGGAAACTGAGTCTTGGAAAAGCTGAATGACTTGCTCAAAGTCACCCAGCTCAAAGCACCCATGAAAATTGGAACCCATATCTTCTCTTTCTCACCTCAGCCAGGTCCTATAACTTCTCAACCCTCTAGGCAACAACCTCAAAGTAGTAGCATTATCCAAATTACACTGTAGATTTACTGGGCTAGAACCGGGGAATGGCCTTATTCAATCTACTTCTAACTTCAAATAGTGTAAATCAAACATATGTTGGCACTTGTTGGACCTGACTCTATTAGCTGCAGAGAAGGGGCTGACCTGAATGGGCAGAGGGTATGCCACTGAATTCCTGCTTTGATAAAAGATCAGTTAGGGGCAGGGAGAATCTAAGGGAGTCCCAGATGGGCCTGACCACAGGCACCCCAGTCCTGCAAAGCAGGTTTCTCTTGATCCCCACCTTCTATGCCCAATTCCCAGACACCATCTGCATCTCTCTTTGCCGCATGAGACAAGGAATTCAATGGGCACATTTTTCCATGTTTCCAAATCCATTCCCTTTTGCTTCATACTGCTGGCATGATGAGGCCTTCCAGGGCCATTTGGCCCAAACCCTGCTGTTTTAACACTTGACAAACTTTGTTGGCTGCTCTTCTGGGGAATGAAGCAAATGCTCCCATGTGCCTCAGCCCATGTGGGCCTCATGGCTCCAAACCTTTGGTCTGCAATAGCTGCCCTCCCCATCGGCCCATGCTGACCTGTCTCCCTGAGCAGAAGAAAGGACAAAGAAGGTAATCCTGCCTGGAGAGGGAGACTAGATGGAGGGGAAACAGTATGTTTTTGTTTAACCCTCAAGCCCCCACAGGAAGTACAAACAAAAAATAGATGAAGGCAGATAGGAAATACAGCCTCCAGCCTCCCCCCCCCATCCCAGCATGCCGTCAGGAAATGGAGCAAAACCGACAGAAATAACCAGGCCCCCCTCCTTGGGAGAAAGAGTCAAGGGGCCAAGGGATGAGGCCAATACAAAAGATCAGGTATGACTAGAATGGAGCACGGGGAAAAGCTAATAGCATGGGATTATTGGGCCCATTTTAGAGAGGAGGAAACTGAGGCAAAGAAAGCTATAGGCCAGAGGATCCTAGATCTAGAGCTAAAATCAGGCAAGAAGCATTTACTGACTGCCTGCTGGGATAGGAAGAAAATCAAAAAGACAGTCTCTGCCCTCCAGGAGTCTAAATGGGGAGTTACTATGCAAAGAACTCGGTTCAAATCAGCTCTAGACTGGGTGGATTAAAGAGAAGCTCAGAGGAAAGCTGCCTGTAGTAGGACAATCAGGAAAGACTCCCTGTAAAAGCTGGGTGGTAGGTGACTCTGGACGCCTGAAGTGAGGAGGGAGGGCGCGTCAGGTGAGGGGCTGAGCCAGTGCAAATGCTCAAAGGTAGAATGTTATGTTGGAGGTCGGCATCATGGTGGATGCGAGAGTGGCGGACGGGGGTAAGAAAGGGCTAAACTCATTGGAAACATAAAGCAAGGGTAGATTATGAAAGACTCCAGACCCTGGAATTTCTGTTCGATCCTACAGGAGAGCGGGAGAATTGGCTGCATTTGGAGGGTAGGGCAGAGGAAGGTAATATGGTCAGTCCTGGCCTTTAGAAGTGGCTGAATAGAGGATGCACTAGATCAGGGGAGAAACTGGCCCCCCAAATAGGCCACTGCAACAATCCAGGGGGGGGGAGGTGATGGGGATCTGCAGGGGGAAGAGATGGCGGGGTGCTGGTTCAGAGGAGAGAAGGGGCAGGACTGGAGAGATTTTTCCAAAGATAGAAGTGATAGGCAATTAATTAGATGGGGCCAGTGTGAGAGAATGAAGAATCTAGTACCTTCAATGGTAATGAGGAAGTTTGGAGCAGAGGAAGTTTTGGGGAGGAAAGACAACGAGTTCCGCTTTGGACATGCAGCATTTAAGATGCCTACAGGTCATCTGCCACTGGAACCAGTCCTCTTTGTCTTGTACCATGGTGGCAAAGTAAAGATTTGGTCATGGCTTAAAATATGTGTGTTTGTATATTTGACTGGACTTGGTTTAGGGAAGTTCCAGTAGGAAAACACCTTCTGCCAATACAAGTTGGGAGCTGCTTGAGAGATTAGGTAACTTGTCTTGGGACACACAGCAAGTCTGTCTTCTTCACTCGGGAGCAATTTCTCTCTAAGCTCCTTTAGGTGCCTTTCCTGCTGTGACATGGTCAGGTTTCTCCAGATGACACTCTAGGTGAGTGTCACCTGTGCCTTCCCAGGCCTCCCTTCAGTCTTGGCCCAGCTCCATCTGGGCTGATGTCTGCTAAATTCTCATTTTTCTCTCCATGGCTAGAAGCTGCCTCCCTGTTCCTTTTCCTCCCCTTGCCATTCCTCCCTCCTTCCTCAAAAGACAGCTCCTACAACATCTCATTACATTTTAATTGTTTCCAACTAACAGGTATTTCTCTTCTCTTTTTACCACATCCCCCTTCTTTCCTTAACCCTTGTAACAAATATGCGTAGCCAAGCAAAAGGAACTCCCGCCGGCTCCTTCTGTAAGCTCAGCTTTCTCTGGGGAGGCAGGAGATAGGAGGCCGGGAACATCGGCATTGGTCCTGTGGTATATCTCCCCGCAAAATTCCCATACAGGAGGGAGCAGCTGGGGAACTGTTGAGATCATTTCTGCTCTTCTGAAATCCTTTCTTCTACAGCGTTAGGGACTCCTTGCTTTGGGAAGGCTAGTCAGACATTAGAGAGAAAGCCCTCCAAAAGCCCTTTGTCTCCTGGCCTCATAGCAATGAAGGCTTTAGAGAAAGGTCCACCATAGAAGGCCGAGTTCCCACCCTCTGCCTTTTGGACTCCTCCCTCCTGAACCTCTGGGAAACAGTCGCCCCAAGTCTGACACATCTCTGAGAAAAGAAGTTTGGCAACTGGGGAAGAAAATATCCTGCTCTGGAGGCTCTAGGGACAGTTTAGGGGAGCAGAAGGCATGGGAGGAAGGGTCCTGCCAACAAGTGTCTGTCTGCAATCATGTCTGACCCTGAGGGACTAGTGGAGGAAAGGGAGGACTAGAGAAATGATTCGAGGGGACTTGTTTTTCCAAGTTGCAAGCTGCAAGTGGGGGCTCTGGGCTATGTGCATTCTGTACCGGAGGGGAGGCAGCCCCAGTGTCCACCAAGGCAATTCTGGAGATGGGGGCAGATGGGGGCACTCTTCAGAGAAGAATTTAAGATGTAAATGGTTTGTCCCCCAGTTTACAGGGGTGGGTCGAGATGGTGCTGGGTAGGGACACAGAATCAGGGAATCACTCTATATTGACCTTGGGTCTTGTACTTATGCTCAGGGCCCAAGCTTGACAAGGGCTCTGCTTCCCTTTTGCCTTGAGGAGACCGGAATAGATAGCTTCTCGGCCACATTCTGGCTTGAAATCTAGGAGGTTGTGGGGGATCATTCGAGGGTCCCTTCAGCGCCCTAGGCCTCAGTTTCCCCTCCAGTAACAGAATGGAGTAAGGTTGCATAGTTTCTGATGTCCTGTGAGCTCTAGGTCAAGACCCCTATGTGCGATCTCACACCAGCCATTAAACCCCTCTGGACCTCAGTTTCCCCAGTGTCACAAAAGGGCCTCAAACTCTAAAGTCTTTGAATTATCTTGTCATCTCTGGATAATCTGACATGAATCCCTTCAGCACTGCAGCCTCTGTTTCCTCTTTGATGAGAGGATGGATTCCAAGGCCATTAAGGGTCCTGCTGTCTCAAGTTCTGGTCACTATGGCATTCCCCAGCAGTCATTTTAGCTCTCTAGACCTCCCGTGCCCCCCCCCCCCCCGTGACAAAAGGACTCTACAGTCTCTGAGGGAGCTGCCGGCTCTAGGTCTAGGATCTTGCTTGTGTGACTTTGTGAGCTGGTCCTCAGATAGGTGAACAGTCTGCTCCCTGGGCTAGCATGCGAGACTTTGCAGCCTAGAGCAACTAACTGGGAGTCCTGGGGCACCTTAATTTTACACTGGCCAAAGACATCCAAGGAGAAAACAATAAGGGAGGTTGAGGAAAAGGTCTAGCTCAAGCCTGGTCTTGTTTGCTCTGAGAAGGAATGAGGTTTACTCCCCACCCACCCCCACCCTCCACCCACCCTCTGTTTCTAATCCAAATCAGGGTTGCAGGTGGTGGACAAGTGTCTGACATCTCTGAACAGAGGATGAAAGCTGGCCTTGTCAGAAGTGGGGCTTGTTTGGGGGTATTGTCATCCTTCTCTTCTCTTGGCCCCCGTGTCATTCTGAGATGGGCTGTGAGGACCACACATCATACACTGTCCAGGCAGGCAGCTGAAAGGCTCCATTCATTGCCACTGCAATCATATGGTCTTCGTGAATACCCAAAATAAATTGCTCACTGCTCTGCCCGGCAGAGAAAACCCTTGTCAGATTGGCTTCTGCTCCCTCCTGGCCAGCCAACACCCGCTCGGCCTCCACATCTGCTCCTGGCCCCCCCTGCCTTTCAGGGAATTGTGGGGAGGGTCAATCACTTTCTCCACCTCTCGCCTTCTGGCTTGCTGGCCCTCACTTGGAACCTTGGGGATTTTCCATGGGAGCAGAGCTGCTCTCCTAGTGGCCGTTGGCCTTCCTCTGCCCAGATTTCCATCCTGGGGTGGAATCTGAAGGGAGAGAAGAGAAGAGGAGTCCCAAGTAGCCATGGCATTCCAGCCTCCTTATTCCCCCAGCCTCTTCAAAAGAAAAGACAAGTAAGTCAGACTATAAGAGGGAAGGGAGAGCTTGACCTGCCTCCCCTGCCCCTTCCTCTTAACTCTGGGGCTCTACAGCTTTACTTTTCCCAGCTTTTAACTTGGGGTTCTCCTTGGACCTCTTGCTTCCCGTCCTTCTCCATCTGCCCTGTCCCAGACCCCTGGCCTCTGCTGGCAAAGAGACCGAGTCTTAAAGGGGGGGGGGCTATAAATAGCTTCCTACTTGATGGCCGGGGATCCAAGGGAGCCAAAGGGGGAAATGAGAGAAATGGTCCCTTCGCCACTTCGGGTCCCACTGGCTGATGCCACCTGGTGATTCCGCAAGAGTTTCCAACACCCTCACCTCTACCCTTTTTTTTTTTTGTCCTGTAACCTCAGTGCCAAAGGCTGCCATCATGGTCTCCCAGGGGACCGAGGCAGCCAGATTTCTTTACCCTTCCTTGGCTGGTTTGGGAAGGAAGCATCTGACCGTGCTTTAGCAGAGCTGAAGGTCAGTTCTCCTAAAAGTTGGGAGATGGGACTTGTTTCTCCTGAGCATTTCAAGATCACACAGAATGAAATGCTCTGAGCTGTAGAGCTGGAAGGGCCCCTAGAGGTCCTCTAATACAATCCTTCTTTTTACAGATGGGGAAATGAAGTCCAGGAAGGGAAATGACCTGCCCAAAGTTATGCATAGGATCATACACTTTAGAGCTGAAAGGGATCTCAGAGGCCGGCTAATCCAACCCCCTCATTCTACTACCTGTGTGACCCTGCACAAGTCCCTTCCAGTCCTAGATTGAAGAGTCAGGAAAGCCCAGGAAGGGAAATGATTTGTCTAAGGATCACAGGATCATGGATCTTAACATAATAAATGTTTTTCATTTAGTTTCCATTATTTTAGAGCTGGAACGGACCTCAAAAGCCATTTAGTCCAACAGATGGAGAAACTGAGGCCCAGGGGTATGAAATGTCTTATCCAAGGTCATATCCAGGATCGTAGGTTCCTAGATCTAAAACTAAAGGGAACTCCAGAGACCCTGTAGTTCAATCTTCTCATTTTAAGGGGAAAGGACTTGTCCAAAGTCACATGTAAGATCAGAGCTAGAGCCAGAAGGGACCTCAGAGGCTATTATCTTTTAGTAACCCAGAGATCAACCCACATCTTTAGTCTCAGGCATGAAAAACCTCCAAGGCACGGGGTTAGAAAATGCCAGAAGTACTTGAGCATGGGACACTGCTCCCCTTTTACAGATGAGGAAACAAACACCAAAAAGTTGAGCGATCGGTTCAGTCACAAAATCAAACCCCTTACATTCCTGAACCACTAGCTTCCAGAACAATGGAAAGGCTGGTTGTCCTCAATTACCTCTCGGGGCTTTTCCAGCTCCAAGCCCCTGATGCTATTTAGAAGCGATGATTCTTTTGGTATTTCCATTTTCTATCCGCCACAAAGACCGGGGACCGTAGGATGGGAATAGTATAGCATTTCGCTCAGTGATTTTAGATTAGACAACCCAAATTAAGTACTGGCAGACCTCTATTAACCTGACTGGCCAGGGAACTGCTGTTCTGGATAATGAAATTCCCTGATTAGCCTCTAGATAAGAATAAACTCCCTTTTGTCTCCCTCCAAGTCACTAGCAATCCTTCTACAGTGTTTGAGTCCGTTTTCTTGTCTTAATAAGTGGAGTCCAGTCAGCATTAGCTGAATCTTTGCTGATTAAAGGGTTCTCAAAGTCTTAGGCTCAGAGCTCTTGTCCCTCAGGCATTTACTTCCAGGGATCTGCAGTACACCAAGAAGAAGCAGGAGATTGGTCAGAGTGTGAACAGGGCTCAGCGCATCCTTTGCTTTTGGTTTGGCTCCTAATTAGGCCCCTGATGCCAGCTTGTTTCCTAGTCATTGGCCTCTAGAATTTTCCCAAAAGCTATGTGACACATATCAGTGAAGTAGTTAAGGATGTCATTGGACTGGCCTCCAGCGAACAGCAGTTTGATGATGAGGTTATCATTGTTATCATTGTGACTATGTCTTCATGGTGTATTTAGTATGATACCTACCACAATATTACAAATTACATACTGGGAAACCACCAAGTTCAACCAACCAAGTTGGCAGCCAGCAGTGGCCCTGACTTTCAAGGGCTGGCTGGGTAGGTACCTTCTAGAAATGATCTGATTGACTGAAGCAGACTTCCCTAGCATTCTCCACACCCCAGGGATGTGCTGGTGAATGTTTTAACACCCGACTCTCCAGGAAACAAAAAATCTGTTTTATATGACCCACTTTTCAGTCTCGACTGCATTCTCAATATTTTCTCCATCACTTTATTAAGGCTAGACAATCAACAAAACAAACAAGCAAGCCCTGTTTCTGGCTCTACAGGGTCACATTGAAAAATTTAACAACCAACTCTCCTGAGCCTGTTCCAGCTGGGTATCCCAGATGAATTCTCTTCTTCTCTCTGCCAAGATTACGCCATGGTGTATTGGGCAGAGAATTAGGAAGCCCTGCAACCAGGTCCTATGGTTGCTCAATACTGATTGTGTGACCTCAGACAAGTCACTTAGCCTCTCGATGCTGTCAACAAGTCTCTAAGACCAAAAATGGCAGCACAGCTACTGGCCTGCCTTGCTAACGGAAGTTTTCTCATCCAGGAGTTCCCTATATTCATGAAATCTCAGTTCTAATCCCTATCCCTTTTCTTTGCCACCTTCATCCTGCCAATGGTTGGAGAACAATCTAGAGGGAACTTGAAGGTATCCTAGCTCCCATGAAAGTTTGAGGGGCCCTCTATCCATCACCCTCATTTTGCAGAAGAGGAAACTGAGGCCCAAGTGGTGGAAACGACTGCACCGAGATCACCCACAGATTCCTAGATTTGGACCTAGAAAGGACTTCAGAGGCCAACTAGTTCAATTGCCTCGTTTTACCAAGTTGGAAATCTGAGGCCAGGGAAAGGACTGGCTCAAGATCACATAGGTCCTAAGTGTCAAAGGTGAACTTTGAACCAAGAGTTAGAATTCTTCCCACTGTACCAGCTGCCTCTCCCTTAGACATTTGTCGCAGAAAGATCATGAGCTTCTGAAAAATGAAGGGATCAAGCGAGCAGCTATATAAGGTACATTCCAGATCTAAGGCAGGGGCTCTTACTGCTTGAACACTCACTAGTAATAACTGTTCCATTTACAATAAGCTTATGCGTACATAGTCATTCCTTAAGACTCCTGTAATTCACTCTGCCCGGCATTTGATGGTTGCCCAACACCCATTCTAATGGGGATAATAAAGCCTGGTGCCTGTAAGAAAGAGATGATGTCTTGTGAAAAGACATCAGTAGGTTGTGAATGTTAGCAGAACTCCCCGGGAAGCCCAGTCCAACCCCAGGCTGGGCACCACACAAGGCAAGCACAAGAACCAATTTAACATCCGTTCAATTCAACCAACAAGTACTGAATTCAAGGTTCTTCGGTATGCTGGGCCTTGGGGATACAAGGACAACATAAAAAGCAGTCCCCATCCTCAGAGGGAGACACGGAGACCATTACGAGCAGAGAAAGCCCAACCAAGGAGAAGGTATGCTGGACGGCCACCAGCAAGTCCTGATTTCTGGCTAGCTCTCTGGCCTTCCTCCTCATAACACAATTATTGTCCTCAGCTTACAGAGCCTATCTTCTAAGACCCAGAAGCAACCTTTAGAAGCCATTCTCTTCAATGTCTTTGTTTTACAGTAAAGGAAACAAAGGTCCAGAGTATTTAAGTTCACATTGGTAGGAGCTGAGACAAAGTTCTCCGAATCCAAGGCTAGTGCTCTTTTCATAAATCTGGGAAACTGAGAATCTGAGAGAGGAGGAAAAGGGGCTTTCCCAGCTAGTCAGTCACTCAATGTTTTTGTTGTTCAGCTGTGCCCATGACACTGTGGACCATACTGTCCATGGGGTTTTCTTGACAGAGATAGTGGAGTGGTTTGCCATTTCTTTCTCCAGCTCATTTTATAGATGCAGAAACTTAGGCAACCAAGGTGAAGTGACTTGCCCAAGGTCAGCCAACTAGTGAAATGTCTGAGGCTCGATTTGAATTCAAGTCTTCCCAACTGCAGGCCCAACATTATATCCACTGAGCCACCCAGCCCCCTCCTAAGCATATATTAGGCACCTATTATTATGGGCTAGGCACTGTGCTGAGGATCCCAAGAAAGGCCAAACATCGTTCTTCTTTTCAGGGAGCTCATAGAGAGTGCCAGAGCTAACAGAGCTCACCAGAGCTGATAGAGAGTAGCAGAGCTGAAATGCAACCCCAAGTCCTGCGTTCTGGCTTCAGCCCTTCCTGCCCACTTGTTCCCTTGTCCTCTTGTCTCAAGGTCCACGTTTTCCTCTCCTTCACCTGACCACGACCTCATCCTATGCAGCTGTGCACGCCTCCAGATCTGCAGTCGCTGTTTTCTCCGACCTCCGCCACTGGTGGACCTAAGGGAACGTCCTTCCCTTGCCCAGGCCCTCCCTACGAGGCTGTCTTCCATTCTTTCTTCCCTTCCTCCACCCCCAGCTGCCAGTGCAATATCCTGGGGCAGGAAAGGGACAGCAATCATTTCTTTGGGAACAATTTATAAGGCAAGGAAATGCTGACTCGTTGACTGCTCCCAGACCAATAGACAGATTAGGGAATTAGCTAATTTTAGCCAATGTAATTTCAGGGAGTGCTTTATTGTTTGGAACACATTACTTACCGCATGCCTCTTGTGAAGGACTTGGAACCTGAGATTGACCAGCCTGTCCTGGCCATATGATCATACATTTAGGGATGGCAGGGCCCTCTTCCTTATTACGGAGGAGGAAACTGAGGCTTAGGGAACCGAAGAGACCTGTGTGAGATCACTCACAAAGTTCTAAGCTGAGAGTTGGCAAGGTCTTCAGAGATTTTCTAGTATAAAACACCACCCTCCTCTCTGTGATTGTGGGGGAAACAGGCCTACAGAGCTTTAGTGACCAGTGTGAGATCACCCCAGGGCTCCCAGATTCATAGCTGGCAGGGCCCCCAGACTTGTTCTGCTCTCATTTCGTAGAGGAGGAAACTGAGACCCAGGGAGAAGTGATTTGTCCAAGGTCACCCAGTTGGTGATAGAAGCTATATGTGAACCCAGGTCTTCTGACTCCAAAAATCAGTCTGCTTTTTACCCCCCCCCCCCAACCTGGGAATCAGTCCTAGAGCTCCTGATTTTCTGCCCAGCTTTGCAAACAAGTGACTGAAGTGCATTTTCAGCTTTGACAAAACTGACAGGCCTTCCATGTGAGCTCAGTTGGAGCCTTGCCCAGGATGTCTGTGCCAGGCACCTGGTCAGGAGAAATTGCAATCACCTTTGCTGCTGATAAGAGGTCCTAGTATTTTTCCAGTTGCACAGTTTCATAGATTTCACAAGATTTTTGAGCCGGCGAGGACCTTAGAGAGCATCCATTTAGTCCACCCCTTTCATTTTACAGAACAAGAAACTGAGGCTCGGAGAGGGGAATGATCCACCCAGTGTCACTCTCAATTCAACTCAGACAAAAATGCACTAAGTACCTTCTATTGGCTAGACAGCTCACTGGGACCCTGATCTAAGGAAACAAAAACAAGACAATCCCTGCCCTCGAGGTTCTTCCATTCTCCCACAGAATGCACCAAAGACCCAAACTGCTTGGTAAGGGAGATCATCAGAAAAAGAATCCCAGATAAGCTAGGGTCCGAATCTCAGTCTTGAGAGAAGCCAAGGGAGTCTAAAAGTTGGGATAGGGAGAGAGCCTGGATCACAAGTCCCTAGATTTAGAGATGAAAGGGGGCCTTTAAGATCATCAAGGCCAACCCTCTCCTTTTACGGGGGGGGGGGGGGGGACTGAGGTCCAGGGCGGTGAGTGACTTATCCAAGGTCACACCAGTAGTCTGTGTCAGAGATCTGAATGCAAGCTTTCCAACTCCAAAAGCCAGTGCTTTTAGAAATGCTATATCATATCTCATTGGGCCTCTACTGTGGTCCCGGCCTGTGGAGGACTACTGAGGCTAGAAAAGCCAGTTTAACCCAAACCACTCTCTCTGCAGATGAAGCCAACCTGGAAGGCTGTGGAGAGCCAGCTTGTCCTCATGCTGCTCACCACCACCAGCACCACCCAGCCCCTGGGCCTGGTGTCCCACTGAGAGCCACTAGGTGGCCTAGCCACATAGTAAGGCCCTTGGACTGATTTAAGAACTAGCAGAGTCAAAATAGATTTCAGTGGAAAAAACTATGAGTGACTGTTATGAAGCAACAGGCTCCTTGTGTTCCCTGCGGTTAGGAATCTCCCAAACTTGTTGTTGTTTCCTGAAGGAACCTCCAGGGCTGGGATGCACTCAGCTCCTTGCGGGCTCTCTCCAGCCATCAGGAAACAGACTGCCTTTTGACTTGGACTGGTGTTTACTGTTTGGAAGAAACAAGGGCAGATACTGTTTTAGGAGGGACAGAGACAGGTCTGGGCAGGGTTGATTTTGCTTCCTCTACACACTGTAAATCCCAGACAGCATAGACTGGTAAGGTGAAAAGGACACCCCCTGTGCAGTTAAGAGAGTTGGGTTCAAATTCTGCTTCTGTGGATTGCTAATCCATGAACCTAAGGCAGCCACTGAGTCTCAGAGCCTCATTTCTCTCTTTTTCTCTATAAAATGGGGATGAGCCCATCAACCAATCAGTTACAAGTATCGTGCTACTACAAAGACAAAATCAAATCAGTCCCATGTACACATAGCAATTGTGATGATGACGACAGATGTGATGATCACAATAGTTAACATTTATATAACTTTTAGTAGGAACTGGACACTCCTAATTACAGTTACTATCTTACTGATCCTCAACAACAACCCTGAGAGGTGGGTGCTGTTATTATTCCCATGTGACAGATGAGGAAACTGAGGCTGAGGGTCACACAGCTACGAAGTATCCAAGGCTTGACTGGAACCTCAAACTTCTTGATTCCAAGCTTAGTACTGCATTCCTTGCAGATATAAGCCTATGCAGGATATATGCAAAATGAATATCAGTAGCATTTGGGGGGGAGACTGTGTGGTCTATGCACCAGGGGCTTTCAACCACATGTTCCTCGCATGGTCAGAGAAGTTTGTCAAAGCAAATAGGGAATGCGTGATAAATAATTTTTTGTTACCTTAGTAAAAATTAATATATTGGATTCTATGCAGATACATTGTCAATCCTGCAATTTGTATCTTCTCATAGTGACTAGAGCTGTATGGGAAGAGTTGCAGAGAGTGCAGGGCAAGAAGGTCGAAAAAGATTGGTATCTTGTGGTGTAGTGGATAGGGAACAATCCTTGGGGTTTAGAAGTTTTGGGTTTCAATCCTGACTCTGCTACAAACTGACTGTGTGACCTTGGATAAGCCCCTTCCCCTGCTTTGGGCCTCAGTTTCTTCCCCTGTAAAATGAGAAGACTGGCCTTGATGGCTTCTAAGGCCCTCTCTTCATCTTTAAATCTAGGGTCTTGAGTGTGCCCTTTTCATGGGGGGAGAGAGAGGGAGAGAGAGAGAGAGAGAGAGAGAGAGAGAGAGAGAGAGAGAGAGAGAGAGAGAGAGAGAGAGAGAGTGTGTGTTAGGTGGCTAAGAACAGTAGCTTGCTATGGAAGAGGGCAATGTGTAGTCCTGGCCATATGCATGGTTGAAGACCGTAAAGCCTTGCATTGTGTTTTACAGTTGTGGATGTGACGTTTGCGGCCAGAGCCAGGCTGACTGTGTGGACTGACTTTATCCAGAAACCCTTGTGTTTGTCCCCGAAGGGTCACCCATAGATGGAGATGCTAGGTGAGCTGTGAGGGCTAGAGGAGAGAGGACCTCCCTCCACCTGTGAAATCGGGGTGTGAAGGCTACCCTATACTTAGCCCCTCACTTTGGCAAGGAAAAAGCTGACCGTGGAGATGTCAGGTGAATTACTGACAGTTTTAAAGTGACTGATCCTTTCGGGTGAGTGACTTTTGCCTTCTGTGGGCATTGGTTTCTTCTGGCTCAGGAGCAGGGGTTGGACTCTGGCTGAGGTGGTTACCCTGCTGTCCCCGAATTCTTTGCAGTACCTCCATCTTTTCAGTTGTATGCATTCGTGCATTGTCATTTTGGGAAGGGGCCTTGAGGGACCCCGGGCTGCCTGAGGGAGGGGGGCAGAACGCCCTAAAGGTAGGAGTTTCTGATTGCAGTCTTTCCTAAGTTTCTGGCCTTGGCACTTGGATAGGCAGGAGCTAAATGGAGCTGGGTGACTGAACAAGGGTGGAGAAGAATGTTCAGGCTCCACTCCCTTGCCCCTCTGTGCCACTCATTCTGGCTGTAGCGTGCTGCCTGTCTTTACCTGTGACTCGGCCATTGGCAGAAGTGCCCAGCGCCTGGCGCCCCTCATCTTTCAGAGGAGGGCTAGAAGGCCAGGTCCCACAAATGAGCCGTGGAGTCACCTTCTTTCTGGCTGGGGGTGCTCGGGCCAGGTGCAGTGGTCGTGTTTTGTCTTCGGCTCTTGGGCAGGACCATGGCCTGAGGGAGGTGATGGTATGCCTAGCCTCTGTGGAGGCTTTGAGTGAGGAGGGGCCGTGCTCAGTGCCCAGCTGTGCATCCCTGGAGATGGCCCCGGATGTGCGGCAGTCGGGGTGAGGGTGAGCTGCCCGAGGCCCCCTAAGTCGTAAGAGGGCCGGGTTTGGACTCCGATCCTCCTGATTGCTCTGTCCCTGTGCCACCTGGCCTTGGAGGTCTCGAGCGGCGGGCGCCAGCCTCTGCCCGAGCCCGGCCGCTGCCCTGTGGCCGGAGCGGGGCGGGGCGGGGCCGAGCGCCCTGGGGAGCCGACTCCGGGCTCATTTGCATGCCGCCTGACGCTCGCTGACGTCACGGGCTCGGCCGCTTTAAGAGGCGGGCGCGCGGCCCCGAGGCCGAATCTGGAACCCCGAAGCGGGAGGGTGTGGTTATTGCCGGGCGATCCGCGCTGCCCCCGCCGCCGCCGCCGCCGCCGCCGCCGCCGTCGCCCCTGCCGAGGCCCCGCGGGAGAGCCAGTCGCCCCCCGCCGCCCCCCGCCGCCGCCGCCCCGCCGCCCCCCGCCGCCGGCCAGCCCACACCGAAGCTTGGGCCATGAGCTCCGAGATGTACCAGTCCCCGATGGAGGTGGCTGTCTACCAGCTGCACAACTTCTCCATCTCCTTCTTCTCCTCCCTCCTGGGGGGCGACGTGGTGTCCGTGAAGCTGGACAACAGGTAACCGGCCGCCGGGCACGACCCCCGGGGGCGCGCGCAAGGTGGCCGGGGGCGGGGGGCGGCTCGAGGCAGCCAGGTGAGGGGGCGCCCTGCGGCGCGGGGCCGCCTCGGTGACGGGTGCCTTTCGTTTTGTGTCTCCCCAGTGCCTCCGGAGCCACCGTGGTGGCCATAGACAACAAGATCGAGCAGGCCATGGTGAGTCCGGGCGCACCCCTCCCCACCCTCTCCCCGCCCTCCAGGCTGCAGCGCCCCTCCCCCAGGTCTGCCAAGCCCACTGAGGCAGGCCGGCGGCCAGGCTCCGGGAGGGGGGGGCTCTCCGGAGCCACCTGCCCGGGCCGGGAGGGGCCCCTCCCATGTGGGGGGACGATCCCTCCTCCCCTCCGCAGACCCCGGCGGTTCGCCTTTGTCTGGAGCCCCCGCCGCAGTCCCTCCGCAGAGAAGCCGGGGCTCGGGGCAGGGAGCAGGCCCATCGAGGCGGCCCGAGGCTTCTGGAACGAGCGGCCCTTGGGGCCCCCGGACAGGGGAGGAGCCCGAGGGACTGCAGCAGAGGCCCCGGCTCCTGGAGCCTCTTGGCACAATGGAGGCAGGAGTCCTGCCCAGGAGATGAGGGCGCTGGGTGCTCCACCTGCATAGTGAATGGCCTGGTTGCCAGGGATGGAGCTGGGGAGCCAAAAGAGCAGCCCCTTGTGGAAGGGAGAAGGAAAGGTGCAGAGGAGCCCAAGTCCACCCCCCCCCCAATTGTAACCTTCTGCAGGGCAGGGACACTTCTTTGACTTCTCAGTGTCTCCACTGCCTAGCACACACTGCAAGGCAAACACACCTCTGGCATCTGGGTAAACCCAGACAGACCCTGGCAGCGCCCCCTCCTGCAAGATCTAGGGGCAGGAGGCAGCTTGGAAACAGAGAAGTTTCCTCCTGCACCCCCTCGCCCCACATCTGGAAGCCCAGCCCTGCCCCACTCCCCACCCCAAAGGGGCCCAAATCACCAGACAAGTAAGGCATCCTTGAGGGCAGCTCCTCCGCGGCAGCCAGTCGCTCCAGAACACTACTGAACTACACAGTTTTGTTTGTGTCCCTCCAGGATCTAGTGAAAAATCACCTGATGTACGCTGTTCGGGAAGAGGTGGAAATCTTGAAAGAGCAGATCAAGGAGTTGGTGGAGAAGAACTCCCAGCTGGAGCGCGAGAACAGCCTTCTCAAAACCCTGGCCAGCCCCGAACAACTAGAGAAATTAGAGTCTCAGCTGGGCCCCGAGGAGCAGCCCACTGCCATCGCAAGCAACTCACCTGAGCAGGATGCAGGCTCTGCCGTGTAAGTGGCTCTGTCCTGGGGGTGGGCAGAGCCACGGAACTCTTTTCTACCTAGCTCCTTAAGAATATTGTTTTTTTTCATCCCCAAGTATCATCTCACATGGAGAATTGCCCAGCTGGCATCAGCTGGTGTCAAGATGTTCCAAGGGCAGACCTTCATGGGCCTGCCCTGAGTGTTTGATCTCTGAAGAAAGAGCTCTTTTTGGAAGTTGAGTTACACAAGGAGATGATACCTCAGCTCACACCCACTGGCCCCAGGACAACCAAGGCACACACCTTGGTCATTCCTGAAAACAGAACAGGGCTCTATGCGTTGTTGTCGTTGTGGTTCTTTTTTTTTTTTTAACAACCTGTTTTTAAATGGAAACCAGCAGCAGTGAAGACGGGGGTCAAACTTCAGCTGAATGACCCCAGTGGTTTTCTTAGCGAGTTCTGCTTTTTTCTCTGTGGTAGCTCCGTGGCAGCAGACGGGGCCCACTTTTTGACACACCCATTCTAATACCTTCAAGAGTGGGTCTTTACTTGTTAAAATGTAGACTGAAATTTCAATAAACTTTTCTAAATAGACAATTGGAGTTCTTTTAATCTAGAAAACCACAGGGCTATGGGACTAGGGGAAGGGAGTAGTGGTGGTGGACAGCACAGAAATGGGAATGTGTCCATAGAGGTATCCAACCTTCCTGACTTGCCTGCCTTTTTATACCCTACTGCAAAGGCAGGGGATTGGGAGGGAGGAGAGCTAAGGAGGAAAGTTACTCACTGAATTTGTGAACTCACTTCTACCTGGACCCCCAGGCTACCCTGTACAGGTTTCTAAATGACTCATGGCATAATTACTGTAGGAGGGACAAATTCTTACACTCTCTGGGATGATATTAAACATCTCCAACTTTTACGTAATGCCTTAATGGCCAGGCCACAACACAGCCCTTTATCTATTCAAAGAAACTTAGAGAATTCTGGGGAAGGGGGCCCAGAGTATTTCTCACTTGCATGTTCCTGACTCAAACCACTACTTCTATGAATTCCAAACCTCTGGGTAAATAAAGCCACTTCTTCCCTACCCCCCCCATAATCACCTGGCCCATATATACTTCATTTTCTTTTTAATGTTCATTCAAAACACCAACTCATTCATCCAAGCCCTTACTCAATCCACTTTCCAGATTCTACCTGCTCCTAATGTCCACCGGAAACATTTTCTGCCCCCAACCCAAACACTTGCATTGGCTTCATTGCTTGCTGAGTGAAATACAAACTGGAGTGTTCAAAGTTGCAAACATTTGCAGCCCTGCTCTCCATCTCTGCCATAGAAGCCACCCACTCCCTCTCCAGTACAGCTGAATTTATTACAAGAGTATTCATAACAGAACTTTTCATGAGAGTTGACTGGAAATGTGGGGAAATGACAGAATTTGGAGTTAAGAGAATCTGATTTACAATCCCAACTGCGTTACTATTGTATATGACCTTGGACAAGTCTCCCTATCTTTCTGAGTCTCGTGTTTTTCAGTTGTAAAAAGGAAAAAAAAAAACCTAAGAAGGCTCAGCTGTCAGATGACTTGGAGGGGCCTTTCCAACTCTAATCTGTGACTGATCTCATGTTCTTTCTGCTTCCCACACCCTGTTAGTATAAGGACCAATGACAAAATAAATTCAGAAGAAAAAAACAAAACCCTTAGCCCTAGGACATCTTTGGTCAGTAAGTTTTCCTGTATGGGAAGTGGAATCAAATTTGTCCCATTGTAAAGCCTGGGGTAAGTTAGAACAACCCAGTTTCTTAGGCAACACAAGTTAAACAGAGACAAACACGGCAGCCCTTGTGGTCATAGCGGTTAGTCCACCCGATAAGAGGAACTGTTTGTGTAGATTTGTTTAGTCACATCTATAAGTTCACAGGAGACCTGCAAGGGGAAGGGGAGGCTGTGAGAAGACATAGACAATCCCCAGATGGGTCTTTGGGGGCCCAAACACCAAAAACAATACCCCCATGTGTTTGATATTTCTCAAGTATGTGCTATGTACAAAACTCTGGGTCTATGCATGCATACACACACACACACACACACACACACACACACACACTCTTCTACCCTTGCCTTTTGGAAACTTAATTCAGAATCAGGGAAAACTACAAGGGGTCTCTGATATGTTTGTTTTTTTATCCTAACACTAGCTTTAGGGAATAAAGAAGACAAACTATCATTCCCCATTAGACAAATGAGAAAACAGTCTCAGAAAACTATGCCCATAGTTCCCAGGCATCCCAGTTCTGTTGCTTACTAGCTGTGTGACCTTTGCTAATTCCCTTCACCTCCCCGTGCCTCAGCTTCCTTCTCTGTAAAATGAGGCAGTGGGACTAGATTACCTCAGAGATCTCCAGTTCCAGATCTAAAACCCTCTGACTGTAGGAAGTGTCTGGGAAATGTCAAAAGACAGACTGAAAAAGTGGACAAGTAAGGGACTGGACCCCTAGAACATAGACTATAGGGCTTAAGAGAGGGGTAAATAGTACACTTCGTTTAAAAGAACTCTGACATTGCCCTGGAGACCTTGCTTGACAGTTGATATCTCTTCTATTCAGGAATAATTAGGGAAGTCCTTTGAAACCCACATATTTAACGTCTATCTGCCTCTAGCTCCAGAAGTTTTAGAAAGGGCTCCTGGTCAATCTTTCCAGCACTGAGTGGGTCACATGATCAGGAATGAACCTTGGAAGTCAAATCATCCAAATCTTTCATTTTTACAGAGAAGAAAACTGAGGCCCAGGGAAGAGAAGTGATCTGCCCCCATTGACACAAAGGATCTTACACCTAGATAAGAGTTGGAAGGGACCTAGGAGATCAGTTAGTGCAAGTCTCTCATTTTATAGGAAGTTTAGTTTGCCCAAGGTCACCCAGGAAAATTAGAGTTGCATAACTCCCTGGTTCTTCCATATGTAACCAGAAGTGCTCAGGGAATACCTAGTTACAACAGAGGAGACTTGATAAAGAATAAATTCACACTAATCTTGGAGTGGTTGATGAAGAGACAAAGAAAGGTCAGAACAGTAGATGAATGGCCTGAAGTGGCAGGTCAGACTCAAGCTTTGGTCTAATGGGTGACAAGTTTTTGAACCAAAGATAAGTTGAGCAGAAAAGAGCTATGACATGTGAGGTCTTTCAGGACTGGGTTTTGGAGGGCCTCACACTTCAACAGACGTTCTCTGGTTTGCCAATGTCCTCCCTAAAATGGAGTACTCATAGGCAACTGTGGTAGAAGAGCATTAGATTTAGAGTTCAAAGGCCTACATTAAACCCTGACTCTACCACTTCTTTTTTTTTTTTATTCAAAACTGGTTTGCTTGTAAATAATGATAAGATCTGAAATTAGGCTATTATTGCTAGAACAGTTATAATAATATTTGTAGTACATTTAAACTTCTATTTTCCACGCATATGAAAAAAGAAATTAATATTTGGGGTCATATAATCCCCTTAGAAAAGGTGACAAAGTTGATAGACCTCATACCTGGGAGTCAGAAAGATTCATTTTCATAAGTTCAGATCATGTCTGCCACTTCTTAATTATGTGATCTTGGGCAAATCACTTCACCTAAGTTTCTTTCTCTATAAAATGGAGTGATTTGAGTAATCTTTAAGGTTGCTTCTAGTTCTCTAACTGACAAATACTCCCCTTCAAGACACTCAAATGATAGTCTGAAGTCCCAACAGCCTTTTTAGCTGCTACATCACAAGTACTGAATTGTCATCATGTTTGTGTGATGTCCCTAAAACCTCTAGTTGAAGTTATCTGGTCATATCTTCCCTGAGCAATTGATTTTTTGAACCTAAGCACAGGATTTTACATTTATATGTTATCTCATAGCATACTATCGCTATAATAAACATAATTGTGTAACTCACATCATCACTTGGTGAATGTGGTCCTCCTTGATACCAAAAGACAAGTAGTGGTAGTATTAGTGTAGACCCACTCAGCACATACTAATTATCCGAGGCATTGAGATAAAACAACAGAAATCAGTCTGTTTTTTTGAATTTATAACTTGGGGAGGGAGAGGGGAAATATATCATAAACAGATTAGTAAACATTTAGTTTCTACAAAGTATTTTAATTTCTACAAAGTATTTTCCCAGTATCAGCTGTGAAAATCAGGATGGCCCCTGAGCTGGTCTGAAGGAAGCTTAGATCCCAATTCTGTCACTTAAGTCATCCGAGCTCAGTGCCATTCCCAAGTTGCATGACACAAAGCCTAGCTTTCCAAACTTAATTGCCTTTATCCCATCTCATACACTTTCCCTTCCAGCTTTTTCATAATCTGTTCTCCCATACTCTATCTCCTCCTTTCCGATGTTTGGAATCCCCAGTTCTCTTCAACTCAACTGATTTTGCCCCCTCTCCATGAGACCTGTCTAGGAATTTCTTCCCCTTATTTCTCTACACCCAGGACCCTTGAGCCCCAATCCCCAACACCCTTCCTATATTTTTCAAATAGGCTCAAAGAATCATAGATTGATTGATTGATTGATTTTAGGTATCTTTGCAAGGCAAATGGGGTTAAGTGGCTTGCCCAAGGCCACACAGCTAGATAATTATTAAGTGTCTGAGACCAGATTTGAACCCAGGTACTCCTGACTCCAAGGCCGGTGCTTTATCCACTGTGCCACCTAGCTGCCCCCATAGATTTATTTTTAATCAAATTTTGTTTCCATCAATTAACCAAAGTCCACCTTCTTTCCCTTCTACTTCTGCCCTCCAACTGAAAAATAAAGAAAAGCAAAATGCTTGTAATAAGTGTCTATTGTCAAGCAAAACAAATTTCCACATTAGCTAAATTCAAAAATATGTTTCAATCTGTCTTCTGAGTACAGATTATTTAATTTTTTTAAAAAATTCAAATGCATGGTGATCAGAACAAGGCCAAGTAGAGAGCCTTGAAACACTTCAGAGATCTACCACTAAATTAAAATTTTATTGTGCAATTCCTACATGAAGAGCATTGGTGGAGATTATACAAAGTTTAAACCATGCCTTATGGAGCTCACATTCTTGGTTAACCCATTAAACAGATAAAAATCAAAGCATGCAATATTCCTGGAATCTCTGGCTTGGAAAGCTCAGTAGAGGCGATCTAATACAACTACTGGAGCATCCCCAAGGGATCACCCAACCTTTCTCTGGAGAGAACCTGTTCTGCATTCAGGTAGCTCCACTTGTAAGAAGTGTTTCCAGATAGCAAGTCTTCATTTGCTCTTTGTAATATCTGCCTAATATCCCTAATTCTGGCCTTTGGAGAGAAGGGAACAAGTCAACTCTGTCCCATATCTGAGCCATACAAGGCTTAGAAGCATATGTGCCCCAGGGAGAATATGGAAGGTTTGTTGGAGTAGGCAGCTTAGTGTTGGACAGAGCTTTAAAGGATGAGCAGTTGAATGGAAGGCTCTCTAGAATAGGTGATAGATTAAGCAAAGGCTGGATTCTGAAGTCAGAACTTTCCTTTTTGGCTGAAACACAAATCAGAATATGTAAAAGGAGGTAAGGGCAATAGGCAGCTTGGTGAATAGGGCCTGCAGGGCCTGGAGGCATCTTCATGAATTCACATCAGACCACAGACATTAGCTAGCTATGTGGCCCTTGGTAAGTCACTTCACTCTATTTTCTCTTTTTTTTTAAGTTTTGTTTTTTTTTGCAAGGCAATGGGGTTAAGTGGCTTGCCCAAGGCCATACTGCTAGGCAATTATTATGTGTCTGAGGCCACATTTGAACTCAGGTCCTCCTGACTCCAGGGCCGGCGCTCTATCCACTGTGCCACCTAGCCGCCCCCTATTTTCTCTTTTGTTAAATGAGCTAGAGAAGGAAATGGCAAACCACTCCAATTTCTTTGCCAAGAAAACCCCAAATGGGATCAGGAAGAGTTGTTCAGGACTGAAAAATGACTGAACACTATCAATAAGGAGAAAAGACTGAAAAGGTAGGGAAATTCCATGTCTTGGAAGGCTTTGAATGCCAAATAGAAGAAACTCAGCAAGAACCAGAGAAGTACTGAAGAATTTTTGGAGCAGTTACACGATCAGATCTCTGCATAAGGAAGATTATTCTGGTAGTGGTGTGAAAGACTAGGAGAGGAAAATGGCTGCAGCTGGAAAGACCAGTTAGGGGACTCTTGCAGTACCTTTTACATAAGGAATACCAAGGACCTACATCACAGTGGTAGCAGTGGGACTGGAGAATAGAACAGATGTTGGGAGGTGCAATCTAAGGGACTTGTTCACTGATTGGATGAAAGAGGTCAAGGAAGAAGGAAAACCAAATTTAGCCCTAGTCCTCAGAAAGCAGGTTTTGGCCTCCAGTAACTCCCTCCTGGTTGATAACAATCACTAAGCCCCAGTTCTCTAACTAACTTCATTATCAGCTTGTCCCTATTGAGAGACCCCACCCCCACCCCTCCCCATGCCACCATCCTGTCTAAAAGGACATCATGAAAGATTTTTTCAGGTAGTTCTTGGAATTTTTGTGCTGATAACTGTGCAACTATTGATGATATATATATATATATATATATAATATATATATATAAATATATATAGAGAGAGAGAGAGAGAGAGAGAGAGAGAGAGAGAGAGAGAGAGAGAGAGAGAGGTAGGTAGGTTTTGGAGAATTAAATCTAGGAGGAGAGTCTATTCCATACCCTTCCCCCTCCCCTAAGAATCCAAACTCTCTGGGTTTGTGTATTTTTTTCCCCAGAGAGCCCCTGATTAATTAATCTGATGAAAAGGTGGGGGGGGGGGGCATGGAAAAAGCTCTTCCCAGGAAGGAAAAATGAGGATAGTGACTGATATTGACCTCCTCCAATTAGTCTCTGGTGACTAAGGCTGCCTCAAAACTGGACTGATAGTTCACAGTAGGAGAGTCGGACTCTTCTTGGATTACTGGCCTTTTCCCAATGGGCTAGAAGAGGGAGCTATGAACCTGTGTTAGGTACTTGCTTTTCCTTTTGGGGAAGCATACTTTAGACAATGAGGAATGCTGTGACCAGAAAAGACAATGATCAATGCTGGAAGGGATGTGGGAAATCTGGAACACTAATACATTGTTGGTGGAACTGTGAACTCATCCAACCTTTCTGGAGAGCAATCTGGAATGATGCCCAAAGAGCAATAAAATGTGCATACCCTTTGACCCAGCAATACCACTACTAGGTCTATATTCTGAAGACATGATAAAAAGGGTAAAAACATCACCTGTACAAGTCTTTATAGCAGCCTTGTTTGTGGTGGCAAAGAATTGGAAATTAAGTGAATGGCCATCAACTGGGGAATGGCTTAGCAAACTGTGGTCTATATATGTCATGGAACACTACTGTTCTATTAGAAACCAGGAGGGACGGGAATTCAGGGAAGCCTGGAGGGATTTGCATGAACTGATGCTGAGTGAGATGAGCAGAACCAGAAAAACACTGTACACCCTAACAGCAACATGGGGGTGATGATCAACCTTGATGGACTTGCTCATTCCATCAGTGCAACAATTAGGGACAATTTTGGGGTATCTGTGATGGAGAATAAAAGGAAAAAAAGTATCTCATTATGTAATTTTGCTATCTCATACTTCATTTTTTTCCTTAAGGATATGATTTCTCTCTCAACACATTAAATTTTGATCAATTGTATATCATGGAAACAATATAAAGACTATCAGACTGCCTTCTGTGGGGGCATGGGGGGGGGAGGGAAGCAAGATTGGAGGGAAAATTGTAAAATTCAAAAAACAATTTAAAAATAAAATGAGGAAATTAGCCTAGCTGATCTCTTTTTAGGTCCAATTCAGCTCTAGATCTAGGATCCAATATGTATGACCTTGGGTGAGTCATTTCCTGGGCCTGTTTCCTCCTCTATGAAATGAGAAGGCTGTACTAGAGAGCTGCTCTATAACTTTATAGAATTAAAACTGTGATTTTGCTGATATTGGGTACTCCCAGGTGAGGAAGCCTGCTCTACCAGTGCAAGTTGCCATCCTCTTCTGCCCCTTCTGCAGTCCTAGAACTTTCTTTTCCAGACTCTCTATACCTTGGACTTCCAGAAGGAAGCTTAGTGGGAGAGAGATTTTCTCACTGCCTCTGCCCTTTGCAATGGTGTATGGGGTGTTCAGAGGGACTAGCCTCTGCGGTGTGAACCTTTTTCAGGCTGCTCATTCATTTTTGGCATCTACCTTCACAACTCTCATCTGGGGTTCTAAGAAACTGTAGCATGCACAGGAGCCACAACCTGGTAAAACCGTCTCTGCAGATGGGCTAAACCAGGTTGAGGGAAACTGACAGGTCTCAAACCTGTGAGTTAGGAGGATGTCTACCTCAAGCATTCCTTGGGTGGAATAGGCAGATGAGAACAATTCGTTCCAATGGCCATGAAGGCGCTGCAGAGCGCTTAGAACTTGGTCAGATATCAAAGATGCCAAGGTCATCCACAGCACCCTTGGCTATTGCCATTTGTCCTGATTTTTGTCCTGCCACTGGAATTTAATGACTCTGGAAGAGAAAATGAGGCTGATGACGTTGCTTAACTCTGCCGTACTTAAATCCAATTCGCCTACAAACAAAGGATGAAGAACACTCCCACCAAGAACAGAAAATGGTGACTTGCAAGAGAAGCACATGGTGAGTTAGAGAGTAGAACTACTGGCCCCCCCACTTTTTAGATACCTTCGTTTATCTTTTCTTTTCCTTTTTTTCTGAGCACCTGTCAGAGACTAGAATTCCTGAGAATAGTCAGTTTGCAAATTGCTATGCAATTGAGTTTCTGAGTTACATCTGAAAGAAGAACAGAATCCTTTACCCATGAGAGCCTTGCAGGAAAAGGACTAAAGTCATGGAAGGGGGGGGGAAGAGGGGGCAGAAGAGGATGGCAACTTGCACTGGTAGAGCAGGCTTCCTCACCTGGGAGTACCTGATAGCAGTGAAATCACAGTTTTAATTCTAAAATGACAATTATTGGGGTGTAAGAGTACTATTCTACCATATCTATTTGTTCAACCATTCCTTAGTTGATGGGCACCTCCTTGGTTTCCAGTTTTTTGGTTACCACAAAAAAAAATCTTGCAATCAACATTTTGTTATAGGTAAGACCTTTCTTTCATACTCTGACCTTATTATATGAGCCCAGGCAAACTCTCTCTCTTTTTTTTAGGTTTTTACAAGGCAATGGGGTTAAGTGGCTTGCCCAAGGCCATGCAGCTAGGTAATTATTAAGTGTCTGAGGCTGGATTTGAACCCAGGTACTCCTGACTCCAGGGCTGGTGCTCTACCCACTGCGCCACCTAGGCGCCCAGAAAACTCTCTTTCAACAGAAAAACTTACAGGCTTATAAGGACTTCTTAACCTCTCTCAGCCTCAGTTTTCTCATCTGCAAAATAGTAATCTTGATAGCACCTACTTCCCCAGGGTTGTCATGAGAATCGAATGTGATAATATTTGTAAAGTACTATGCAAAACCTACAACACTACTGTATAAGTGCTAGCTAGTATGAAAATACTACATTACATGGTAGCTATTATGGGAAGTTATTATTACTATTACATCACAGAAATATGAGTTATTATGATTAACTAGCCATTCTTAATAGCATTATTAGTATCAAAGATAATAGTGACTAGCATTTCTACAATGTGGTAATAATAACTAGTATTTTCATAATAACAATAATCATAATAACTTCTAATCTTTAATTTGGGATTGGGAGAAAGATGGTATTTAGCAGGAGCTGTCTTAGCTGACACCTGCCTTAATAATAATAATATTGCTAATAATCATATTACGATAGTAGCTATAGTAGTGTTATCATTATTAATGTGTTCTACAAAGGCTAGCTATTATCGATATTTATTGATGATATTAATACTGATTAGCCTATAATTGCAATAGCTATTGTTAAGGCAAATATCAGGCAAGGACAATTGAATCCTGCCAACTCCGAATTAGAGATTCTCAGGACCCAAATTAGTATTTTAGTTAATTAATGCTTGTTTTGGGTGGGGTTGTTCTTTGTTTGTTTGTTTGTTTAGCAGTTTCCTAGGGGTAGGCTATCTCCTGTGCTGGAAAGGCCTCAAGTTTCCCCTTATCACCCCAATTTCTGTTGTGAGTATTTAAACCTCACCCCCTTAAATGGTGCCCCTCGACCTAAGATCCCCAGAAAGCTTATAGGTTGCATTCAAACTGACAAACATTTTCCAATTATTAACTGGGGCCCTGGGCTGGGAACTACAGAAGATCACACCCCCCCTCCCAAGTCCTGAGATGGGCTGGTGGAAAACAAGCACCCGAAGAAAAATCTTTCCCACCAACCTGGCCCACTGGTAGGAGGAACTTTGGAAAAGTTTGGATGCTGACCTCTTCACTGATCCTTTCTTCAACTCAGCTAAGAATGGTGGGGCCAATAGCCCTTAAAGCTCCTCCCTTGAAATGCTGAACATTCTGTTTTTGCTCTTAAGAAAAAACAGTAAATAAATGCTTTTGTTTCCCCTTTCCCTCCGTCATGGAGAAGCCAGCTGAATTGGGGCCTGTAGCTCACTTTGTGGTTTGGATGGGCTGAACACCAAGCTTCGAATTTTTGTACCAGACACATGTTGGGGCTCCGCCAGTGTTCTCTTGGGTGACATGCAGAGGAAGCTGTTGCCTTTTAAAGGCCTGCAACTGCAGGGTTGTTTATTCACAAACTTCTAGCCAAAGCATACTACTTATTTGGGGTTCCCCAGCTATAATCGACATGAGAAATGGTAGTTGACAAATACCACCTGACCTTCTGTTTTGAATTGTGTTGGGCTTGTAGTTGGGTAGCCCTGGATTCGAATCCTTCCTTGGATACTAAGGAGCAGTGTGATCCTGGGCCAGTCACCTCATCTACCTCTGGCAATTTCCTAGGGCTTAAGTACAAAGCTATGGATGGCTGTCAGCTGTCTTCATTGGTGGAGGGACTTCCTATCTTCCTACCAGGATCCATGAAATCATAGCAAAATGATACATATGGCAAATCCTCCTTCAGGATGCACATGGTCCTGAGGAATCCACGAACACCATGAAAAACAGTCCCATAGTTACACAAATAAGTAAATCTAAGACAGTCTGAGGGAGAGACCATTATCAGATCAGAAAAGGAAGATCACCTCCCTCTACCCCATTTCCCAGACTAGGAAGCTGAGGCCCAGAGAAGTTCAACAGGTTGGGCAAGTTCACACAAGTAAGAGGCTGACCTAGAATTTTGGGCCCCCAACTTCACGCCAATTCAGCACTCTCTCATCTCCTCCTTTGGTTAAAGAGAGGGTACAAGGGCACCAGTGGCATACCAAGTTATGGGCTTATGTAAAGCCAATGATTTGCAAGGGCTCTCCTCCCCCTCCCCCACATCCACTAATTTTTTGGCTTGTGCTCCCACTCACAAGTATACTTTTGGAGAATCTCTGAATACAACTCGTGGCTAGGTCTTCCCAGATATGAATAAAAGGATGCAATATACGCAGTAAATCCAAGATCGTCTTTCTCACACCCCACCAAAAATGCATAAAATGTAAAAGACTCAGAGGAGGCTGGACAAAGTGAAGAAAATATATAAACTTACAATTTCTCTTTAAGAGTAGGAACCATCGGGGGCGGCTAGGTGGCAGTGGATAAAGCACTGGCCTTGGAGTCAGAAGTACCTGGGTTCAAATCCGGTCTCAGATACTTAATAATTACCTAGCTGTGTGGCCTTGGGCAAGCCACTTAACTCCATTTGCCTCGCAAAAACCTAAAAAAAAAAAAAAAAGAGTAGGAACCATCAATTCCAAGAAATCATGCAAAAAACTACTGGAAACAATTAGCAATTTTAGCAAAGTTGCAGGTTATAAAATAAACCCTCATCAATCCTCAACTTTTCTATATATGACTAGCAAGATACAGCAGGAAGAGCTAGAAAGAAAAATTCCATTCAAAGTATCCTCAGACAATATAAAATACCTGGGAGGCTATTTGCCAAGGCTGACTCAGAAACTTTTTGAAAACAATTATAAAAGTCTTCTTATACAAATAAAATCAGATTTAAATAACTGGGCAAGCATCAACTGCTCATGGATAGGTAGAGCTAATATAATAAAAATAACAATTCTATCAAAACTAAACTGTTTAGTGCCCTACCAACTTCCAAAAAATTACTTGAATGAGTTAGAAAAAGTTTTAAGTAAATTCATATGGAGAAATAAAAAGTCAAGAATTTCTGTTGTGAGTATTTAAACCTCACCCCCTTAAATGGTGCCCCTTGACCTAAGATCCCCAGAAAGCTTATAGGTTGCATTCAAACTGACAAACATTTTCCAATTATTAACTGGGGCCCTGGGCTGGGAACTACAGAAGATCACACCCCCCTCCCAAGTCCTGAGATGGGCTGGTGGAAAACAAGCACCCGAAGAAAAATCTTTCCCACCAACCTGGCCCACTGGTAGGAGGAACTTTGGAAAAGTTTGGATGCTTAGCCCTACCTGATCTAAAATTATATTACAAAGCATCAGTCATAAAAACTGTCTGGTATTGGCTAAGAAATAGAGTGGTGGACCAGTGGAATAGACTAGGTGCAATAACAGGAGATGATTATAGTAATCTGCTGTTTGATAAACTCAAAGAGTCCAGCTATTGGGATAAAAATTCTCTGATAAAAACTGCTGGGAAAATTGGAAGTTAGTATGGAAGAAAATTAGATTAGACCAACACCCTTTACTAAGATAAGATGCAAATGGATACAGGATTTAGACATAAAAAACAATACTATAAGCAAATTAGAAGATCAAGGACTAGTGTACCTGTCAGACCTATGGAAAGGGAAGTAGTTTATGACTATGGAAGACAGGGAGAACATCACCAAAAACAAACTAGATGATTTCAATTACATTAAATTAAAAAGCTTTTGCACAGATAAAACGACTCCAACCAAGATCAAAAGAAATGCAGTAAATTGGGAAACAATCTTTACAACTAATGTTTCTGACAAAGTACTCATTTCTAAAATATACAGAGAACTGTGTCATATTTTTTTTTAAAAAAAGCCATTCCCTAGTTGACAAGTGGTCAAAAGATATGCAAAGGCAATTTATAGATGAGGAGATCAAAGCAATCCATAGTCATATGAAAAATTGGTCTAAATTATTACTTATTAGAGAAATGCAAATTAAAGCTTCTTTGAGGTACCACCTCACACCTCTGAGACTGGCTAATATGACCAGAAAGGACAATGATCATTGTTGGAAGGGTTGTAGGAAATCTGGAGCTGTGAACTCATCCAACCTTTCTGGAGAGCAATTTGTAACTATGCCCAAAGGGCAACAAAAATGTGCATACCCTTTGATGGAGAAATTCCACTATTGGGTCTATATCCTGAAGAGATGATGAAAAAGGGTCAAAACATCACTTGTACAAAAATATTCATAGCAGCCCTGTTTGTGGTGGTAAAGAATTGGACATCAAGTAAATGTCCTTCCTTTGGGGAATGGCTTAGCAAACTGTGGTCTATGTATGTCATGGAACACTATTGTTGTATTAGAAACCAGAAGGGATGGGAATTCAGGGAAGCCTGGAGGGATTTGCATGAACTGATACTGAGTGAGATGAGCAGAGCCAGAAAAACACTGTACACCCTAACAGCAACATGGGGGTGATGATCAACCTTGGTGGACTCACTCATTCCATCAGTGCAACAATTGGGGACAATTTGGAGCTGTTTGAGATGAAGAATCCCATCTGTATCTAGAGAAAGAATTGTGGAGTTGGAACAAATATCAAGGGCTAGTAACTTTAATTTAGAAAAAAAACTTATATTTTATTGTCTGATCTTGCTATCTCCTTTACTTTATGTTTCTTCCCTAAGGATATGATTTTTTTCTCATCACATTCAGTTTGGATCAATGTATACTATGGAAACAATGTAAAAGACTGCTTTTTTCCGGGGCGGGGGAGGGAAGTAAAATTGGGGGGAAAACTGTAAAACTCAAAATAAATAAAATCTTTAATTAAAAACAAAGTAGGAACCATCTTCTGAGAATTAGTTTGATGTCTTACATAAAGCATTGGACTTAGAATGAAAAAGAGCTGGATTCAAATCTTTCAAAAACCTCATAGACCCTTACTAAAGCTGTGAGACCTTGCATAATTAACTGCTGCTCCAATCTCAGTTGGAGGTTCTCAGTCCTAATTTCTGGAAAATGAGGAAGAGGGTAGGGTAGATGGCGCCTGAGGATCTTTGCAACTTTAGTTCAAAAATGTTCCTACATATGACTTTGGACAAGTCTCTTTACTTGCCAGAGCCTTAGTTTCCTTTTTCTGTGCAATGTGGAGGTTGGGTTAGATGGTCTCTTGAGCTCTAAAAGGGAGATTGAAATTGATGGTTTTTATCTTGCTCAGCTAATATTAACTTTGTGATGGAAGAGTCCTTAATGGGGAGGGTGACCCTTGTATAAATTCACTTCAGTATATGTCTAAAAAGCATGTAGAGGATTGTGCTGGAGGGGGAAGTTCATGATTGCCTGATGATGTCCCAAGACAGAGAAGTTAGTGATCACGAGTGAGGAAGCAGAAAGGCATCTGTTCCAAGAGGCAGGATTTTAGTGGGTTTTAAAGCACAGGTGAGAATTTGAGAAAGGTAACAAGGGAGGGCATTGCAAGCAGAAGCAATTAGCAAGCAGTTGAGTATTAGTTGGTTCAAAGACTTTCCCACTGAGAGGACCCAGTCCTCCAAAGGTTAAGTAGATGTCAGCAGAGAAAAGACCTCTGGACCTTCAAAAGATGGCAAAGTGGCTGTGTGGTTGAGCAAGGAGAGGTTCCAGAGCATAAACAACCCACCTTGGGTTCAAGTATCTGTGACACAGAGCTTCTTAAGTGAATTAGCCTGGAAAGTCTAAACGCGTGTTTTCTGTCCCTTTAATTTAAGCATTTCATAAACTGATTGCATCTCTCCCTCAGAAATGGAGAAGGTTAATGATTTCCTGGAGACGGAAAGTTCCAAGCAACTCCCAACAGCTTTGTGGGGAATTTCAAAAGAATTTTTGAAAGACAAAGCCTGTGAACCTTTTTATATTGGATTGTAAACTTCTTTTACTAGACCTGTACCCCTCATTAAGTCATCCTGGAGCAGGCAGACAGGCCTACTGCAAGGTTTCTGGCCAAGTTGAAAGGAGATGTCTTGGCCTTTGCCTTCCCTGGTGCTCTGGTTTGTGGTGCCTCGTCTCCATTTCCCTCTGGATCCTCGGGGCCCCTCAGCAGGCTTGGCCTGGCCCTGCCTGTGGCCTGGACTTGTCCCCCCCCCCCCCCCCCCCCCAGCAAATCTTCCCATTTCCAGGTCCAGGCCTGCAGGCTCTCTCTTGGCTGCTTGCCGCGGTGGAAAACAATCGGAGATTCCAATTCACACCAGAGTGTTAGTGACTAACAACGGCTTATGTGTTTGTGTTGCACTGGGCGCCAAAGGCACCCAGAGAGCTCCTGGGAGGCCCTTCGGCTACCCCTGGCGGGCCAGCCCGCGGTGGAGGTGGGCGCTGGCGGCCGGCACCCCCGACTGCTGCTTCCTCCCTTTCGCACTGCTTCCAGCAGCTCACCTTGGGGATTCCATTCAGCAGAAAGGAGTCCCGTGTGGAAGCTTCCAGCAGCCTGGCGGCCCGAAGGCCTACCCGTGCCTCCTCGAGGCTATTGGGTCTGGGGGGGAGAGGGGCCTCCGCACGCCTGGCCGGGCCGGCCGAGGCTCCCTCCCGCTCCTCCAGGCCTGGCCGGGGGCAGGGCCGCTTCCTCCGGGCCAGGGCAGGGCGCCCCGCCGGCCGAGGGCCCGGGCGCTCCGGCCCAAGCCCCCCGTGGCAGGGGGGCCTCCGCGGGCGCCCCGAGCGCCAGGCGGCCGCACGCTCCGGCACGCTGGCCGCGCTCCGATTGGCCGGCCCCTGCCAAGCCCGCCAATGGCGTCCCCGGGAGGCGTCCCCGGCCCCGCCCCCGCGGCCTCACGTGGCCCGGCACACGGAGAGAGCCTGGGCGGGGAGGCCGCGGCAGCTGCGGGCCCGGCGCCCGGCCCTGCGGCCCGGCAGGAGCACTGGGGCGGCCTGGCAGGAAGGGAGCTGGGGCCAAGGGGCGCGGAGCTAGCTGGCGGCGGCGTCGGGGCCTGGGGAGCGCGGAGCTCCGCCCGCCGGCCGGCCTTATGTAACGGGAGAGGAGGCGCCCCGCCCCCGCCGCCGGCCCTCCGCTGCGCAGCCTTCCGAGCTCGCTGGCCTTGGCCGGATCTCCGGCTCCGAGGCTCCGCGCCTCGAAGGGCCGCTTTGGGGGCCCTGCGGCCCTTTGCCACCCGATGCTGCCCAACAGTTCCTGAGGAGGCAGGAGGACCCGAGTTCAAATTCGCCTCAGACACTTGCCAATGACCTAGCTGTGTGGCCTGGGCCAAGCCACTGAACCCCATTGCCTCCTAAAGAAAAAAGAAAATACATGGGATTGCATCGTTTCCTTACTAATCATAATTTCAAATAGGTCTCAAAGTATGTTTAAAAGTCAAGTCCACGGATTTCTCAGTCCAACCAGTGCATTTGACAAGTGAAAAAGAAACTCATGCCCTAAGACACATGCAGGATAGGGCCTCAGGGTCAAAGGACGTCTAGGCTAGCCCCCTCATTTGTTACAGAAAGGGAGACTGAGATAAAGGTGGAAAATCCAGCACAGTCCTGGGACCAGAAGGCAAGGGGCTTTGATAACATAAATCAATCCATAAACATTGACGTAGCTTATGTAATGAAAGAAAGAAAAGAGAGAGGAAAGGGAAGAAGAAAAGAGAAAGGAAGAAAACAAAAGAAGAAGAGAGACAAAGAAAGACAGCAGCTTCTCTCAATCAGTGAACAATTATTTAAGAAGCATCTTTGGGGCACAGAGTTGGCCTTATGAAAAAGATCTGAGTTGAAATCTCATGTCTGACACTTGGGGAAATCATTTAACTTTGCTTTGGGGGTTTTGCAAGGCAGTGGGGTGAAATGACTTGCCCAAGGCCACACAGCTAGGTCATCATTTGAACTCAGGTCCTCCTGACTCTAGGGCTGTGCTCTATCCACTGCACCACCTAGCTGCCCAGAAATCATTTAACTTTGAACATTACTATAGGCAACTCATTAAGATTTCACAAAAGGTACCAACCTGCCTTGGTGAACATAATGGCCTCAAAGGAGAGTTCTCTGACATGAAATCACAGACCAAGTCCCTAAGTGCACCCTTACTAGGTAAGTATTCACACTGTGCTAGACTCTCGAGATTCCAAACCAAAAAGAAACAGGAAGTACTGACCTGACAAATAATGTTAACCCAAAGTAATGTGAGAGACAAAAACCTAGGATGTAAGACGATCAGCAAAGGCCCCATGTACAAGGTGCCCCTTCAGTTGTTCTGAAGGTATCCTGATTCTGCATTCTAGAGCCAGAGTTGGGGAGGAAGACTATTTCAGTTATGAAAGATAATCAGGGCAAATACATTGTGATGGAAGATGGAGGGTGGTTGTTTGTTACCATTGTTCTTTCTGTTACTGTTGTTGTTATAAGCAGTTTGGCCAAATCAAGAGTAGTCATGTAAAACCAAAGCTGGAATGGGGCATCTAGCTGGTGCAGTAGATAGAGCACCAGCCCTGGACTCAGGATGACCTGAGTTCAAATCCACCCTCAGACAATAATTACCTAGCTGTGTGACCTTGGGCAAGCCACTTCACTCCATTGCCTTGCAAAAATATAAATAAAGAAATCTGGAATAGTGAGGTTGGGGTCAAGTGCTGAAGGCCTTTAAATACCAGAGTTCATAGTAGACCCTAGAGCTATATAGAGAGCCAGTGGTATTTATTCAGGATTGCAATGACTGGGTCAGACCTGAGCCAGAACCGTATATTCCTGAGGGAGGGAAACTGGGAAGGAAAAGAAACTCATTATTTGACACCTGCTATGGATAGGCCCTGTGCTAAGTGCCTTACAAAGATTATCTCACTTGATCCTCCCACAAACCCAGTGGGTAGGTAGGAAAAGAGGAGGATGACTGAGGGTGTTCTTGAAAAAAGGACTGGAGGGGAGGACATGAACAAGGACCTGGAGACTGAGGAAAGCAGAAAATAAGCATATCCTTAGGAGCTAGAAGTAAGATTAGACAGGGAGTCCGGCCCAGAGTCTAGGAATGAGTATCAAAACCAAGTTGAAAAACTAAGAAAAAATCATATAGCAAGTTAAAGCTGGAAGGAGCCTTAGCTATCATCTGCTCTTACTCTGTAATTTTACAGATGGGAAAAGCAGGCGAAGAGAGCAACTTGCAAGTCACAAAGCTAGTAAATCACCAAAGTTAGGACCCAAGTTTCCTGTCTTCTTCCATCTCAACTTGCTGGACTTGGGACTCATGGGGATTATGGAATTGAAAAGCTGGAAGGGGCCGATCCACCCCCTACATATTACAGAGGGCATAACTTGTTTTTCTCATTTTTAGATATTTTCTTGGTTCAGCACAGTGGAATGTTTCATTTTCCATACTTCTCAGGCAATCATGTGACTGTAAATATACAGTCTGCTGTATAGATTATCAATTACAGAAGCCTGCCACATCTCGAGTTTCCAAGTATGGTGCTATAATTCTCATAAAAATTCCATAAAGTTGGTAACGTAGGAATAGGCGTTGCTACTTATAAATATTCTCTCCATCACCTTTTTTTTAATTACAAGGTCAGAAAGCCACCCCCCACCCCCCCAGCTTTGGCTATCCGTAGCAGTCCTACCTCTGCTTCATTGCAACTCCCTGAGATGAAGTTCAGGTGGACTTGGGAACCTGAATGATTCAAAACCCTTCACTTAAGCCTACCACTTCCATAAGCTCTTGGCCTATATCTCTTCCCTTCACAGCTAAACTCCTAGAAAAAAAGCTTTTTTCCATGCTCCTTGCCTCCACTGCACTACTCCTACTGCCTTATTCCTTTGTAATCTGGTTCCGTACAGTACTACTCAATGGCCCCTTCTCACTTCTCACCCTGGACCTCTCTGCAGCATACAACTCTGTTGACTATCCCCTTCTCCTAGATGACTTTTCTTCATCCCTCCCCCATCTTGTCACACTACTCCTTCATGGTTCTCCTTATATCTGTTTGACTACTCTGCCTCAATTTCCTCTCTCATGTCCTACCCATAGATGTCCCTCAAGGGTCCATTCTGAACCCTCTTCTCACTCTGCCCCCCTTTCTTTTGGTAGTCATTATCTCCAATGAGCTCAATGAGAAAATCTTATTTGAGCTGGAAGCTCAGTATTTAAGTCCAACCAATACCTGAATCAGAATCTCCTTTACCCCACAGACAAGTGGTCATACAGCTTTGCTAGAAGGTCCCTGGTGGTAATGAACAAAGGAATAAAAAGCAATTTCAAAAGTGAACATAATAAGGTGCAGCTAGGTGATGCAGTGGATAGAGCACCGGCCCTGGAGTCAGGAGTACCTGAGTTCAAATCCAGCCTCAGACACTTAATTGCCTAGCTGTGTGGCCTTGGGCAAGCCACTTAACCCCATTCCCTTGAGAAAAAAATCCCTAAAAAACAACAACAGTGAACATAGTAAAAAGGAATAATAATGAGTGATAATAATAAAACATAATAAAATAAAATAATAATAAAAGGGGAAAGGAAAAGGTTTGAAGATCATTTGTGCAAAGCAATAAAGTAGAATACAGAATGTAGGAAATAGTCCCCAAAATGATCTTTGAAGGAAGTTAGGGATGCTTTGATGCAGAGATGAGGAAGAAATACATTTCAGACATGGGAGACCATTTGTGCAAAAGCTAGGAGATGGAAGATGGAATAACAGGGAGTGATAGCAGTCATTGATGGGAGACTTGTATAAAATCAGAAGCAGTAGATGGGAAGCCAGATTGTGGAGGGCTTTAAAGGCTAAGTGTCCCTACATTGCCCTGTGCATAGCTCTCGATTTTAATTCTTTGGAGACTGGTATTCCATATCTCACAATCATAAGGTATCACCAAAAGAACACTGACATAAACCTACGCACCTTCTCTTTTAGGGGGAAACTTGAAATCAGCAATACCACTATTTCCCAAACATAATTCATTCTGCTCTCCTTCTGTTCAATTCTGAACCCATTATCCATCTAACATATCAACCCAAGTTCGACTGATGGGCCATAGATTGTCTGGCCAGCTCTATATAAAAGACTAGACAAAATTTTTCTGCATCCACGTGACTTTTCCTGTATGAATGATTGGGTAGAACTCTTTTAAGTTGTTATGAAGCCCATTTAAGACATCTTCACTGATCTAGGGCTTATATCAGTCAGCAAAATGACAACCACAAGCAGGAGCATCTGGAGGATTTCACCATCTATAAAGAATGCTTCATCAATTTAGACTCTGCTCTATGACCAGGAGTACACGTGTTGGGCAAAAATATACTTCCCTGTTGTATTCTTTTACTAACAATCAAAAGGACATAAAATTATCTCATATCTTTCAAGGAATCTTCTATTGATCTTCACATAAGCATAGGAAACACCTTTAAGGTCATGCTTTGATCTACTGAATCAAATGTTTTTTGACAACCAAGAAACAGTAAAAAAAAAGATGGAATTTTGTAGTTAATGTATTTTTCAGTCATTTTGTTGACTGTAAAGATGTGACTGACTATAGAAAAAGTCTGATGATTCTTTTCTTATACTTTCATCAAGCATGGCTTCAGTACATTTGTTGATTATTCTAAAATTTTGTTTTGTTTTGTTTTTGTTTTTTGCAGGGCAATGGGGTTAAGTTAAGGCCACACAGCTAGGTAATTAGTAAGCGTCTGAGACCGGATTTGGACCCAGGTCCTCCTGACTCCAGGGCCGGTGCTCTATCCACTGCGCCACCTAGCCGACCCCTGTTCTAAAATTTTTGAAGAGATAGGCTGCTAAGTATTGATATTTTTTCAGTTGTCTTTTGGGGTTAATAATAAAGTCCATTATTTTTCTAAATATCGAACACCCTCTAATTTTTTTCAGCTACATTGTGAGTATTCCTTAATTCCTTTGAAATTGAATCACCTCCAGTATGGCCTTCTTCTGTTTTTTTCTCTTGGCCTGGTTCAAATTATCTTTGTGGCATTTCTTCAAATAAAATATCAGAGACTTTGTTAGTAGAATCAAAATGTGATTCCATTGTCTCTGATGAAGAAAAAATTTGTTATAGAAATCTTGATGAACCTCTTTGATTTTTGTTCATTCATGCTTTTGTAATGATCTGACTTACATGGGCCTCTCACCAATATTCCCACAAACTTGTTATCTCTCTTATTGTACTTTAATATTTTGAGGTGATACTGCAACTAGGCTTTTGGCATCTTCTTCCCTAAAATTTTGCAAATAAGGTTTAATACTAACCTGGTGTTAACCCTTAGCTGCTACGTCTCTGCTTGGCAAGGTAACAAAGTGCTGGTTGAAACAATTTTAAAGTTCTTTTGATCTCCTCATTGTGGTGATCAATATTCACTGATTAATCTTTATTAGGAAATGGTGATAGTCTATGTCAACATCTATGCTTTTTTCCATTTCCTCCTTTTCAGCATCAACAACTTACTATTTAAGTTAGAGTCGTCCAAATTGGGCATCTTATCTTTTCCCACATTTATTCTTTCCCTTAATTTGGTATTACTCTAATAAATCAATGGCCATCTAGACTGCAATGTTTCAGAAATGACTTTCACATCAGTAACTACTTGTACCCTGTCAAAGATATAATTTCACGTTTTTTTCCTGACATTTTGGGCTTATCAAGTTCAGCACTTCCTAATGTTTTTCTACTAGACGGTGTCCATGAACTAAAAGTGTGAGGCTTCCATGTAATCCACAAGAATTTGACCTATACCTTTTCTTGCTCTTTTTGGAGACAATCAAGGTTAAATGCTTTGTCCGGGGTCACACAGCTAGTAAATGTCTAAAACCAGATTTGAAGTCAGGTCCTCCTGACTCTAGGGTCAGTGCTCCATTTCTTACTCTTGAATTTACTCAAGAGTAATTGCTACCATTTTTTCTCTGCCATTCTCCTTTGGTTCCTACCTTAATTTAGAGGGTCTTGTCAAGGTGTTTGTAAATTTAATTTGGAGGGTCTTGTTGCTTGTAAATTGTCTATAACTCCTTGTCCTCTGTGATAGATGTTGTTTCACATAAGCACATGTTACTGTTTTACAAATGTATGTGCATACTGTTGTAATTGTCATCGATTCAAAGATTTAGAGTCGGAAGGGGCCTTAAAGGTCATTGAGTCCCGCTCCCATAGTTTATTTTTAAAAAAAAAGATCTTTCTTTAATCAATAAAAATTTGACTTCTCTCTCTTCCCAAACACAAAGAGGAAACTGAGGCTGAGAGAGGTGAAGTAAGTACTTGAGGCAGAATATAAACTCAGGTCTTCAAGGTTCCATGTCTAGTGCTCTATCAATTGAGCCACTTAGCTAAAAACACAACTTCACTTAAAAGCATTATTGAATTCATAGTAGTTTTGGGTTTGGTTTGGTTTTGTGAAACTGAGTATCCCCATCATGCCAAGGCTAGATTTGCAGTGGTCACTCATGGACCGACTTATGGGCCAGGACTGATCAGTTAGGGTTTTAACCAGCTCTATTTTTTCTGACCTGGTCTGGTTCTTCCCCTCCTTAAGCAGCTCTGCTCCTGAAACCTCACCTGGAGCCAGACTTAGTCCTTCTATAGCGCAAACAATCCCCCAGTAGCAAAGATTATAGGTATGACCCATCACACCTGGCTCAATATAGATTTTGCAAAAGATGTGGACAGAAAAAAATGAAAGCCAGGGCAGCTAATGAAGAATGAGAACATGAAAAAAAGGATGACATGGCCCTATAAAGTAGTCAGAAGTGCTGAAGTTCAGGAGTTGGAGGCAGGCAGCAATGCTAAGAACAACAAAATAATGTTTTTGCTTTTGTTTTACATTATATTGGGCAAAGGAGGAAGCTCAGAAAAAGGGGTAGGATCCCTGCTTCAGGCTGATGAGACAATGATGCCAAATTACAGAGAGAAAGCAGTACTCAACTCTGCTTTTACTTCTGCTTTCTCTGTCAAAGAGAAGAATATTTAGACTAGAGGAGATATGACAAAAAAAAAGGCGTTAATAGGGAGTTGGTGTCCAAGATAAGTAAGGAGATCTGCCTTTGACCAATTTAAGTCACCTGGAGCAGATAAACTTCAACCTCAGGAACTGAAAGAATTGGGGGGAGGCATGGTGGAGCCATTGTCAAGTGGTCTTTGAAAGATCACGGGGGACCTGAAAGATTCCTAAGGACTGAAGCAACATTCTCTCCACTGTATCGCATTTTGGTGCTATAGCACTCCATTTGAAGACAATCATGGCTTACATAAAGGGTAATGAGATGGCGGGCTACAGTCTCCAGAAGACTGAAGGTGATGCTCTCACTCTCCTCTGCCCTGGTCAGGCTCCATCTAGAGCACTATATTCACTTCTGGACACCATATTTTAAGGAAGGCCATTGATAAGCTAGGAAATCTTCAAAGCAGCACAAGCTTTGTGGGAGAAAATTTGAGGACATGCCAGATGAGGATCAGGTGAATGAACTGGGAAGGGTTAGTTCACAGAAAGAAAGAGTCAGGGAGTTCAAATGGCTGCCATTTGGAAGAAGGATTTGACTTGTTCCTCTTGGGTGCAGAGGGTAGCAGGAGGAACACCAAGAGGGAGTTGAGAAGGGGAAGATCTATGCTCCAAGTAAGGAAAAACAACATCCTACTCAGAGACCTCATCATGGCTTGGAAGAGTCAAGACTCAAGTCAAGGAGGCCAGCTGGAAGGTTTTCCTGATAATTCTGGCATAACTTAGGGCTTGGCATAGGGTAGTAGTGAAAATGGATAAGACGGCTATCGTTAGATCATGGTACGTTAAGTACACTAAAGTGTTGAGAGGGCTAGGGGTAGGCAGTGAAGCATGCTGCTGCTGAGTCTAGGGCCCCCTTTACAAACGGGGTTGGAGAGTATAGCCCAGTCCTCTTCCCCAGGACCCTCCCAGATCCCCATATCCACATGAATCGGTGGGAGAGTATGTGCAGCTGCCACAGCAGAAATTCCTCCTGGGCTTCCCCTGTCCCTTCGATCCAAACACTTCCCTTTCCCTCCTGGCTCTCTCTTCCCATCCACAGAGCACACACTGTTCTCAGAGGCGGATGCAAGAAATCTGGTTTGAGTGAATCACTGGCCCAGGGCCACCAGAGCTCAGTGCCAGAGGCAGAGGCCAGCCAGTGCCAAGGGCCATTCCAGAGAACTGCTGGCACCTACCCAGGCAGATGCTAACCCAGGAGAAAACAACAGGTGGGATGCTAGGGCATAAATGGAGGCTCCGTACAAGAGGCTAGGGCTCTTTGCTCAGACTGAGTCTGACAGTAGATGCCACAGCCATCACATGGTACCTACTCGCTAGGAGGCCGAATGGGGCATTGCACATCCAAATTCAACAAATATTTATTATGCTTTTATTATTTTTTATTATTATTATTTTATTATGAGCACTCTTGTGCTCTGTAATGGGGATAAAATTGGATACAGTATGGGGGAAATGATACCTTTTCTGCCCTGAAGGATCATACAGAGCACTAAATGAGGGAAGGGGTGGTGGATGTGACTGGTACACAAAAAGTGAATTGACAATGGGTTGAAAGCTGAGCTTGAAGTTGGGAAGACCTGGGTTCAAATGTTACTTCTGACACCTTCTAGCTGTATGACCCTCAGTAAGTCACATGAAGGACGGAAATCAGTTTTCTCCTCTGTAAAATGAGGGGGCTAGACTAGATAGCCTTGGGAGTCCTTCCAAGTTCTAGAGCTATAAGCCCAAAATCCCATGCATGACCTTAGTCAAATCACTTGACCTCTCTGGGCCTCAGTTTCCCCACCTGTAAAATTAAGGAGTTGGTCTAGACAACCTATGAATTCCTTTTCATTTCTAGATTCATTTCCCTGTGTGTGACTTTGGTCAAGGCACTTCATCTTCCTGGGTCTCAGTTTCCTCCTTTGTAAAATGAGGAAGTCAGAATATATGGCCTCTAAGGGGTAAAGGAAAGATAGGGAAATTTGAGATAAGAGCAAATGCTTTCAGCTGTAAGTTCAGCAGAGATTTGATAGAGGAAATAACCTCTAAAGAACACAAAGTTTCCGAAAAGCCTGGGTCAGTAGGAAAGGCAGTTTGGACATGCAATATGGTTTGCACAAATGCAGGGGAGTAGCAGATCATATGCCAAGTTTAAGGAACATCCAATGATGATGCTGGTTGACTGGAATATAGAGGCATATCTAGGATGGTCTTCAATGCTCTCAATATTTTATTCCAGAGGCAAAAGGGAGCCATTGAAGTTTTTCATTTATTTATTTATTTATCTGTAGCATGGTTATGATGTGGGAGCAACCTTCACCTTCAGAACGAGATTTTGGCAGATGAGTAAATATTAGCTCAATTGTTCATGCTCCAGACGTGAAATACTTTCCAACAACCTGATAAACTGATAAACTACTGCATCATAGATTTAGAGTTCAAAGGGACCTTAGAGGTGATCAGATTCAGAGAAGTTAAGAAAGTTGCCCAGGATCACACATACAATAAGTGATCATCAAGATTTTAACCCAGGTCCACTGACCCCTTCTACTGTAGCTCTGACATACTGACATTCCCCCCATAAATGAAACTGGAAAGTAGTAGAAAGTTGCAACTAAATGGAAGGATGTCTTGCAGCTTCTCCTGAGAGGCAAACAAAGAAGTTGGCTTCATGTTGTGCCCCAAAGCAACAAGAAATATAATTGCATGAGCTATATGGTCATCTCGCTTTGCAGTACCCATAATAAGCATTGACCCAAAAGCTACCATGAAGATCACCATACAGAGAGATGGACCAACATCTATTGCAGACAATAAGGATTTGAAGAAACAATTGATTAGTTGTTCTTTGTTCTTGAAGAGGACCAAAATGATATCACCATGTTGACATCAGAGTATATGGGTGATGCTTTTTGATTCATGCCTAAATTGGGTTGCAATGAGGCAAAGTTGCACAGTCATCAGCCTCACTCTCTCTCCCAGAGTCATTGAAATCCAGTGATGATGACCCAGGATGTAGTGGATGACCTTAGCATCTTCAATAGCTGACAAAGCTCTCAGCACTCCATTAAGTCTGCTTTAGCCACATCCATGGTCACTGGAACAAATTGTTCTCATGCTCTCGTTCCAGGTGAGGAAGTCTTCACATGTTTGGGGTAGACATCCCCCTAACTCACTGATGGGTTTGAGGTCTATTGGTTATTCTTAGCCTGGTTTAACTTGTCTGAGTTCAAATCCAACCCAGACACTGCTAGCTGTGTGACCCTGGTCTTGTTTGCCTTACTTTTATCTTGCATAAAATGAGCTGGAGAAGAAAATGGCAAACCTCTCCAAATGGTCACAGAGAGTCAGACATGACCGGAAAAAAACGAACAACAAGAAACAAAAATGAAGGAAGATGGAAGATTCCTAGCAAAATCACTTCATAAAAGCAAGAAGTGGTTAAAGGAACAAACAAGTTTACAGAACACATCATGAGATCCACTAGATGGAACCTAAGAGATGGTTCCTCAAAAGAGGAACAACAGAAGGATGAAAAACAGAGGAGATTTCTCAGTGTACCTATAGCAAACTGGCTTTTTTTATGAACAGTAGAACCAATACATTTGAATGGAACATGATAATCTTTGATTTCGTATATGAGGAAGTGGAAATGGTTCCAAAGGAGACAAGGACTGGAAAAGCAGATGAATCAGGAAAAAATATAGACAGAGTGACAGTTGGCATTTCTGTTTTGGGTTTTAAGATTTGTAGAACATTATATAAATTTACATACATGAATGTCCATATATATATATGCATGCATACATCAATATATATCAGGTGACAGAGTGCTGGACCTGGAATCAGGAAGATATGAGTTCAAATCCAGCCTCAGACATTGTATGACACTGAGCAAATCACTTCACCTTGTTTCCTCAGTTTCCTCATCTGTAAAAGGGGCTGGAGAAGAAAATGGCAAACCACTCCAGTATCTTGGCCAAGAAAGCCCCAAATGAGTCATGAAGAGTTGGACATGACTGAAAAATGGTTGAACAACAATTTTATATATATATGTATATATATATATATATATGAAATGTATAAAATATATATAATTTGATTCTTGCAGCAACATTGTGAGAGCACTAGTATTTATTTCTGTTTTAGAAATGAATAAACTGAAGTTCAGAGAGGTTAAATTGCCAACATCATACTTCCAAGTGGGTTTCTGTAATAGGATTTTATCTCAGACAGGGTCATGCTGGAGCCAGTTCAAACCCATTGACAAGAGCCAGTTGTTAAAATTTCAGAGTGAGCATTTACACCTTGGAAATCTGCAAAGGCTTCAAATCAAGGCTTGATTTATGGTATTGTTGATTGTCTAGACTTAAATGATAGAGAAAGTGCTAATAAAGATTAAACTTAGGGGCAGCTGGGTGGTGCAGTGCATAGAGCACCAACCCTGAGTCAGGAGGACCTGAATTCAAATGTAGCCTCAGACACTTAATGATTGCCTAGCTGTGTGACCTTGGGCAAGTCACTTAATCCCATTGTCTTAAATAAATAAAAAATTTTCCGAAAGATTAAACTTAAAAGTGCATTGTGCATGCATTTTATTTTTCTGAGAATCAGTTTTTCATTGTTTAACAGCAGGCTCCTGAACCCAGGGAATGAGATAAACCAAGGAGACTAAGACGGAGCCCACCAGTTCCCCAGTAGGGAACAGTGTCATGAAAATACAAGAGGCAATATCTGGGAAAATAACATGTTTTTTAAAAAAGAAAAAAAACATGTTTAACTTTGTCAAATGCTGCTTAGAGGTTAGAAGACGGTCAGGTAGCAAGTTCTGAATAAGTGCGGACCATATCCCAGACACTGTACTGGAAAAACGATGAAAAGCAGATCTTCCTTTCCTGACAAAACCTTCAAAAGTCAGTCTCTGACAGCCTAAGTGTACATGAGCAGTAGAGTTAAGGTAACTACAAGGTTAAGTGCTTGGGAAACACTTGCCTTGCCCTACTGTGAATTTAGCCTGTTTTCCCTCTTGGGGAAAACTACATTGAGAAGGGGCCAGGCTTCTTCAAATAGGGCTGAGTTTAAAAGTCCTTTCCTAGCAATGTCTTGGAAGAAAAAAAAATTGTGTCCCTAGTATATCTATGTTGAGCATCATGGGAAAAACCAGGATTCTTGCTGCCTGTTGTTTTGTCTTTGATAGTACCTACTTGGGTTTGTGTGGTGAATTCCTTGGAATGGTCTTTGGACCTGTATCTAGGGAATTAACAGAAATATCAGAGAGAGAGAGAGTGAGTTAGGTGGCAAAGTGGGTAGTGTCAGGTGTCAGACCTGGAGTCAGGAAGACTTGATGATTTCAAGTCTGGCATGACACTTGCTAGCTGTGTGACCCTGAGTAAGTCATCTTGTTTCCTGATTGGTAAAATGAGCTGGAGAAGAAAATGGCAGACCACTCCAGTGTGTTGGCCAAGAAAACTGTACATGGGGTCATGAAGAGTTCAACATGACTGAAGTGACTGAGCAACAAAATTATAATGACCAACCTTGACCAAGAAGAAGTGGGAAAATATTTTTCCTTCTGTTTTAAGAGTGGAGGACTAGGGGGTGTGGATTATTGCATATATTGTGAGATGAGATGGATAGATGACTTGGTTTTCCTGCATATATTGTGAGATGAGATGGATAGATGACTTGGTTTTCCTGAACTGCTTTTTTCCCTTCTCTATTTTAGTCTTTATTATAGGGAATGATTGTCTAGGGATGGTGTGGACTGGAAAAGTACTAAATTTGGAGTTGTAGAATCTGGTTTCAAATTCCAACTCTGCTATTCTCACCTGTGTGACCTTTGGACAAATCTCTTCCCCTCTCTGGGTCTCAAGCTCCTCCTCTGTCAAAAGTGGGGGTAGAGTCTATGGACTTGGGGGTGGAGGGGACTTCCAGCTTTAGATCTAAAATGTGATTTGATGAAATACAGGGTGATAGTAAAACAAATGTTATCAAAATATCTTCATTATTTTTTCCAATTTGCAAGATTTTGAGTTTCACCCTTTTCTCCGTCCGTCTTCCCTTGACTGTGAGTGATCTGAGATAGGCTCTACCTGTCCAACTATGTTAAACATATCTCCATCCATCACAGAAATATTTTAAAGAGTAAACACCAAATAAAGAATTGAGAGATGAATGGAATAAACTAATGCAGAGGAAGTTAAGAGAATCAGGGAAACAAACAAATCTACCATGGCTAGTGCAGGGGCAATGGGAAGAGCAACCATGAAGAAAGTGAAACCTGCATCATTCTAGCGACTGGATTTGGAACCTGAAAAGAGGAGAATGTGCAGAAGTGAGTGCCTATGGTGGGGAACACTGAACACAGGAGCAGAGCTGACCGGCTTTGCAGTTGGCTGGCTGGCTGGGCAGGGCTGGGAACTGTGCAGGTGATGCCAAAACGTAAAGATCAGAAGTTTTCAAAACGCAGCAGTGGAGTTCTCTGTCAGCTCTTCCTGCACCTTCTGGGTCAAAAAGTTGGGGTTCCCTGCGAATAGCCAGCTCCCCAGCCAAAGGAGCAGAAACTGCTTGGTAGGGAACTATCACCCGGCGCAGTCAGGAGAAAGAAAAACAGCTGTTATTGCTTGAAGCGGCTGGGACATGGCAGCAGGCCTGTCCAAGCCGGGCTGGCGGGAGGCTTGCCCATTGGGCATGCTGAGCTGTCTGGCCCCACCCAGCTAGGACAAAATGTTCCTTGTGCTTCTAACCTCTGCATCTGGCGCATCTGCCCATGCGTGGACCCGGCTCAACGCGGCGGCGGCGGCGGCGGCGGCGGCAGCGCGCCACGGCACCGGGACTGAGTTAGTGGGGTGCCCCGGGAGAGCCCGCCCTGCGCCTCGCCTCTGGCCGGCCCCCGGGGCCCCGTGCCCGTGGCCGCGCCCTCCCGCCTGCACATGTCACCCCATGCTGCTAAAAACAGCCCGGGCGCATGTGGTGCGCCATGCGGCCTTGGGTGGGGCCGCTGAGGACTTGCTCTCCCAGAGGGGAGGGGGAGAGGAGGAGGAGGGAGCCGCCGGGCCCCTGGCCTTGAGGACCCGGAGGCAGGCAGCCTCCTTAACCTTCTGAAGGCTTCCCGAGGGGCATGTCGGAGCCCCAAGCCCGGGGGTGCAGAGGCAGGGGGCCGGGTTCGAATTCCCTTCCTGGACTTTCCATGTCCCCATCCGAAAAACAAACGACTGAGCCTGAATTCCAGCATTTGGAGTCTGCCGACCTGGATTGGATGCCACCCTGGGTGGGTCCTTTCCCGGCCCTGGACTTCAGTTTCCCTCTCTGTAAAATGAGCTGACCCTGAAATCCCTTCGAGTTTGGCTGCAGCACTCCCCGGTGGCCCCTGACCACATGAGGAGGCCGGGCTAGTCTCTAAAGACTATTCTAGATCTCCAAGCCTTTCTCTTGCCACTGGACTCTGGAGGAATCCGGGGAGACAAGCCACCTGGCACAGCCCCAACTCCCTTAAAGCCAAGTCCCATCTTTCTGATGTCATTGGGTTTCTTCTAGAACGAAGGATGAGGGACAACAACAAAACACTATATTTGCCCTTTAATGAGTCCCTGAGCCTCAGTTTTCTCTTCTGTCAAATGAGGCAGCTGGATGTCAGATCTCTTCCAGCTCCAGGAGGAGGGCTAAGGTTAAAACAACACACTAACCGTTTTAACAGAATTCTGCAATTTGAAGGAATCTAGGTCACATCCAGGCCATCTCTAGACATAAGACACATGCATAGTGCAGCCATCCCCAAGGATATCATTGCTCCTCTCTGACATCTCAACAGGCTGATTCCACAGCACTCTCTCCTTCTTCACCCAGTCTGGCAATCCTAAGTAGCCGGCTTCCTGTTTTTTTCTAAACCTCACTTTCCTCCCCTGTAAAACGAGGGTACTGAATTAGAGAGCCTCTAAGATCGCCTTCAACTTGAGATCTAGGGATCTCTGACACTTCACTGTGTGACCCTAGACAAGTCACTTTACCTCCCAGGGATTGGTGAAGAAGAAATTTTGCTTTGGAATTTGGAGTTCAAATCCTGACTCTACCTGTGTAACTTTGTACAAACAATTTTTCTTTCCTGGGCCTCAAATTCCAGTTTCTGAGGTCCCTTCCAGCCCCAGATCTAATATCCAGTGAAAGAACAGTGACTGAGCAGCCCCTCACAAAAGCCCCCTCTTATCCTTGATCTGGCTACCAGAAAATTCCTGTAGCTTTTACTGTATCCTTTGGGTCATCTTCCCAGGTTGGGCAACTCCTGTTTAAAGTGACCCCTCAAGGCAGACCACTGCTCCATCTCTCCACTGCAGAAATGACCTCTCTATCCTTGCTTTCATTGGCTGAGGACCCTCAGGACTCCCCCACCTTCTTCCTACCAGGGAAGGGAGAGGATAGAAGCAGTCTCCCTTGCTGGAGTGGGGAGGGGGTCTTGTGCTCTCCTAACTGCAGTGACCTAACTGCCGACTTGAAAGTTCCTCCCCCGGGGTCAGCTGCAGCCTTGGCTCTACCCAGAGAATACAGGGATTTCCTGAAAGGCTAAGAACATACTGCCCAGGCCCCCTGGTCCTACAGAACTCAGGTGAGGTGGGGGCCCCCCAAAAGGCCCTTTCTCCAGGGTTGCAGGCATTCCTCGCCCCTGTTGCTAGGCACCGCTCAGAAACAATGTGGAGTGATAACTCTGAAGCCCCAGGGGCCTCCCCAGGACCGCAAGGGCAGCTTTTGTAGTCTGGGTACATGATGTACCCAGCAGCAGGCTGGGTTTGTGGTTCCTGGTGCTGTGTAAGATGATCACACCCCCCCTTTCCTCCCCAGCCACAAAAACAAGGGCAGACACCCAACCGAGAGGAACTGAAACCCAGCTTGTCACTGTGCAGCCTGTCCCTGGAGACAGACAGTGCTTCCCCAGCCTCCTGCACGCCCACATAGGAAAAGGGAACGCTTCCCTGCTTTGGCTCCCACTCCTCTCTGCGTCTCTCCAGATTCTCTCTGGAGGACAAAGGACCAGGCTGGGAGCAGGTTTCCTTCCCAGGGGCCAGTGTGTAGGCAATTTCAGGCTGCTCAAGTACCAAGGAACCAAGATAGTTGACTTCTGCTAGCCCACTGCCAGGGGAACTCGACACCCCCTGTTCCCTAGAGCACCCCTCATTACCCGAGTTCAAATCCAGCCTCAGCTACATACTAGTTACGGGACCCTGGGCAAGTCACTTAACCTCTATTTGCCTTGGAGGCTATTTTATTGTCATTGTTATTGATAGCAGGGGGCATTTCTCCAGCCCTTAACTCCACTTGCCCCAAGCAGTTAGGGCAAGTATTTCTACACCCACTTTATTTTATTTATTTGTTTTGTTTTCTTTTTAGCTTTTTGCAAGGCAAACGGGGATTAAGTGGCTTGCCCAAGGCCACACAGCTAGGTCATTATGAAGTGTCTGAGACCGGATTTGAACCCAGGTCCTCCTGACTCCAAGGCTGGTGCTTTATCCACTACGCCACCTAGCCGTCCCTATACCCACTTTATAGATGGGGAAACTGAGACTCAGGGTGGGGAAGGAGCTAGTTCAGAGTCACATGGCCAGCAAGAATGAAAGCTAGGAACTCAGTGCTCATGACTCTCCAATTTTCAGAGTTGTGCAGCATAACTCTGTTGTACAGTAAACAGAATAATAGATTTGGAGTCAGGTATTTGGTTGTTCAGTTGTGTCCTCTTCTTTGTGATCCCACACACCACAGTGTGCCAATACTGTCCATGGGGTTTTCTTGGCAAAGATACTGGAGTGTGGAGTGTCATTGCCTTCTCCACTGGATTAAGACACACAGAGCTTAAGTGACTTGTCCCAAATCACTAGTAAGTGTCTAAAGCTGGATGTGAATTCAGGTCTTCCTTGACTCCAGGCTCAGCCTTCCTAACTAACTGCTTCCAAGGCAAATAGAAGTTGTGACTTGCCCAGGAGCACACAATTTGTAAGTATCTGAGGTTGGATTTGAGCTCAGGTGATTCTAGATTCAGCTCTCTATTCACTGAGCCACCTAGCTGCTACTCAGAGAGCCTGAGTTCAAATCCCACCTCAGCCTCTGTGTGACCTTTGACAAGTCACTTGACCTCCTTGGTTCTCAGTTTCCTCCTCTGTCAAATCAGAGAGTTGATCCCAATGACCTCTGAGATTCCCCCCAACCCCCAACACTAGATCTCTGATATGATGTCCTCTATGAGGAATGTTTCCCACTGTTTGAATGTCTTCACGCAATGTTCATTCATTAATTTGTCATATCATATAGGTCTTCTCAGAACTTGGTGATGTTTAAAAGAAGTTTTCAATACAGTATCCTGACCACTCGTTTCCTTTTCTGGGACTTCAGTTTCCTCATCTGGAAAATGAGGCAGTGAACATTCATGATCACTAAGGGTTCCAAACTTTGTGATTTCTTGTCTCACTGGGATCCGCTCCTCCAGAAGGAGTCTCATTGACTCTGGTCCTCAGCTTCTGGAAGTTCCTCCAGGAATCAGTGGTGATTCAAGAGCCCCAGGAGGATGTCTCCCTACCCCAGAGCCACTGTGGGTCATAGTAGCCTTGCCTACTGCACAGTATACATAGACCCGCCTCTTTAGGGGACCAACTCTCACAAGGGAGCACCTGCTTCCATTGCTCCAACGGGCCCCTGAATGCTCAGGAGGTAATCTGGACCCAGGTGACACCTCCCAGCTTGTCTGAGGTTTTGAGATAGCCCACTAAGTCACTGAGATGAGACTTCTAAGTGAACATCTACATTTACAATCTACTCTGTAGCAGTTACTGTGAAAAGCACTTTGCAATTATGATCTTTTTTTTCCTCATGAAAGCTCTGGGCAGTAGATACTATTATTATCATTCCCATTTTACAGTTGACAAAACTGAGGTACAATTTCCTCAGGGGTTAAAGGACTTGCTCAGGGTCACATAGCTAGTTAATCAAGTTCACATCTGAACTCAGATCTTCCTTGAGACTCGGTCCCGTCTTCATTTTGTCACCTAGCCGCCTAACTCTGGATGCTTCTTGTGCCAAGCTGTGACTAGCAAAGAGGTCATGGTGTTCTCTGTTGCCCCAAAATCCTCTCCAACACACCTTCAGCCAAAGCAATCGTCCTCCATAACTTCTGTTCAGGTTCTGACTAATCCAGAAAAGGGGCTCAGATAATACTACCCTGATCCCAATCTTTTTAGTGCAATCTCCATCTCAAGCTGCACTCCCATGGCCTCCTAGGTGGCAATATCACTGAATAATCTTGGAAAGCAGGCGAAATGAAACAAAGAGCCAGAGCTGACAGGGCCCTCAGAAGTCATTAAGTTTACCCCTCTCATTTTACAGAGGAGGAAAGTGAAGCCCAGAGAGAAGTGACTTGTCACTGGTCTCCCATAGGCTCCTGGGTCTCCAGTTGGAAGGGACCTCAGGGGCCAGCAAGTGCAGCTCCTCATTTTACAGAAGAGGAAACTGAGGAACAGAGAGGGGAAGGGAATTCTTGTTCTTATTTAGTCATTTTAGTCATTTCTGACTCTTTGTGATCCCATTTGAAATTTTCTTGGCAGAGATACTTGAGTGGTTTGCCCATTTCCTTTTCTAGCTTATTTTACAGATGAGGAAATTAAGGCCAATAGGATAAAGTGATTTGCCCAGATACAGCTGGTAAGTGTCTGAGGCTGGATTTGACCTGAGGATGAGTCTTGTCAGGTTAAGTATCTGAGGTCAGATTTAAATTCACATCCTTCTAACTCCGGACCTAGCACTCTATCCACTGTATTATCTAGCTGCTCTTTCGGGAGCTTAATCTAGAACATTATTTGCTTGGAGTTGTTGTTGCTCAGTCATTTCAATTGTGTCTGACTCTCTGTGACCCCATCTGGCGTTTTCTTGGCAGACATACTGAAGTGCTTTGTCATTTCCTTCTCCAGTTCATTTGACAGAAGAAGAAACTGAGGACAACAGGATGAAGTGTCCAAGGTCACACAGTTAGTAGTATCTGAGGCCAGATTTGAAAGCAGGGAGATGAGTTTTCCTGTCTACACTCTATTCCCCTGCAGTGACATCTACGGGCTCCTGGAAGGGACTTACCTAACTAATAAGTATCTGAAGAAAAAAGGACTAGAAACTAGATTTTCCTTGCTCCAATTTTAGCACTTTACCCACTACAACCAATGGGAGACAGGCCTCATTTATTACACGTTTGGACCATGTCCCTCCTTCACACAAACATCCCTACTGCACATAAACCCCTTGAAGAGGAGGGACTTGCTTTCTCTGTCCTTTGGGACTTCTTTCTGCCGCATAGTTTAGGATTCAGCTCAGACCCTGAAAAGTGGACCATGTGTCCTACCCTCTCATTTAAGAACATATAGCACTCTCTGAAGACCTGGGTTCAAATTCTGCCTCATATATTTACTTTATAACCCAGCAAATCATTTATTCCTTCTTGCCCTTTGGTTTCCTTCTCTTTAGAATGATGGGAGTTTGCCTAGATGGCCCATGAAGTTTTTTCCAGGTGTAAGTCTATGATCCTATGTGTCATTCAGGTCTTCACTTTAACTTCATAGGCCTCAGTCTCATCTGTAAAATGAGGTGATTGATTCCCTCCACCCCAAAAATGAGACCAGATGGAAGGCTAGAAGCCTTCCATCGCAGATAAGCAATATATTTTTGAAGTACACATGGTGAATTTACTATGCTTAAAAGAAAAGAAATCTCTGCTAAGAGATACAGTTTCATGTGTAATCTTCTCCTAGAATGTATTTGAAAATGATTACTTAAGTTTAGAATAAAGGAGTACAAAATTTAAGAGTCAAAGGGGACCTCTGACCCATGCCCCCATACACAATAAATGGGTATCCAACCTCTGCTTGGAGACCCCTAAAGAAGGGCAACCTTTTTATTTTTTTATTTTTGAAAGATTTTATTTTAAGTTTTACAATTTTTCCCCTAATCTTACTTCCCTCCCCCCACCCCCCCCCACAGAAGGCAGTTTGCCAGTCTTTGCATTGTTTCCATTGATCCAAATTGAATGTGATGAGAGAGAAATCATACAGTTAAGGAAGAAACATAAAGTATAAGAAATAGCAAGATCAGACAATAAGATGTCAGTATTTTTTCTAAATCGAAGGTAATAGTCTTTGATCTTTGTTCACACTCCCCAGTTCTTTTTCTGGATACAGATGGCACTCTCCATTGCAGACAGCCCCAAATTGTCCCTGACTGTTGCCCTGATGGAATGAGCAAGTCCATCAAGGTTGATCATCGCCCCCATGTTGCTGTTAGGGTGTACAGTGTTTTTCTGGTTCTGCTCATCTCACTCAGCATCAGTTCATGCAAATCCTTCCAGGCTTCCCTAAATTCCCCTCCCTCCTGGTCTCTACTAGAACGATGATAGTGTCCCATGACATACATATACCATAGCTTGTTAAGCCATTCCCCAATTGAAGGACATTTACTTGATTTCCATTTCTTTGCCACCACAAAAAGGCTGCTATGAATATTTTTGTACAGGGATGTTTTTACCCTTTCTCCTTATCTCTTCAGGGTATAGACCCAGTAGTGGGTATTGCTGTGTCAAACATTTTTGTTGCCCTTTGGGTGTAGTTTCAGACTGCTCTCCAGAAAGGCTGAATGAGTTCACAGCTCCATCAACAATGCATTAGTGTCCCGGATTTCCCACGACCCCAAAAGGTTAGTCTTTAGTGAGGGTTGCCTCCTCTTCCTAAGTGAACATCTTCCACCTTCAAACAACTTAGATTGTTAGAGAATTTTTACTATTACCATTTCATTTATTGCTCCAGTTTATTTTCACTGCGGACAAACAGAACAGATTAAACCCCTCCTCCACATGATAACCTGAAGGTACCTATCATTTTGCCAATAATTATTGCCCTCCAGGATTCTCTAGAGTATGTAGCACCCAGAACTAAAGAGACTATTTCAGATGAGTTCTGAAGAGGGCTGAGTTTTCAATTCCTGCAAGTTCTGCCTTTCTTTATGTAGCCCTAGATTTTATTTGTTTTGTTGATCACCACATTACACTGGTGAATCATATTGAGCTTGCAGCCCACTAAGACCTCCAGATATTCTCCTGGTGAACTGTTCTCTGGCCATGTCTGCCCTATTTCTTACCTGGGAAACTTTTTTTTGTACTCAGGTGTACAAATGTGTACTTCATATTTGTTCCTATTGAATTTCATCTTCTCCTGACCAGGGGTTCTTAATTTTTTGTGTGTCATGAACCCTTTTGGTAGTCTGATAAAGACAATAGACCTCTTCTCAGATAGTTTTTTAAAAAATATTTTATTTTCCCTCAATTATAAGTAAAACCAATTTCTGAAATTCATTGTTAAGTTTTGAGTTCCCAGTTCCATCCCTCCTCCTCTTCTTCTTCGCTGAGGTGGTAAACAATCTATACATGTCCAATTATGCAAAACATGTGACCATATTAGTCATTTTGTGGAGAAAATAACTCAAAATAAAGAAAGAAAATGAAAAATAGTATGCTTTGGTTTGTATTCAGGTGCTATCGATGTCAGATAGAACACCAGTCCTGAATTTCAAGGGAATCTATGAATGTTGATGGAATAAAAATGACATCTTTATTTTCATAAATCTCTAAATGGAAATTTATCATTTTCTATTATTTTTAAAAACTATGATTCTGAGGGATGTACAATAATTGGGAAATGACTGAACAAGGTGTGGTATGTGATCATGATGGGATATTACTGTGCCATAAGAAATGACAAGCATGATGATCTCAGAAAAGCCTGGAAAGAGTGAAGTAATAAAGAGTAAAGTGAGCAGAGCCAGGAGAAAATTATATACAGTAACAGCATCACTATGATGATCAACTGTGAATGAATGAATGAATAAGCTATTTTCAGCAATACAAAGATCCTAGACAATCTTAGAGGACTCTTGATGAAAAATAATATCCTCCTCCAGAGGTGACATTTTGTGTGGGTGGAGCAACCAGGTTTAAGTGACTTACCCAAGGTCACTCAGTCCGAAGTCAAGTATCTGAGGTTGGATTTGAACTCAGGTCCTCCTGACTCCACAGCTGGTGCTCTATCTACTGTACCACCTAGCCATCTCAAGAACATACATTTAGCTTAAAAGTAAACTTGATAAATATCAAATGCACAAAGGAGTTAATTCCGAGGTAGTTTGTTGGGGAGGTCACTAAGCAATAGGGGAGATCATAATAGGCCTGGTGAGGAAGGTGATGCTTGTCTACTGGAGAGTCAGAGCTTCAAAAGTACAAAATCACAGAATCTGGAATGTCCTTTGGGGACCATGAGATGAGTGAGATGGTACTTGAGGTCCCTTCTGACTTAGAAATGCTCTGAAGGTCTGATGTCTGTGTGACTGGCCAGGTCTTCTGACCCCAAAGTCAGGGATCTTTGAACTCTGTATCTTGCTTCCCTAGAGGGATAAAAATACCAATGTCTAGGTCTCTTGTTTCAGTTAAGTATGTCTACATAGATCAGATAGATTAATGCAGGGGCTGTTGTGTAGATTTCATGGGTGCAGGGAAATGGGTAAGACAAGGCACCACCTATTTGAACACAGAAAAGCATCTCATCATGGTGTAATCTTAAAATGTAGCCAGGGGGTTTATTAGGACAATAAAGCAGGTGGCACTTCTTTCACAGGGCCTGTTGCTTTTTAGTGACCTCAAGGCATCCTGGAATATGATTTATACCCATTTCCTTTCTTCTTCCTCTTTGTCAGAGATTGAAAAGGGGAGTTAGGGTAGTTGTCATTTGCCTAAGGGCAGGGGGATTTCCAATTATTTCCAGACAACCGGAGGAATCTATAAGTTGTAGATGCTACAAATAATAGAGAATGGAAGAACCCTAGAGTCCAGTGGTAGTGTTGGATTTGGATTTTGGAAGGTCTGAGTGCAAATCACATCTCTGACACTTGTGTTTTTTCCCCCCAATTGATATTTTATTTTATTTTTCCAATTACAAGTTATGAAAGTTTTTCAGCTTTCATTCACGTGCATATGCATATTTTTAAATTACATAATTTCCTTCCACCCTCTCTTCCCACCCCCCTCTCCTCGGTGGCAAACAGTCAGGGATATATTATACATATACATTTGTGTTAACATGTTTACAGAGTAGTTATTTTCAGTATGAGAATTTAGGATCAAGGGAAAAGAAAGAAAACCATGAGATAGGAATGAAATGCAGAAGAGAAATTTTTAAGAAGTGAATGTAGTGTTCATTCAGATTCTAAAGGGTTTGGATTTTTTTTTATTTGTTTTGTTTTTCCTTCCATTGGATGGGGTGACATAGTCCATAGCTGGTCTCCTAGGGTTGTCCTAATTCTCTGAACTGCTGAGAGGAGCTGCTTCCATCAAGGCTGATCAACTCACAACGTTGTTGTTAATGTGTCCAATGTTCTCTTGGTTCTACTCCCTTCACTCAGCATCAGATCCTGTAATTCATTCCATGCTTTTCTAGAGTCCACCATTTATGGTTTCTTATAGAACAATAGTATTCCATAACATTCATATACCATAACTTGTTCAACTATTCCCCAGTTGATGGGCATCCCCTCAATGTCCAAATCTTTGCCACTACATAAAGAGCTGCTATGAATATTTTGGAACATGTAAGAATTATTCCATTTTTTTTATTTCTTCTGGATATAGACCTAAAATTGGAATTGCTGGGTCAAAAGGCATGATCAGTTTTATTGCTCTTTGGGCATGGTTCCATATTGCTCTCCAAAATGGCTGGATCAATTCACAACTCCATCAACAATCCATTAGTCCCAATCCTTCCACAACCTGTCCAACATTGATCATTTTTCCTTTTTGTCATCTTAGTCAATCTGATAGATATGAGGTGATACCCCATAGTTGTTTTAATTTGCATTCCTCTAATCAATAAGGATTTGGAACATTTTTTCATAGGATTATATATAACTTTAATTTCCTCATTTGAAAACTGTCTGTTGATATCCTTTACCCTTTTATCAGTTGGGAATGACTTGTAACCTTATAAATTAAAAACTAAATTAATAAATTAATTAATAAACTAAATTAATAAATTAAACTTGTAACCTTATAAATGCAAGTCTCTATATATTTTAGAAATGAAGGGCGGCTAGATGGCGCAGTGGATAGAGCCTTGGCTGTGGAGTCAGGAGTAGCTGAGTTCAAATCTGACCTTAGACACTTAATAATTACCTAGCTGTGTGGCCTTGGGCAAACCACTTAACCCCATTTGCCTTTCAAAAAGAAAAAAAAGAAATGAGACCTTTATCAGAACCCTCAGCTGTGAAAATTGTTTCCCAGCTTTCTGTTTTCCTTCTAATTTTGGCAGCATTGGTTTTATTAGTGCAAAAACTTTTTAATTTATTCTAGTCAAAATCATTCATTTTGCAATTTGTAATGGATTCTATTTCTTACTTGGTCATAGATTTCTCCCTTTTCCATGGATCTGATAGAGTATTTCTTGGTATGTTAAATGTTCTATGGTGTGTCTAAATCCTGTACCTGTTTTGACCTTATTTTGGTATAGAGTGTGAGATGTGGATCTATGCTCAGTTTTTGCCATACTATTTTCCAGTTTTCCCATTAACTTTTGTCAAATAGTGAGTTCTTATCCCAGAAGCTAATATCTTTGGGTTGTCAAACAGGAGATTAATGTAGTCATTTACTGCAGTTTCTTTTGAACCCATCCCAATCCACTGATCCATTACTCTATTTCCTAACCAGTACCAGGCAGTTTAGATGACTGTTGCTTTATAGTATAGTTTTCATCTCTGACACTTGTGTGTAATTATAAGCAAATCACTTAACTTTTTTCCTCATACTTGGACTATTGCAAAACCCTTGTAGTTGGACTCTCTGTCTCTGACCTTTCTCCTCTCTCAGCTATGTCACCAAAATGATTTTCCTAAAATGCATATCTAACCGCATTACTCCCTACTCAGTAAATGGCAGTGACTCCCTATGGCCTCTAAGATCAAATACAAATTCCTCTACTTGGAATTAAAAATCTTCAGTATGCTCTTCTGAATTTCTTTTTTTTAAGATTTTATTTATTTTGAGTTTTACAATTTTCCCCCTAATCTTACTTCCCTCCCCCCACAGAAGGCAATTTGCCAGTCTTTATATTGTTTCCATGCATACATTGACCTGAATTGAATGTGATGAGAGAGAAATCACATCCTTAAGGAAGAAACATAAAGTATAAGAGATAGCGAGATCAGATAATAAGATGTCAGTTTCTTTTCTAAATTAAAGTCCTTGGTCTTTGTTCAAACTCTATGGCTCTTTCTCTGGATACAGATGGTATTCTCCATCGAAGACAGCCCCAAATTGTCCCTGATTGTTGCACTGATGGAATGAGCAAGTCCATCAAGGTTGGTCATCACCCCCATGTTGCTGTTAGTGTGCACAATGTTTTTCTGGTTCTGCTCATCTCACTCAGCATCAGTTCATGCAAATCCCTCCAGGCTTCCCTGAATTCCCATCCCTCCTGGTTTCTAATAGAATTGTGTTCCATGACATACATATATAACCCAGTTTGCTAAGCCACTCCCCTATTGAAGGACATTTACTTGATTTCCAATTCTTTGCCACCACAAACAGGGCTGCTATGAATATTTTTGTACAAGTGATGTTTTTACCCTTTTTCATCATCTCTTCAGAGCATAGACTCAATAGTGGTATTGCTGGATCAAACGGTATGCACATTTTTGTTGCCCTTTGGGCATAGTTCCAGACTGCTCTCCAGAAAAGTTGGATGAGTTCACAGATCCACCAACAATGTAATAGTGTCCCAGATTTCCCACAACTCTTCCAACAATGATCATTGTCCTTTCTGGTCATATTGGCCAGTCTGCGAGGTGTGAAGTGGTACCTCAGAGATGCTTTAATTTGCATTTCTCTAATATGTAATGATTTAGAGCAATTTTTTAATATGACTATGGATTGCTTTGATCTCCTCATCTGTAAATTGCCTTTGAATATCCTTTGACCATTTGTCATTTGGGGAATGGCTTTTTTTTTTAATTGACTCAGTTCTCTGTATCTTCTGAATTTCTTAAGGCATCATTCCCCTGCCGGTGCTCAGTGGGTCTCTCTTCTCTTCCACCTTTCATAAACCCTAGATTTCTTCAAAGCTCAGCTCAGGTGATACCTCCAACATGAATCCTTATTTGATTCCTCATCACCAAATTACTTTCTTCTTTTCTAGCTTCTTACACAGTCTCATGCTTCTTCAGATTAATTGAAAGCTCATGAGGGCAGGAATGGGCTTCATTTTATCTCTTTCACACAGAAGCTGTTGAAAGGCAGTCAATAAATGTCTATTAAATGCCAATATATGCAAAGCGCCATGCTAAGCATTGAGGATACTAAGAAGGAAAACAATAGTCCAAGTTTCATAGGAGAGACAATCTGCAAACAGCTATGTATAGATTTTGAAGATGGTGGGGTGAAGTCAACAATTCTGCCAAGTTCTCCTCCGTAACTTAAAATAAATGCCAGATTGAATTCTGAGCCGGATAACCAACACAGTCATAGTGCTGCATTTTTCCAGTCAGGAATGCTTTGGAAGACAGAAAGAGAAGACTGTGGATACTGAGGTGGAGGCTGTCTGGGAGCACAGTTGGGGGAAAAGCAGTATTGGCTGTGGGTTATGGGGTGGCAGCAAGTTGGGCTAAACACCTTGTCAGAAAGAGATCCCAAGAGGACCCCTGCATTGGGAGCAGGATGGATGCCATTCAGTAATTCACTCATTACTCAGATCCAGGGCAGAGTGGAGTGGTCCTGGTTTGTGCCCCCCCTCCCCCGCCCTTGTTAACCATTATCCAGTTCTGGGTCACAATTCCAGGACAGACAGAAGCAGGCGCAGTCATAAAAGAGCAGGGGCCCTACCTGGCTAAGGACCAGAGGACAGACCAGGAAGGCAGTGGCCAGACTTCTCTCCAGATGACCACACTGGAAGCAGAAGCATCTAAAACTTAAAAGCCGCTCCACTCCCAGATCCAGCTGTGAAAGTAGCATAAAGTCATAAAAGACAGATCAGGTCAAAAATCATTATACTCACAGACATGAGCAGAGCCCAACTCTAATACAAAGTCTAAAGTCAATAAATAGGCTGGAAAAATGAGTGAATAACAAAAAAAGAGACTCGAGCATAAAAAGTTACTATGGTGAGAGAAGATCAAGACACAAACTCAGAAAAAGGAAGTGACTGAAAAACATCTAAGAGCAAAACCTCAAAGAAAAATCCAGATTGAACACAAGCCTAGTGACATTTCCTAGAAATTAAGAAAGAACAAAAAGGAAGTATTTTAACAAAACTTTTTTTTTTCTTTTTGATGGGCAATGGAATTAAGTGACTTGCCCAAGGTCACACAGCTGGGTAATTATTAAGTGTTTGAGTTTGGATTTGAACTCCTGACTCCAGGGCCAGTGTTCCATCTACTGTGCCACCTTAGCTCCCCTGATTAGATACTTAACAGAACTATTCTTTTCTTCTATTTTTTTGAAGAAGTATTTTAAAAACCAAATAAAGGCAGTAGAGTAAAAATTGGGAAAAGAAATCAGAGCTATATAGGAAAATTGTGGAAAGAAAATTAACAGCTTGGTAATAAAAGAGGCCCAAAATATCTTAGAAAATAATTCCTTAAAAATCAGAATTAGTCAAGTGGAAGCTATTGATTCCATGAGATAACAAGAAACAATAAAACTGCGGTGAGAGAAGGGGGAATATTCGAGAGATATTACCAAAGTAAAATTGACAGACCTTGACAACAGGTTGGATATGGGTGATGATTCAGGGATGACACCTACATTGCAAGCCTGGAACTATGAAGCATCCTTAAGCATTAAGAAGGAAGTTGAGGAAAAATTAATGAGTTCAGTTTTGGACATGTTGATTTTAAGATGTCTGCTGGACATCCAGTTTGAGATTTCTGAGGGGCAATTAGAGGTGAGAGACTGGAACCAGGAGGGAGAGGCTAGATGTGAGAATCATCAGCTTAAGTATGAGAATGGGATCCATGGCAACTGATGTGGTCACTGAGAATATTAGTATAGTGGAAGAGAAGAGGGAGTCCTGTGGGACAGCCTCCATTAGCAGGCGTGACCCCCATGAACACGTGGCAAAGGACACTGAGGCCATCAGAGAAGCAGGAGGACCAGGAGAGAGCCTAGAGGGGAGAGAATAAGGAAGAAGAGGGCAATGGGCAGAGTCCAAAGCTGCAGAGAAGCCAAGAAGGATGAGGGCTGAGAAAAGGCAATCAGGAGGTCATGGGTAACTTTGAAGGGAGCAGTTTCAGTTGAATGAGGAGGTCAAAAGCCAGACTGCAGAGAGTTCAGAAGAGTGAGGGGAAAGGAAGTGGAGGCACCTATTGTAGGCAGACTTCTCAAGGGGTTTAGTCAGGAAGGGGGGGGGAGAAATGCAGGACAATAGGAGGCTGGGATGGGAGGATCAAGTCAGGGTCTTTTGAGAATGTGGAAACAGCCAGTAGCTAGGGATAAATTTAAAATCAGTGAGAGATTGAGGCTCTTAGAGGGGGGCTATCTCCAAGATCTATCCAGCATAGTCGATGAGGAGGGGAAAGTCACTAGCAGCTGGGAAAGGACTCTTGAGGAGTTGGAACTTAAACTCAATCTCTTAAAATTTTTTTTTCAATTAAGAAGCATTAAATTTTTTTCTCTCTCCTACCTCCTTCCTCTTTTTTTTGGGGGGGGGGAGAAAAACAAAGCCCTTATAACAAAAATGTGCAGGCAAGTAAAACAAATCCCCATATTGACCATGTTCAAAAATATATGTGTCATTAATACAGAATCTCATATCCATTCACCCTCTGTTAGGAGGTGGGCCTCATCATGGATCCTCTGCAACTGCAACCAGTCACACATGGATCAAAACTCTTAAATATTTCAGTTATTTGTGTTTATAGAGTTAGTGTTATATTATTCTCCTGGTTCTGCTCACTTTATTCTGCATTAGTTTATACAAATCTTCTTAGGTTTTTTTGAAACCATCTCTTTTATCATTTCTTATGGACCAATAAAGCATTTCAATATGTGAGGAACTAGGGTGTTGTTCGGCTTCCCACGGTGGAGGCTCCCTTTGAAATCCATTATAAAGGGGGATGGCCCCAGCCAATCCCCAAACTGGGAGAGTTCTCCTAATCCCATTCCAAAAATGACAAAGCCAAGATTAGAAGAATCTAGTCCTTAACTGGTCCAGAGTGACCTAGAGATCAATGCAACTGAGTTTGTGCAATTGGGTAATTGAATATTATCCCCCACACTCCCTGTGACAATTGGGGTTCATCAACATAACATGTGTCATATGATGTGGAGGGGAATCACATTAGGGACATGTCATGGGATGGGCAGTCCTCTTAAACTGTAACTTAGAGTCTGAGAGCCTATGAAAATCCAGGTGGGAGGGAAAAGAGTTTCTAAAGACTTTATAATCCCTGATGTAATTATCCCACCTTGTGTGGGATTCGTGAATAGAGTGTTCAATTTTCTTACTCCAGCAGATTTCTTTCATTTATAGATAACAAATACATCCATGTATCATTAGTTCAGTCATTCCAATTGAAAAATCTCTTTAATTTCCAGTTCTTTTCCACTATAGAAAAAGCTGCTGTAAAGAATTTTATACATTTAGAACCTTTTCCTTTTCTTTTGCTCTTTTTGTGGTACAGGCCTTATAGTGGTTCCATTGAGTCAGAGTAGACACAATTAATGAAATTGTGGATATGCACTTAGCCTTTCTACATCTCCATGTTCCCCATTGCAGTTTCTAATAAAAGAAATTAAATTAGAATTTTTGGGGAGTTTTGCAGAAGCCACAGATAACATACAAAAGTCAGTAGACAACAGAAAAAGTTTAGAAACTCAGAAGGGCACAAACTCTATGTATAGTATTGTATGAAATCAACATATTTGATCTTTTAATACCATAATAATTCCAACTTCTTCTCTGATATAAAGGGAGGGCCAAAAATCTTGATGCGAATTTTCCACATCTTGGGGCACAATGGAAACTCTCAATTGCTTTCCCGGAAGGGGTAGATCAGTTCACAGCTCCACCAATAGTGCATTACTTTGTCTGTTTTTACATAGCTCCTTCAAGTTGTCATTTTCCTTTTTTGTCAATTTTGCCCATCTGAGGGGTATGAGGTAGAATCCTAGAATCCCTTTAATTCACATTTCTCCAAATATTTGGAGCATTTTCACGTGGGTATTGCTAGCTAGACTTCTTACTTTGAGAACTGCTTTTTATGTCCATTTAGCAATAGGGAAAATTTGAACTAAATCTTAAAAGAAAACTCAGGGTGCTAAGAGTCAGATATGAGAAGGGAGAGCCTTTAGAAGCATGCCAAGATAAAAGTCTGGAGATGGGAGATGAAGTGCGTGAGGAATAGCAGGTACTTTATTATTTTTTATACTTAAAGAGATTTCAATTCATATCTTTTGTTTTTACATCAGTTGAATTTCCCCCTAATCCTTTCAACCCTCTCCTTGTGACTGATTCCTTTTAGCAAAGAGGCTTTTTTTTTTTTAGATTTTTCAAGGCAACGGGGTTAAAGTGGCTTGCCCAAGGCCACACAACTAGGTAATTATTAAGTGTCTGAGGTTGGATTTGAACCCAGGTACTCCTGATTCCAAGGCCGGTGTTCTATCCACTGCGCCACCCAGGCACCCCTGCAGAGAGTTTTTTAAAAAAAAGAAAAATAAGAGAAGGAAAATACAACAAAATTAATAAATACTTGGGAGAGTCACCCCTTACAACAAAGATTTTTAAAAAATTATAAAAATTCAACAAACCAATCAATACATTGGAGAACCATCCCTTATAACAAAGATTTTTTTAAAAAATTAAATTATAAGTAAGATTGGGGAAAAAAAATTGAAGAAATAAAATAAAATAAAATCTTTAATAAAAAATGAGAAAAAATTAAATTATAAAAATTCAACAAAACCAATCAATACATTGGAGAGCCATCCCTTATAAGAAAGATTTTTTTAAAAAAAGAAATCATAAAAAATTCAAAAACACCAATAGATTGAAAAATATTCATTACTAACATTATACACATTGTTACACATCCATGGACTCCTCCCCCTGACTTTTGCAAAAAAGAAGGAAAAAAAAGAGGAAGGAGATAACCTTTTCTATCTATTCTCTGGGGCCAAGCTTGTACTTTGTAATTTTGCAACATTAATTTTCAACTAATTTGTGGTTGTTCTTTCCATTCATATGGTTGAATTCATTGTATACATTGCTTTCCTGGATCTGTTTACTTCACTTTGCATCTGTTTGTGTAAGGCTTTCCATGTTTTTCTCTATACATTATATTAATTGTTTCTTATAGGACATTAGTTTTCTTACTGGTGGTCATTCATGGACAGCCGTTTGTTCAATCATTTCCCAATTGATGGGCGTTTACTTTATTTTCAGCTCTTTACTTCCATAAAAAATACAGCAGGTACTTTCACTCTCACTTATACTAAGGATAGATGATATCCATAGAAAATTCAATTTAGCATAACAAACTGAGCATTCCCGTTAACTAAAGTTTCACTGCTACTTTTAACCTAGAGAATTTTTGGCTAGGCTAATCCCTCCTTCTATAGCAATTTCAGCTTATGCCAATATTGCCCTCTACTGTCTACTGGGGCAATGCCATAAATCGTTAAAAATTCACTTTAATGTCTACTAACAAATACAAGCATACACATATATAAACTAAAAAGAGGAGGAACAAACAAAGGGAACACCAAGGAAAAAGAAACTGTGAACCAAAGGTACAAATAATCATCACACCAATCCGTTTACAATAACTTTTTTTCTGTATCAAATGAGATTTTGTTAATGTTATCATCCTTGTTCTGGGCCACTGGAAGAAAACAAGGCACTAACCAAACACATAATGAACCTTCAGCAAAAGTAAATTAACTCAATAGTTGCTTAGAAAGGATATTCAGCAAAGATACAGTATTGATTTTGTTGGGCACAGCTGCCTCCAGAGTGTGTTGATCAAGGGAGGGTTGGCTTGGAGAATTTAAGGTCAGAAATCTGCAAATGCTACAAATCAGGGCTTGATTTACTGTTTTGTTGATTGTCCAAACTTAAAATAATAAAGGCAGATTAAACTGAAGTGTGTCTTGCTTTGGAGAGTCACTTGCTAAATATTTACCAGCACACCCCAGGTATTGCCTCTCTTTGCATTGGGAAGCTCACTAAACCTCCTTGAACATGATGACAACAACTACAAAAACAACCTTAACTACACACTACTTATCCTATTGGTTCTAATTTTTTCACCCTGCATCAGTTTATATGTCTTTTTTTTTGTAATTTATTGGAATTCATCCTGTTTATAATTTCTTATGGTATCCATAATATTCTCATATAATGTTTTTTCCCTCAGCACCACTGACTCAAAGTTATTATATAACTTCATATTGCTTCTGGAAAAGGTCGGAACAATTAAAAGCTTCAGCAACAAGGAACTAATATGCGTATTCTTACTGCAGCTATGCCAGTATTTAGTTTTATCATCTTTTATTATCTTTTTTGTTTTGTTTTGTTTTTTTAGGCTTTTTGCAAGGCAATGGGGTTAAGTGGCTTGCCCAAGGCCACACAGCTAGGTAATTATTAAGTGTCTGAGGTCGGATTTGAACCCAGGTACCCCTGACTCCAGTGCCGGTGCTTTATCCACTATGCCACCTAGCTGCCCCTCTCTTTTATTATCTTTGACAATTTTATGAAGCAGCAAGGGATAGTTAAAGGTATGCTCAATCTAGAGTCTTAGCTTTGTGACCTTAGGGAAAGTCCCTTCCTTTCCCTAGGTCTCAGTTTCTTCCAGCTCTGGGTGACCCTATGGGCCTCACTTTCCTTTTCTGTAAAATGAAGAGGTTGTATTAGAGAGCATCTGAGGTCCTTTCCACCTCTAAATCTTTGATCTTATGAGTCTATGAAAGGGATTATTAGGAGGATTATTAGTGGAACTTCAGAGAGGTTTTAATTTGAATTTTTCTAAATAGTAGCACTTTGGATCATTTTGTCATGAGGTTATTGATATTCTCTTTTGAGAACTGTTTATAACTTTTCACTATCTATTGAAGGATGACACTCACTTGGGCCAGTTGTGGTGTCATTTAGTTGGTCAATGACTATTTATGAAGCTCCTAAAATGTGCCAAGCACCAGAGATCTACAGAAAAGTAAAAGGCAGCCCCTGCCCTCAAGGAGCTCCCTGTCTAAGGGAGGAGATAAGATGCCAACAAATATGTCTCAACGAGATCTACACAGGACTCATCAGAGAAAAACAATGGTAGGAAATGATAGCCTGAATCCAACTTTACCTTTTACCCATATTGGGGTTCTACATGAATGTTCATTTCTCTTGTGATAAAATCCAGTTTCACATATGTTTCATGCAGTTGTGATTTCTGGTTGATTGAAGGCACCAGAATTATGGGAGAGAAGGTGGAACTTTAGCTGAAATTTGAAGGAAGCCCAAGGAACTGGAAGGTGAAGATGAGAAGGGAGAACATTCTCAGCATCCATGATGTCAGAACAGAAACACAAAGCTATCTGGTCCTGGATAAAAAAGAAAAAAATGTACCAGTGCAAAACATTGGAAAAAAGTAATCGAGAACCAGATATTCATAGCAGTTCTGAATGTTCAATATATCTAAGGTCACAAAACAGTGTGTGGGGGGGGATGTTTTCCTAGTCTCTTTGGTTCTTTATTTAAATATATTATTCCGTGTGTGTGTGTGTGTGTGTGTGTGTGTGTGTGTGTGTGTGTGTGTGTGTTTACAAAGCTTTCTCTTTTTCTGCAAGGGGATTAATTAATCTATTTTGTCACATGATTTCTTCTAGGGCATGGCTAGTTAAGAATTTATCCCCTCTCCACATTTGTGAAGGATAAAACATTCCACCACCATCCTCTAATTTTTTAATGACTTTCAAAAATATTTAGATTGTTAATCCATTTGGTATTGCCAACCAGTTTTCCCAGAAACTTTTGCTGAACGGAGAACACTTTCCCTACTGTTTTGGGATTCTAGATTTATAGAAATGAAGCTCCTATCAGTAACTGGTGCTCATTGTATTGTCTTATCACACAATAAATGTTTCTTTATGTTTTATCCTATACTAGAGTTGTGAGATCTACTGATTTGTATATTTTAAAACTTGATAGTGCCATCTTTCCTTTCTCTAAAAAGAAGCACTTTTTAAAATAATCACTCTTGACATGTTTGAATTTTTCTTTCTGAATTTGATATTTTAATCTATAGCTCTATCTAGTTCAATGAGTGATATTATATAGAATAATGTACTTAGAACTAGAAGGGACATTAGTGGGTATCTAATCCAATGCCATCATTTACAGATGAGGAAACTGAGATTCAGAGATATTGACTTATCCGAAGTCCCCCAAGTGGGAAGTGGCGGAGTTGGGATTCAAATCTAGCTCTGTAAGACTCAGAAGTCAGTGATTTTAATTGTTGTTGTTGTTAGGTCATTTTTCAGTCTTGTCTAACTCTTTGTGGTCCATTCTGGGTTTTCTTGGAAGATACTGGGGTGGTTTGCTATTTCCTTTTCTAGCTGATTTTACAAAAGATGAGGAAACTGAGAGAAATAGGATTAAATGATTTGTCCTGGGTCACATAATTAATAAGTATCTGAGGTTGGATTTGAACTCAGGAAGATGAGTCTTATCTAGATTAATTTGTAGTGTAATCTTTACTTCAGGGGCAGCTAGGTGGCCACAGTGGATAGAACACCAGCTCTGGAGTCAGGAGGACCTGAGTTCAAATCTAGCCTCAGACATTGAATAATTACCTAGCTGTGTGACCTTGGGCAAGCCACTTAACCCCATTTGCCTTGCAAAATGCTCCCCAAAATCTTTCCTTCATTAACTTAAGCTAACCTTGTATGTTAAATTATTCATCACTATTTAATCTTCCTTTATTACTTTAAAAAGTAGTTTCTACTTTTTTATTTTTTTGTAGGTTAATTCTGAGATATTTGATTCATTTTCTGGTCATTTTGAATGAATTTCCTATTGTTTTTCTACATTTTATTGATGATACACAGAAATATTGATTTGGTAGGCTTATCTTATATCATTATTTTGCTAAAATTGCTATCTTGATTCATTTTTTTCCCATTGGTTTTCAAGTTTCTTTACGTTGTTCACCGAGGGTTTTGAGTTCTTTTTCAGCATGTCTGGTTCTTCTTGATCTCACTTGAGGTTTTCTTGGCAGAGATACTGAACTGATTTACCATTTCCTTCCCTAGCTCATTTTACCAACGAGGAAACAAGGTAAACAGAGTGAAGTGATTCGTCCAGGGCCGTACTGCTAGGAAGTGTCTGAGGCCTGATTGGAACTCAGGAAGGTGATGTTTGTCCTTCATTTTTGAAGCAGATCATGGCATCAGGGATGAGGTGACATGCACATGAATTGGATTGGAGTGAGGAATGCTACCGTCACCAACCTTACTTTCTCCTCTGGAGCCATCTGAGTTCAGTGATCAGGTAGGAATCAGGATGACTGCAGATGGCCCTGGATATGAGGCAATCAGGGTGAAGTGACTTGTCCAAGGTCACACAATTAGGAAGTGTCAAGTGTCTGAGGCTAAATTCAAACTCCTGTCCTCCTTACTTTGGGGTTGGAGCTCTATCCGCTGCACCACCTAGCTCCCATAATTCAGGAAGATGAGTCTTCCTGACTCCAGGCTTGGGACTCTGTACACTATGATGCCACCTAGCTGTCATTGTATCATCACTCTATTTTTCTTGATTTCAGAATACAGAATCATAGGATCCTAGGTGGAGAGCTGAAAGGGATTTCTATTCCCTCATCAGACAGAAAAGAAAATTGAGGCCTAGGAAGGGAAGGCACTTGCCCAAGGGCACACAGGTAGCTTTAAGGATGAGATTTGAACCAAGGTTGTTGGCAGGTGTGATCACTTTAAAAATTCCCTCCTCCCTGGCTTCCTCTGCTCTGCCCGCCCCCCCATCTTGAGAGACATACTAAAGTGTAGGATTTGAATCATTTTGTGTCAACAGAGAGCCTCCCCAGTTCAGGACCTTTTATAATGACTCTTAGAATGGGGTAGTGGGATGCATAACAGGAAAAGGCTTTGGGGAACATAGGTTGTTGCCTAGGTCTATGAAATCCTGAGTCAGGGTCTTCCCTTCCTCCTCCTGGTTGGCAACAGCTTCTTTCAAGTAATCATTCAGGCTTATCAAACCCTCTCCCCATCTGTCAATGATGGCAACCAAACTGGCGAGCTGGAGCACTTGGCTGTGCCTGTGTTCAGGAGAGCACCTTCAGGAGTTTCTTTCGGGGGCATCCTAATAACTGGACAGGCCTGAACGAATGGGGGCTCTTTTGAACTTTGTCGTGTTTTCAGATCTGTTCATCTAAAGAATTATTTTCCTCACCTTTGGATGAGAGTGGCTGAGAAGAGGAGTAATAACCAAGGAGAACTTGGTCTTAAGGAATTTCCAACTGGACTCTCTCGAGAAAATTTGCCATTGGCCACTCCTTAGCTACCAAAGTGGAGATCAGTCCTTTTTCACTTACATTCCGAAAGGGGAAGAAATGGAATGGGGGAAGAATCGGGGAGGGGGTAGAATCTTAAATGGTGTGTGTGTGTGTGTGTGTGTGTGTGTGTGTGTGTGTGTGTAGGTAGGTATGTGTGTGTATCGGTGTGTGCATATCTGTCTTGTCCATATGTGTGCGTAGTATATGTGCATGCATATTGTGTCTATTGGTGTGTGTAGTAGTGTGTATCTTGCATGCACGTGGATATGTTTCTCTATGTGCACATGTATCTTATTGTATCTATGGTTTGTATGTTCCTTATGTGTGTATATGTGCATGCATGTGTGCAGCACACATGTCTAGCACTCATGTGTAAAGGCATGTGAACATGCATATCTCATTGCACGCATATGTCCATGCATGTGTATCTATTGTTCACGTGCATATGCCTGTGCCACACATGTCTGTCTACATGTGTGTCTATTGTTCACATGTGCATTATGCATTGCATATATCTGCATTGTCTATGCATGTCTATATGTGTGTCTATTGTTCATGGGTACCTGCATGCATGTGCATTGTGTAACTGTATGTGTGTGCATGGGTGTCTTTGTGTGCTGATGTGTGCATGGCTATTCTTCATATGTGCATGCATGTATCTGTGTATGTGCATACATGTGTGTGCAAGTCATTCCAGCAAGGATGTACAACAATTGGGAGGTGTCACTTACTGCTCCTTTAATGCACTTTCCCTTTCTTTCCCCTTAACCCTGCTTTAGATAAAGGAGGGAAAAGAACAAAGAAAAGGAGCGCCACTTTTTCATATTAAGAAACCATGGGAAGAAAATCTAGTAATGGAAGAACCCTTTGACGATGAGGAAAACCAACATTCGGAAGAAGGGGGACAGGTATCTTTAAAAAAAGAAGGCTGTGAGGGAAGAATTCAGAGCTCCAGGGTTCATGGAGAACCAGAGAATCAGAGCTCTCATTCCCCACAGAAACGATTCCAAATCTTCTCTTCTTTTTCCAAGCCTCCCACACCTCCTTCTGTCCCCTCTCTTTAAGCTGAGGACACCCCCTCCTTCTTGGCTGAGAAAATTGAGGTTATTAGAAAATTGAGGTTATTAGAGATGAGTTTCCTTCTCTCTTTCCCTTTATCTCACATTCCCTGACATCACCTCCCCCAACCTGCACCATGCCCTTCTCCTTTCCCGTCTCTGACAATGAGGGGACCCTTCTTCTGGTCAAGGTCAAGTCCTCTTTTCAGTTCTGCTCAGTCAAGTCATAACACCGAGATCTAGAGCTAAAAGGAACCTCAGAAATCATCTGATCCAATCGCCTCATTTTACATATGGGGAAACTGAGGCACAGAGAGGGAACGAGACTTGCCTTTGATTCCACCCCCTCCCAACGTCAGCAAATTACAACCTAAATTATCTCTTCCCCCTCTAATCTTCAGGCTCTCCTTAACTACTGGTTCCTTTCCTGTTGCCTTCAGATATGTCTAAGTATTCCCCATCCCTAAAAAACAAAATGAAACGAAACAAAATTCTCCCCAGCACTATCAAGCCCTCAAGTTATGCTTCCGTAGCTCCTTCTCACGCACTCCTCAGCCCTTTGTTATATGGCGTCTGACTTCATCACTCATTTGAAACTGCTCTTTCCAAAGTTGTGGTTATTTTGTGTATTTGAAAAATGTTTTACACAAATTCTATGCAAGTATATGATTCTAAGTTGTTTGTTTTCTTTTGCATTTTCGCCCTCGCCAATGACATCGTGCCCAATCTGATGCGCTTCCCTCAGTCCTAATGTCCTACACCCATTTCCTCCCAACTTTCCCAACAGATGGCGACCTAATTATCTCTTCCCTCTGATCCGCATGCTCTGCTTCCCTACTAGTTCCTTCTGTATTGTCTTCAACTATGGCCAAGGATCCCCCATTCCTAAAGCAAAACAAAACTGTACCTAGCCCCTGACTCCCCTCTGGCGTCTGACGTCATCACTAACTTGAAACTGCTCTCCAAAGTTAGTTTGTCTATTTAATAATGTGTCTATATAAAACTATGCACAAGTAAATGATTGTAAGTTCAGTTTGCTTCGCCCAGGTTCTTTTCTTCCCTCCCTCCCACCCCTCTATGATCTCCTGCCAGATCCCATAGGCTCTTCTTAGTCCTTATGTTCTAGACCCATCTGCCAAATTTGATACTATTGACCATTCAGTCTTGGATATTCTCCCTCTCTGGGCTTTTATGACAACTTTCTATTGGTTCTTCTCCAACCTCTCTGATTGCTCTGCCCCAGTCTCCTCTGCTGGGTCTTCCTCCAGGGCATACTCAGATATAGTATGGGTATGGTATTCTTCAAGGCTTTATTCTAAGTCCTTAGGGCAGCTAGGTGGTGCAGCGAATAGAGCACTGTCCTTGTAGTCAGGAGGAATGGAAGTTCAAATCCAGCCTCAGACATGTTCCACTTACTAGCTGCGTGAACTTGGACAAGTCACTTCACCCTGACTGCCTCACATCCAGGGCCATCTCCAGTCATTCTGATTTATATCTGACCACTGGACCCAGATGGCTCTGGGAAGATGATGACTTAGCACAGCCTCCCCACCCCCCTCCACACACACACACACACACACACACACACACACACACACACATCCAATTCATGTGTTTGTCATGGCATCACCTCCCTGATGTCATGGCCTTCTTCGAGAATGAAGGACAAACATCACTTCTAGACCCCTTGCTCTCCTCTCTCTACATCCTTTTTGGAGACTTCATCAGCTTCCATAAGCTTAACAACCATTTTTGTGTTGATGACTTCCAGATCTATATATACAACCTCAGTCTCCCCTGAGTTTCAATTCTGCAACATCAGTTGCCCTGTGGACATTTCCCCAGAGACATCTCAAACTTACCTTACTCCAAACTTTCCTCTTAAACCTCCCTTCTTCTAAATTTTCCTATTTCTTTTTAAAATTGTTTTTATTGATATTTTGTTTCTTACATCACCTTAGTATTCCATACATTCCCCCTCTTCCTCTTCCCAGAGAGCCATCCCCTATGAGAAATAATATTTTTTTAGAGAAAAACAATCAGCACAACTCGATGCATTGAAAAAGTTGGGGGGGCAGCTAGGTGGCACGGTGGATAGAGCACTGGCCCTGGAGTCAGGAGGACCTGCGTTCAAATTCGGCCTCAGACACTTCATAATGACCTAGCTGTGTGGCCTTGGGCAAGCCGCTTAACCCCATTGCCTTGCAAAAAAAAAAAAACCCATAAAAAAAGAAAAAGTTGGAAAGCATATGCATTGTGTACCACCTGTGGATGTCCCACCTCTAAGGGCTAAGTTGGGGGCGTCTTCTTTTGTCTCTTCATTCAAGTTGTACTTGATCTTTATAATTTTATTAAACTTGCTTTCAATTTGTAGTGGTCCTGTTCTTTCTGTTTGCATTGTTGTAGTCACTATGTAGATATTGTTTCCTTGGCTTTATGTAGATCTTTCCATGCTTCTCTGAACTCATGTCACACATTTATTATAGCAATGTTCCATTATATTGATATTCCAGAATTCATTCAGTCACTTTCAGATTATGTTATCTACTTTGTTTCCAAATTTTAGTGGTCACAAAAATGCTTTTATAAATATTTTAGAGTATATAGGAACTTTTTTCTTACAGGGTCGTCTTAGGGTCTCTGGTTCAAAGAGTGTGAATATCTTAGTCATTTTATTTGCATAATAAACAGGTGTCAGCTATGTGGTGGAGATAGAGGGTTAGGAGGATCCAAATTCAAGTTCAGGCTCAGACACTTGATACTCACTGTGACCTTGGGTAAGTCATTTAACCCCATTTCCTCACAAAACAAAACGAAGTTATGAACATTTTGGTCACTTAATTTGCATGATTCCATATTTCTTTACAAAATGGTTGTACCACTTCATAGTTCCACCAACAATGTATGTGTGCCTAGCCTTCCACAACCTCTCCAACATTAAGTTTTGAAAGTTTTTGTCATCTTTGCCATTTTACAGTGTGAGGTGAAACCTCTGAAACTGATTTGTTTCTTATTAATGATATGGGACATTTTTTCATATAGTTGTGAAAACTTTGCAGTTCTCATGAGAACTGTTTATTCATATCCTTTGGCTCATTTATTTATTGTCATATATATGTATATATGTGTGTATGTATATGTATGTGCATGTATGTGTGCATACAGATATAGTGGATCAGTGGATAAGCACTTTCCAGAGTCAGAAAGACCTGAGTTCAAATTTGGTATCAGACACTTACTAGCTTTGTGACCCAGCGCAAGTCACTTACCCTGTTTGTCTCAATTCCTCATCAGTAAAATGAATTGGAGAAGAAAATGACAAACAACTCTAGTACCTCTGTCAAGAAAACTCCAAATGAGATTTTTTTTTCCCATTTCATCATCTCCCATCCCCCCCCACACACATCCAATTCATGTGTACATGAATGTTTTCCATGCCGGAGCTTTTTAGTTTTAAGTTCCCTCTTCCACCAGAAATGTAGTGTTATGGAAATGTAGTTCCTATCTTTTTTTAATATGGCCCTATCCTCCCTCTTTCCCTTGACCCCCTTTTCTCATCTGATAATCCCCTTTCCTCTCTTCTCCTTAAGCTAGTCCTGTTCATTAATTTTACTTCCAAAAAGCATTTTGCTCACTCTCTTCATTATCCATCTTCTGTCAATTCTCAACCCTTATTCTCTGATTCCTGACCATAATAACCATTTGGTCTCTCACTTTTCTCTCTATTCTTTACACAGTTTCCAAGGGATCCATTCTAGGCTCTGCTCTCTCTGCCCCTGCGTTGCAGGGTTCCCCCCATGAATTCCCCTTTTCCATTGTACTTCACTCTCAGAATAATATCAATGTTGACTCATCACCCTCCCTACTGATCTACCTTCTGTCTTCTTGACCCCACCTCCCCCCACACACATTTGCTTGTACATCTTCCTGGGTACAGCCAAGTAGGCTTTTCAGGTACCAAATTCCTCAGACCTCATCCAGTGCAAGGTCCTCACCTCCCTTCACCCATAGAAGCATTCATCAGTGGAACTGCTCCTCCTTCCAGTGTAAGGCTTCCTTCCTTTTTTCCCTTTACAGTCTCTTCCCCCCAGCCCCACTCCGTTTCAATTACTCCCTTGTAGGATCTCCTCTTTCTGGGACCACAGAGGTCACCTTCCCTTCATTGCCAGCCTTTGATTTGATCCTAGCACATCCTTCAGTCCTTTGTATCCCCTTGCTCCCTTTCCCCCCCTTTATATACCTCTCATATTATAATGTAGTCTCACAAAAGAAACCTGATCTTTAGGCAGGGTGTGGCTGGGTTCTGTCCATAATGTTCTTGGTCCATCTGATGCTATGCCCAGATTTCTGCCTTCATATTCAGCTCCTTCTGTACCTTTAGAAAGAAGTCTCTTACTGGTCTCTCTGTTGTTACTGATGCTGTTGCAGGCCTGGCTTAAAGCATTTATTCACTCGTTTGCCTTTCTGTCATTTGAGGTGTTCAAGGTGCAAATAATCTTTCTAAAAATGTGTTAAATTCTTAATTGAATATCTATATTTTCTTTTATTCTGAAAGCAACCTATGAATGCTTTCAATTAGAATTTAATTTTCTATATTTCTCTTGTACTGACCTGTGATCCTTAGGTTGTCTCTCTGCATCTTGTCTTTGAGATCCAAATGTTTTGCTTGCAGAGTGAGCATGTTTTCTTTTTCTTTTTTTTTGTTTGTTTTTTGCAAGGCAGTGGGGTTAAGTGATTTGCCCAAGGTTACACAGCTAGGTAATTATGAAGTATATGAGGCTGGATTTGAACTCAGATCCTCCAGATTCAGGCTGGTGCTCTCTATCTACTGCATCATCTAACTGCCCTAGCATGTTTTCTTTTAATGTTATTGGAGGTATTTTATTCTCTTTTTATAGGCTGCCCTCCACTTCTGTGTATTTGCATTCCCAATCTATTGTTCTATTTCTATGGTGAAACTTGAAGATCCAAAATTTTCTATTCTGTTGATTACTACTACTACTACTACTTTTTTTTTTCTGTGTGGGACCTAGGTTCTTCTTCCATAATTCTCATTTCTCTTTGAACCACTCAGGAACAGTGTGTTACTGTAGTTTCATGTTGGTCCTTAACATTCCAGAGGGTCCTCTGTCTCATCATGGGTTGAATTGTCATCCTTCATGTTACAATATTTATTCATAGATTCCTGAATTCATTTATTAGATATGGAAGCCATATTTCCTTCTGTTGTTACTACTTTTCCTGTTGATTTGATTAAGATCAAGGTCTTTGAAATTTCTTCTCCTTGAAATCTCTAGTATTTCCAAGTGCCCTTTCTCTCTTACTTTCCTTATTACTCACTTCCTGACTCCCTCCCCTGTGACTGTGGTTTCCTTGGGGGCTGAATCTCAAAGTGTTTCAGCCTAATCCCATTCTGCACAATTCACAATTTGCCAGTCTAAGAATTTGCCTCAGGTGACTTTTGAGTAGTAAAAACTGGCCACAACAGGTGGGGACATAGAGGGATCAGGTAACCTAACGGTTCTGAGTTACTTATGTTGCCTGAGTCACCTGCAGGTTTGGGACACATATATCAGGGCCCTTGGATGATGTTTACATTATGGAGCCCCTGGTGTACATGGGGCACATACAAGGTGTGCCCCATTTGTGTTGCCTTGGTCACTTGAAGCATGTTAGGCACTGAGTAGTGGGTCAACAGTGTGGTATGGGGCATGGGAAATGATTGGGATCACACAGAGTGTGTGTGGAACAGGCCCGAGCTTTGGGGAGCTCAGGTGGGCTATGGCCCCAGAGAATATGGATGATCTATGGATAGGTGGTACTTGTATAGCCTCAGGCCAACAAGAGATATCCTACAGGGATGAACAGAGGACCCAGGGCAGAAAGTCCCTGCGAGGTGGTCCCATTGGAGAGCAGAAAGTCCCCAACAAGGGTAGTGCATTTTTACTGAAAACTAGTATTCTGTGGCTTGCCTTATTAGGTCGCAGATTTCTCATGGGCCTTTCCTATCATCTGCTGCCCCTAATCTGCCTTTCTCCCATTCAGAGCTCAAGTCCGAAGCCCTAAAAGATCATCTTCACAATCCCAAAAAGGAACCTTGGAGTAATAATCCCACTCAAACCCAATCAGCACCCTCACTTTCATCTAGCCTTAATTTTCACCCTCTCTTTTGATGGGTCCCACAAACCTTTTCAAGGGCAACAAAAGTGAGGAAACCACATCAAAGGAGGAGGAGACCAGTTCTCTGGGCTCCACAATGTGGAGGAGGCTTTTATGGAAGCCCTTCAGTGTTGGAAATGAAGTACAGCCATATCCTTGAGAAACACGGTAGTATCTTGCTGTGAGGGCTCCTGCCCTGACATCTAATGCTCATTATTATTAGTTATCCCAATAAACATTTACTGTCACAACACTGCATTTGGTTGTCTATTTGGGAGTGAAAGCAGTTGGTGGTGGTTCTGATCGGGCTCTCAGCTCTGTCACTTGGGACTGTGAATTTTGTGTCAGAAGGGAATGAAACCTTACAATTTAGTGATCTCTAAGGTTCCTTCCAGATCCAAATCTGTGAGCAAATGTGTGATTGTGGGCAATTTGCTTTGTGTCTGAGCCTCATTTTTCCCCATCTGCAAAAGGTCCCTTTTTTTTTTTCAAAAGGTCCTTTTTCAAAGGACCAATAACATCACAGGGTGATGTCTTGACTTTAGAATGAATTGGATTTAAGTGAGCCAGAGTTGTATAGTTGTCAACCCTTTTCATTCACTGAAGTCCAGTGACAGGACAAAAGTCAAGGCAACTGCAGATGACTTGGGATGCAGGACTAAGCACTCCACAGCAACTCTTCAGTCCCATTCATGGCCATTGGAACAAATTGTTCTCAAAAGCCCATTGTGGTTGGGGGAAGTCTTCACATGCTTGGGGTAGACAACCTCTCACTGATAGGTTTGAGGCCTGGTGGTTACCCTTAACCTGATAAGACCATTTTACTGGAGTATGTTTGCTGCTATAGCTTCTTGGAGGCACAGGTGAGAGTTGGGGGATAGGCAGACACCAAATGTGGATGAGTAGCCCTGTAAAGGACTTGGCAGCTCTTGTACCAGAGGTACTGGTCCTCCTTGACACCCCATACATTCCAGTATCTCTGCTGAGCAAACCCCAAATGGGGTCATGAAGAGTCAGACACAACTGAAAATGATTCAACAAAATTATCTGTAAAATGAGGTTACATTCACTGATCTTTAAGATTCCATCATTTAACTGGCAAAGGATTTCCAAAGGACAGCTGTGAGCACCTTCAAGAGGCCAGGAAATTGAGTCCACTTTTTAGAATCACTACATCAAGGAATATCTGATAGTCTTGATCAGCCTCGGACCCACACTTTTGGTGCTTTACATACAAAAGGATAGTAAATGTGGTAGGCAAACCCAAGTATCTCATTTTCTCTGCCCCCAAATGGCACCTGACACCCCAATTACCATGAAACAATTTTTGAATAAGAGGGCACATGTTCTCATGTAGTCTTCCATACAAGGCAACGATCCTCCTTTTAAAAAACAAAACGAAAACTCTGAAGTGTTCTCCTCTACAGAAATTTGGTTTCCCATTTGGCCTAGACCTGTGATGTCACTGATGTGCAAAATTTGCCAGTAGGGAAAAACTCAACCAAGTGCATTGCCACTGGCTGTTACTTATAGACTTCAGTTTCCTGGGGCACTAAGAATTTAATTGACTTGCCCAGGGTCATGTGCCAGAGGTACTTGAATCCAGGTCTTCCTGGTTCCTGGTTCCTAAGATGCCCCTTCATTATCTACCTGACATACTCAGCCTCAACTTAGTTCTGCCCAGGTTCCTCTCATTAATAAAATCACCTATTAAACTAAAGGGTTCCTTATATTGAATAATTCAGCTAGGCAAGGGGATTGATTGATCCCATGCTCTTCTAAGAACCCTGGTCCTTCCCTGCTAAAGGAATGAGAAGAGATAAAAGTTCTAGTGGCTAATTCAGGGAGTAGGTCTGGGTAATGCATATGGTTTTCCCCTGGCTATTTGCTTCTATAAAAAGCAATTATGTTCTCAGTCCCTGCCCCTTGAGCCTTTTGGACCAGTACCAAGGTGTTAACACTGAGGGTTAAATGTCTTTGCCTAGCCTACACTATAGAAAGGAAATGGGCCATCCAAACAGTCTGGGAGTAACTGGCTTTATATTCAGAACATACTTGCACACTGGCCAGGAGCCTCTAAATAAAGAAAGGCTACCCCTAAGCTACCCCAAGAGCTTGGGCATTGCTATCCACCTCTCTGCGAGGTCAATGTCCCTCAGAGCCAAGATTAGGGCTATGGGGATCTTCAAAGACACAGAAGGGGTTTTTAAAGGTAAGGATTGAAAAACCACCCAAGCTGGTGAGGTTGTCAGTTAGCAAACCCTCATCAGCAGCATTCCAAGAAGTAGCTGCTGAACTTGGGGGGGGTTGCTTCCAGCCCCAAATTCCATTATGCAGTCTTTGAATCAAATTATGGAAATGTATTAATTTTGCATTTTGAACTTCTATAGAGGCTGGGGAATGAGGTGGACAAGGTTAATGTGACATTAGTTTTGCTGCACTGCATTTACTTGTTACGGGAAGGCTCTAGATGGGGGCAGGGGAAGAGATCACTAAGAAGGGGTAGGGATATAAAAGAGAAATCATTAGATAGAAAGAACAAAGTCTTGCATTGACCAAGCCCTTCATACTTCTGCAATTAAGGGGAACAAGGTACAACTGTACAAACAGATAAGAAGTGGAAACACTTGCTCTGAAAGTCAATTTGAGTTTAGACACCAGTTTGATTTTTGAACCTGTATTATTTGTGCCATCAATGACCAATCAAACCATTCGAAATTTAATTTTGCAAGTTCCTGAATGGGTTGACATTAAAATCAGATTTGTATTCTTTCTATAAATAATCATCACTGAAAGCAAAGGGATATGAAATTCCAGGAGATTCCCTACTACCACCTGTCCCAGGACCAAGAATAGCAAATGACTGACAGTTCAAAATCATGTTGGGTCAGTGTCTTGAGAAGTATCTAACAAACACCAAAAATCTGATTTGTGTGGGGGCACACAAAACCTTCTAGTTTGGCAATTCAGTTTCTCTTCCTACCTTAGGGAGAGGCAAAGTGAGCCATTCTTCTAGTAGTCAGCTTATCTAACTTGGCTAGTCCTGAGGAGCCAGATCTCTGCATTCTCAAGGCCCAGTCAGGCTTCTGATCTTTTGGCCTTTGGAGGATGACAAGAGACTTTCCTCTCCTCTAGCAGAACCTTTGGGAATTCAGGGCCAGAGAATGCCTGAACATGTGTACAAATAGTAGATCCTGGAGAAGAAAATGGCAGGCTACTTCAGTATCCTTGCAAAAGAAAACTCCATGGGCAATATTGGCATGCTTGGGTAGGGTCTGGAGGCCCACAAAAGAATTAGATGTGACTGAACAACACATATGCAAAAATAATAAACCAAAACTGCTTTCAAAGTAAGTTTAATTCCTTCATTGAAATCTTATAGTTGAATAGGAATGCCAACATCATTCACTTTGGTTCACTGCTGGCTAATAGCTCAACAGCAAAGCACCAGGAAACTGCAGTTGGAGTAGCAAGGAATCTGCTCAGACCTTCTGCTAGAGATAAAACACCAGCATCGGCACTCATTCTACAGTTTTTTCTATAAATCTCTCCTTTAATAGGAGCATCTGTTTACTATCACCCAAGAAAACTCAAATGAAGTTCTTAGAATTCAAAGGCACCAAGTTCACAAGGTCTGGTGAATCTGAAATCCCCTCATCCATCAGTCCTAGTTCTTTCAATGTTATTTCCTGAGAAAAGCCCATTCAGTGTCTGAGGACACCAAGGCACAAAGGGCTGCAGCCTCCCGGACCCTTCTTCCCATGTTACCAGAGCTAATGGTCTAGTGGCAGTTGGAACCTCAACCTTGGAATCAAAGCTGCCCATAAGCTCAGGGAGTGATTTTTTAGCCCATCTTATTTGTGCCAATCAAACCATTTGACATTTCATTTTGCACGTTCCTGAATGGGTTGATGTTAAAAATCAGATTTTCCCTCCCTCCAAGGCCCATGTCATGGTGGTTCCACTCATGGGGAAAAAGTAGTATTTAACTACACAGGAAAGAACAGTCATCTTCTCACAATCTAAATGAAGCCTACGTTTTCTCTCCTTCTAGAATTCATTTAAATTTGTGGAGGAAGAGAGGGGTGAAGAAGCATCAAAATATACTAATGAAAGGAGGGATTAAAAATGCCCCCTGTTCTTAATTCAAGTCTCTTAGATTTGACTAAGGAATTTCTTTGGAAAGGTAGAAGTGATTCTGAACATAACCAAGGCCAGTATTTTCCCATCTCAGGGAGAAACCTCAATCTTATGTTAGTGGTTTGGAAGCAGAAGATTGGACCAAAGGAAAAGCCCCAAGGATATTAGTAGCTCCAGTCATCACTGATGCCAAGGAATGCCAACTTTAAGAAAACTCCCCTCTCCACCCCAGTGTTCCTGTTTCTAGTCCTCACTCACATAGTCTCTCTCAGTTTTACTGACCCCAGACAACCCCATATCCTTTCCCATATGGCTGCAGGTCTTCATCTTACCCCGCTAAACAGGTACCCCTTGGCCTTCCCCCACCCTCTTTCAGCTTCTGTCTCAGTTTTGTGAGGGTAGGGACTAGCTTTTATGTTTCCCATGCTCCTTGTGCTTAAGAAATGCTGACTTGGTAGTCAGGAATGCCATAGCTGGAGTAGTCTAGGGCTTGTGCTGTGCTATGGCCTAACACTAGTACAATTAAGTTCTTATTTAGGCTTTGCAGATTTTTATTTTTAAACAAACCAACCAACCAAAAACTGAAGTTTACATGCAAAGTGGTAATATTTACCCTCCCCTCCCTGACTGGATTGGCTCTCCAGAGTTAAGAGTGAAAGCAGAAAGGCTCACATAGACTAATGAAATAAAAGCGAACTCCCAGGAAACTGTATGTGAGCAAAAAATATGGAGAGCAAGATGAACAAGCGGAGAATTCTACTGAACTTTTGAAATATACCAAATAATGAATGGCTTAGCACAGAAAAGCCTCCAAAGTGAAGAGCAGCAATGATTATAAAGGAACGTGACTGAACAGGTAGGAAACGGACTCTCCATTGTGAGTCCTCCGGATGGCCTCAGCCAGGATCATAGAGATGTCAATCACCTGAAGAGGAGAAGAGAGGAAAGGAGAGGTCAACTCCAGGGGCTCCATACAAAGGAGCTCCTGGTGTGAAGCCAGAGTTCTCTTCCAAGTCTCTTCACCTCTTGACAATCGAGACAATTTCCTCAGACTCTGGTATCCTGCACCCAGACTAATGAAATCACAGGGCTTCTCTCTCTACCCTTTAGTAAATTAGTCTCTAATTTTTCCACTCCTGCTACAATAGTTTGTTTCTAAAGAATGCCTTCTCACCCCCCCCCCCGCCCCCCAACGGAGCCCGAGGGATTCCGGGCAAGGACAACTTCCACTTAAACCGGATGTAGCAACATTGATTTGTCATGAGACCTTCCTTGAAAAGTCAGATCTGCTCATGGCCTTAACCCATTTGTGTGGTGGGCAAACAGCCTCTCAAGCACTCTGTGAAACCCCACCTTACCTGTATTTTGGGACAATGTTTCATCTTGTCTTCTTGAGGTATTGTGTTTGTGACAACCACTGCTTCAAAGCTGGCATGGTTAATTCGAGAAATAGCTGGACCAGAAAAAATTCCGTGAGTAAGGATGGCATAAACTTTGGTGGCTCCAGCTGAGAGGAGTCTAGAAAAAGATAGGGAATTATAAATGAAAAAGGTGAACTCACCACCAATGAGGAGGAAATTAAAGTAATAATTCGAAATTATTTTGCCCAACTCTATGCCAATAAATTTGATAATCTAAGTGAAATGGATGAATATTTACAAAAATATAAGTTGCCCAGGTTAAATGAAGAAGAGATTAAATACCTAAACAACCCTATCTCAGAAAAAGAAATTCAACAAGCCATTATTGAACTCCCTAAAAAAAAATCTCCAGGGCCTGATGGATTCACAAGTGAATTCTACCAAACATTTAAGTAACAATTGGTTCCAATCCTATATAAACTCTTTGGAAAAACAGGGAGAGATGGAACTCTGCCTCTTTCTATGAAACCAATATGGTGCTGATACCTAAACCAGTTAGAGTTAAAACAGAGAAAGAAAATTATAGACCTATTTCCCTGATGAATGTAGATGCAAAAATCCTAAATAAAATCTTAGCAAAACAACTATAACAAATCATCACTAGGATAATACATTATGATCAAGTAGGATTTATTCCAGGAATGCAGGGTTGGTTCAATATTAGGAAAACTGTTAGTATACCTCAATTATATCCACAACAAACCTATCAGAAACCATATGATCATATCAATAGATGCTGAAAAAGCTTTTGACAAAATACAACATCCATTCCTATTAAAAACACTAGAGAGTGTAGGAATAAATGGACTGTTCCTTAAAATAATTAACAGTATCTATCTGAAACCATCAACAAGCATTATATTCAATGGGGAGAGGCTAGAGGCATTCCCAATAAGATCAGGGGTGAAACAAGGGTGCCCATTATCACCACTACTATTCAATATTGTATTAGAAATGTTAGCATCAGCAATTAGAGAAGAAAAAGAAATTGAAGGAATTAGAATTGGGAAGAAAGAGACAAAACTCAACTCTTCACAGATGACATGATGGTCTACCTAGTGAATCCCAAAAAATCATCTAAAAAATTACTGGAAACAATTAGCAATTTTAGCAAAGTTGCAGGTTATAAAATAAACCCTCATAAATCCTCAACTTTTCTATATATGTCTAGCAAGAAACAGCAGGAAGAGCTAGAAAGAGAAATCCCATTCAAAGTAACCTCAGACAATATAAAATATTTGGGAGTCTATTTGCCAAGACAGACTCAGAATCTTTTTGAAAACAATTATAAAACACTTCTCACACAAATTAAATCAGATTGAAATAACTGGGCAAATATCAACTGCTCATGGATAGGTAGAGCTAATATAATAAAAATGACAATTCTACCACAACTAAACTACCTGTTTAGTGCCCTACCAATCAAAATTCCAAAAAATTACTTTAATGAGTTAGAAAAAATTGTAAGTAAATTCATATGGAGAAATAAAAAGTCAAGAATTGCCAGGAGCTTAATGAAAAAAAGTGCAAACGAAGGTGGCTTAGCACTACCCGATCTAAAATTATATTATAAAGCATCAGTCATCAAAACTGTTTGGTATTGGCTAAGAAATAGAGTGGTAGACCAGTGGAATAGACTAGGTGTAAAAGCAGGAGAGGATTATAGTAATCTGCTGTTTGATAAACCCAAAGCGTCCAGCCATTAGGATAAAAACTCCTTCTTTGATAAAAACTACTGGGATAATTGGAAGTTAGTATGGAAGAAACTTAGATTAGAGCAACACCTCACACCCTTTACCAAGATAAGATCCAAATGGTTACAGGACATAGACATAAAAAACAATACTATAAGCAAATTAGAAGATCAAGGACTAGTCTACCTGTCAGATCTATGGAAAGGGGAGCAGTTTATGACTAAGGAAGACTTGGAGAACATCATGAATTAGATGATTTCAATTACATTAAATTAAAAAGCTTTTGCACAGATAAAACCAATGTAATCAATATGAAAAGAAATGTAGTAAATTGGGAAACAATCTTTACAACTAATGATTCTGACAAAGGACTCATTTCTAAAATATACAGAGAACTGAGTCATATTTTTGAAACAAAAAGCCATTCCCCAATTGACAAATGGTCAAAGGATATGCAAAAGCAATTTACAGATGAGGAGATCAAAGCAATCCACAGCCATATGAAAAAATGCTCTAAATCATTAATTATTAGAGAAATGCAAATTAAAGCTTCTCTGAGGTACCATCTCACACCTCTCAGATTGGCCAGTATGACCAGGAAGGATAATGATCATTGTTGGAAGGGATGTGGGAAATCTGGGACACTATTACACTGTTGGTGGAGCTGTGAACTCATCCAACCCTTCTGGAGAGCTATTTGGAACTATGCCCAAAGGGCAACAAAAATGTGCATACAATACCACTAATGGGTCTATACCCTGAAGAGATGAGGAAAAAAGGGTAAAACTGTTACTTGTACAAAAATATTTATAGCAGCCCTGTTTGTGGTGGCAAAGAATTGGAAATCCAGTAAATGTCCTTCAATTGGGGAATGGCTTAGCAAACTGTGGTCTATGTATGTCATGGAACCCTATTGTTCTATTAGAAACCAGGAGGGATGGGAATTCAGGGAAACCTGGAGGGATTTGCATGAACTGATGCTGAATGAGAAGAGCAGAAGCAGAAAAACACTGTACACCCTAACAGCAACATGGGAGTGATGTTCAACCTTGAAGGACTTGCTCATTCCATCAGGGCAACAATTGGGAACAATTTTGGGCTGTCTGCAAAGGAGAGTACCATCTGTATCCAGATAAGGAGCTGTGGAGTTTACAAAGTACAAGGACTATTCCCTTTAATTTAGGGAAAAAACCAGATATCTTATTGTCTGATCTTGTTACCTCTGAGAATTCTGTTCTCTTTAAGGATATGCTTTCTCTCTCATCACACCCAATTTGGATCAAGGTACAACATGGAAACAAAGTAAAGACTGACAGTGTGCTATCTGTGGGGTGGGGGTGGGGGGAGGGAAGCAAGATTGGGGGAAAATTGTAAAACTCAAATAATATCTTTAATAAAAATAAATTTTAAAATAAATTTTAAAAAAAAATCAAAAAAGATAGGGAGATAGTAATCAGTGAACTGTAAGAGGAAGTGAAGGATGGGCAGACAGAAAGGCTGGGAGAAAATTCCTTTGTTAGGTTAACAAAGGCCAAAATAAACCCCAATGACAAGGAAGAGCCACAAATACAAGTGCTTGAAATACAGAGCATATGGCTTCTGGAATCAGGAAGAATCGGCAGGTTCACATCGTCGATGTGCTGGACAGGATCTGCCAGGTTAAATATCCGTGACTACTACAAACCACCCAAGTGTCTGAAACAACCGTGTGTATCCAATGAATCACTAAGTGCTTTGGGCCTGGCATCATCCCTTAAGGTAGTCATTATTTTCAGGGTAGGAGAGCATGTGGGTTTCTAAACGCATCCTTCCAACCAATAGATTATGCTCAGTCATTGCCCCAAACAACATTCCTTCCCCACACTGTTACTCACTTATCTGCTGCGTGACAGATAGTACCACAAGTATCAGCCATATCATCCACCAGAATGGCCACTCGGTCCTTGACATCTCCAACTAATACCATTCGGTCGACTTCATTGGCTTTCTTTCGTTCTTTGTGAATCAGAGCAAAGTCAACATTCAGCCGATCTGCAATCGAAGTTACCCTGCAGGAAGATGGGGTAAGACAGTTTACAAATTATCACTAGTGTAGTGAAATCAAGCAGAGGTGGGGTGGGAATCACTCACCAGTTCTGGGAGGCAGTGGAAGGTTGACTCTATGAATTGGAGTGGTGGGGGGAGGGTTTAGGTTAAATCACCCAAATGAACTAGATCTCCCAATTTAAATAATACAACCCCCATCATCCTGGTCTCAGTGCACAGATTCCTCCAATTAAAGGGACAACAGAAAATCTGTGAACAGATATATGACTAAGAGCCATTCCCTAATAATGAAATAGTCAAAGGAGTTTCCAAAAAGAAGAAATGTAAATGAAAGCGAAGTAAAACAATTCTGAGGTTTCACCTCACATTTAGCAAATTAACAAAGACAGCAAAAGGCAGAAATACTCAAAGCTGGAGGGGCTGTTGGAGGAGACACACTGATACACTGTAGGTAGAGCTGAGAACTGGTCCAATCATTCTGAGAAACAATTTGGAAATATTCAGCGAAAGTCACTAAACTGTTTCAGACCTTCTGACTCCCAAGAGGTTCCTTCTGCTGTTGGACATAGAGTCCCCCAAAGAGGTCAAAGAAAGCAGCCCCACAGATTTCAAGCTATCCATAGCATTTATTCATAGAACTTTTTATGGAAAAAAAACTGCACACACATAGGCACAACAATAAAACAGAGTGGGGGGGATCATCAATTGGGGAACAGTTGAACTGTTGAATGACCACATAGCCAATTTTTATATTAAGAGAAATATCCAATATGAGGATTTCAGAGACACAGAGGAAAATCTATATGAACTCGTATATCACAATAACGTAACCGAAAAGAATACTAAGGCAAAACCTGAACAGTCTTAATTGTAATGATCATTCTTGGCCCTGGAGGAGTCATTGAAGGTTAGGGGTGGGGGATGTTGTAAACCCAGTAGGTCTTAACTTTTTGTGTTACTAAGGAATGGGAAAAGATGGGGTGTGAAAGGAGTACATATCTGTAAATGATTATGATGCAGAAACCAAAGGTATAAAAATAGTTTCTAGAGTCTGTGAACGGAATGAATGACCACAAGCATCCGTTTTCAGATTGATGGTAGGCAGCCTACTCTAATGTTCATGACATTCCAGTTATTCTCAGTCATATTTCTTAGTGAAGACTATGGACCTGGATGTTAACTTTATTTTTAAGAGTTAAAAAATGTCACCAATTAAAAAGTAGCTTTTCAAGGTACAGCTTTCTTTTTTGGGATGTTGGTATGAAACAGAACTATTTATTTTGAATCTATTGTCCATAAGGAAACACTAATGATTTCAGAAGAGAAAGGGAGGTGGGCAATCTGGCTAATTCCATTGGTCCATTAAAGATTTTATCACCATCAAAGATACGACTTTTTGGATACCATTTGTAGTCTAAGTTAAAGTTTATATGGCACTACATAAGACATTGTGAAACTCATTTGAGTTTCACAAAAGCCCAGAGAGGGAGTATCTTAGGTATTGGTCCTATTTTATAGATGAGGAAGTTGAGACTCAGGGAGAAGTGACTTGTCCACAGTTACAGAGGCAAGATTTGAATCTAGGACTTCATAGATTCCAAAGCCCAGCTCACTTTCCTCTGTAATCACATGTTGTTAATGCTTGTGTGGAATCGGGATGTCCCATGTGAATAGGAAAGCAATGCCATCTGGGTGAGCAGATTATCCAAAAGCAGTAGTCAATTCAGTCCAGCAGCATATAAGGAATGAGGGAGGCCTTGTGGTCAGGAGGCAAATCATTTCCCCTTTCTAAGTCTCAATTTCCTTATTTGTTAAAGAGCGAGAACAAAATCCCTTTACAAGTTTTGTTTTCCCCACAACTCTGTGAGGGAGGTAGGAAGTATAAAAGCTCAATAATAACCAGAGTATATTATGAACACACTACAGTTTACTAGCCAGAAGAGTATTGATTACCAATCATTCAGCTGGGTTATTTTTTCTTTTATAAAGATGATACCCACAAACATTTATTTTATGTACTTTGAGGCCCCCCCCACCCGCCATGGTAAGCGTGCCTTAGTACCAAGATGGTTGCTGCAAGATAAGATGTGTCTACAGCCACTAAACAGAGAAGCTAGCTATTTTACAAATAGTTCACTGGTTCTGGAACCTAGAGCCTAAAAGATCTTTGGAAGGCATCCAGTTCATGCCCCTCATTTTACAGATGGGTAAACTGAGGCTCAGGAAGAAGCAAAGTCCCCAGGTCATCTATCACCTGCTGTAGAGCTGAGATTTGAACTTAGACCTCGAAACTCAGTGCTGGTTCCACTCAACTCCACTATGTCTCTATGACATCCTGCTCTAACCAAGTCACATGCTGCTTTCTCTTGCTACTGTGCTGTGAATTATAAGTCCCCTGGACACACAGGATGCCATTAACCACATTTGCTTGAGATCTTTCCAATTACGCATGGGCTTTGAGCTAGTCTTTAGCTAAGTGCCTCAAAGCTTAGAGATGCAGTGACCAGCCAAGCATAAAGGTCTCCACAGGCATGCCTCAGTGGGGCACTGAAATCCCTGCCTAGGCGGGTCCCAAACTGCCCTGCCTTCTGGGCTTATTCCACTTTATTTCCCCTCAGGAACTCTCTATACCAAGCAAATTGATTTAGCTGCTGTTCCCTGACATGTCCATGCCATTGTTGGGGCTGCCTTTAGCAGGGACATCCTATGCTCCTGACTCCTTGCAAGCACACCTGCAGGGGCTCCCAGCTCACTCCTCCTCCCAAGAGAAGTTTAGCTGCTAGTGGTCAGACTGCTGGGGGGGGGTCCCTCTTAATTCTATAAAGAATCCCACTCTCCAAAGTTATCATTATATAAAAAAAGCAAACTAGTTCTAGGCCAATGGAAATGTAACTTGTGAAACTGAATAATGCCAGTAGCATTTCATGGGATTTCCACTAACTGGGCCCTGTTAAATGCTGGCAGTCTCTTTCATATATATTAAGAGGGCTATTAATAAGTGGGATCACATATTTTACTGGTTTCAAATTCTGCCTCTGAGGGTGTGTGACTGTGGGCAAGTCCCTTTTACTTCCTGGGCCTCAGTTCGCTCCTCTGTAAAATGAGAGGGCTGACCTCAAAGATGGCTTCTGAGAGTTCTTCTAGCTGGTCTCTAGGACCTTGCTTTTCACAGTTCTTTCAAACACTGGGGAAAGGAGGACATCGGTAAACAGACAGGGCAAGAACAAACAGGGGTAGGGGTGTGAAAAGGAACCTCAGTCAGTTCTCTTCATGTTTTCCCTTAATGGAGAGGTGGAGGGAAACCAAATGTTGAAAATATGAATGACTTGGCAGGAATCCTGAATTAACTTTCTAATCACTTGGGTTTTGTAATGCCTTGTTCTATTTCTCCATTAAGAATGTAAGTAACACTTCAGAATGTATTATTAATGAGTAATCCAGGGAGGAAATGAAGTGCTCTTAATCTGCATTAGCTTTCAGTCTGGTAAATTCTATTCAAATGTTCCTGAGGTTCCTGGCTTTAAAAGAATAACACAACATGATTTCCTCCTGGCTCAGTACTTTAATCCTAAGAATAACAACTGTTCTGTGAATCTATAGAATAAGGAGGTTTGGGGTAAGAACCTAGCCACCCCTCACTGACACACAATGGAACCACGTTCTAGGTAATTTTAATAGCTGTTAATGCTCATCTGAAATCCTAGCCTATTCCTAAGAAACGGGGCCTTGAGAGTAAGGGAGGGAAGGAACATTTATTGGGAACTTCCTCTGAATCTGCTGCTGTTTGAGACAATTTTCAAATATCTCATTTAACACTCATGATCACCTAGGAAATAACTGCTGCTATGAACCCCATTTTTTGGTTGATGAAACTGAGGCAGAGGTTAAATGACTTGTCTAGATTCACAAAGCAACTAAATGACTGAGGTTGGGTTTGAACTCTAGGCTTCCTGCTCAATCTAGCAGATCTTTTCTTGGGATTCCTACCCTAAAAGGATTCCTGACTTCCCAAATAGCAACAGGTCAGTAAAGGGAAACAGGTCTGAAGAAGTCATATGCTGTATCATTTTCATTTTGGTTTTTTCCTTTGGTTATATTTCTTCTTTCCCAGCATGACAAATGTGGAAATAAATTTGACATGATTGCACATGTATAATCTATATCAGATTGCTTGCAGTCTTGGGGAGGAGGGAAGGAATGGAAGGGGAAAATGTGCAATATAAAAATCCTTGGGGTGGCTAGGTGGCGCAGTGGATAGAGCACCGGCCCTGGAGTCAGGAGTACCTGAGTTCAAATCTGGCCTCAGACACTTAATAATTACCTAGCTGTGTGGCTTTGGGCAAGCCACTTAACCCGATTTGCCTTGCAAAAACTAAAAAAAAAATCCTTAAAAAATGAAGATGGAAAATTGTCCTTACATATAATTGGAAAAAGTAAAATGTTATTAAATAAAAAAGTCACACACCATATATGTGATGCCATATCAGGAGCTGAACTCAGACATTGACTAGCTATGTGATCCTGGGACACACAGAGACTTCTCTCTGGGCCTCAGTTCCCTTAAAAAGTGAGCTTTAAGATCCCTTTTAGCTACAGGATTCCATGACATATGATGAACTCAGGTGTCTATCTGAGAGTAGTCAGAAGATATGTAGATTACCTCCCCACCACCACCCAATGACATCTACACTCAGCCAGTTCAGAAATGGCTACAGAGGGGGCAGAATCCTAATCCTACCTTTTAGCTCCACCGGCATCAGGGGATACAATACAGCAAGTCTTCCAGTCAGCAATGTTCTCCCTTATCCATTTCAGGACAGCTGGCTCAGCATATAAGTTATCCACTGGGATATCAAAAAACCCCTGTGGAAAGAAACTCTCCCAGCATTTGTAAATGATAAGAGCTCTAGCTTCTGAGCTCCTCCAAAACAACCCTGTGAAGCAGTGTATTACCACAAGCTTCCATCTGGAGAGGCAGAGGCCCATGTCCATTACGTCAACCACCTAGTAAGTGCTGTGGTCAACATTGAAAAGGAGCTCCTAGGAATACAACCCAGTGCTCTTTTCACTTAGTCTACCTCTCCCCAGGAGATTTGGTCTCCTATTCTTCAGAAGTATCCTCCACCTGCTTCTCCTGGTTGTCTTTTTCCCAGAGTATTTGTTAACACCAATCCTCACCCCCCCCCATCCTCACACCAACTTGTATGGTTTCTTTCTCTTTTATACCTGAATCTGAGAGGCATGAAGGTCCATGGTGATTATATGATCGGCTCCTGCAACAGACAGCATATTTGCCACAAGCTTGGCTGAGATTGGGGCTCGGCTCTAAATGGGAGAGAGTAAGAGTCACTGACAAATTGTTCAAAGGTATTAAGTTGGCAAAGTGGGCCTGCTTCCTATCTCACAAAAATAGTTTTCCCATCTCTCAGTCTGTTTATCAAAGACAAAAGAGGGAAGTCTGACATATGACAACTAGACTACATTAATTTTTTAAAAAGGATCACCTGGTTTTAAAAACTTTTCCATCAATATCACTATTTATTTGCAAAACAAAAGCAGCCCTGTACATGCCCCACTCAAAAGTCCCCAAACTACAACTCACTAAAGTTTAAGAGATAGGAGATATAATTATGAAAGTTTATAGAAACAAAGGATCAAATGAAGACTTAGTCCAGGGGGTGGCTAGGTGGCACAGTAGATAGAGCACCGGCCCTGGAGTCAGGAGTACCTGAGTTCAAATCTGACCTCAGACACTTAATAATTACCTAGCTGTGTGGCCCTGAGCAAGTCACTTAACCCCATTGCCTTGCAAAAAAAACTAAAAAAAAAAAAGACAGTCCAATGCCTTTGGAACAGCTTCAATACCAAGATGCAGACCAAAGCTCATGTGCTTGCATTGGCCCATCCTACGGAGTTTTAATACCAATGGAGTAGGGCAGGCTATCCATTGGTTGAGTATCTCTCATTCTTAATGTATTACAGTGAAAAGAAAGCTTAGTAAAAGAGTCAACTGAGTAAGTGATCTTAAGGGCTTTTAAGAATGAAAATGAACTTTTTCTCCCTCCCCCTCAAAAAAAAAACCCAGAAGAAAACTGGAAAAGACTTCTAATAAATACTACAATAAATTGTCTTCACCATCAAGGGCAGTGTAACCACCATACCCAGACCATAATACCAGAGTCTCCAATGAGAGAAATATCACTCAAGAACAAAAACAGGAAAAGGAGCCAAACTGGATCAAGGAGACAGATATACAGCTGTGAGCCTATCAAGGGCCTGATACACAAGGTATGTGAAAAAGGGAAAAATAATAAAATTTTAAAAATCCACATTAATAGGCAAAAAAAGACCACTGAGAAAACAACTATAGAGCCAGATGCCTTCTTTCCCTACCTACATAAAATCTTTGACAATCATCAGTGTACAAATTGAGGGAATCCTTGGTAGAAATATCCATAGGGAAAAAGTAGATTCTCTCACAAGTAATATTCAACAATGAACTGCAGCTTTATCATTTTGTAACCGATTCAAAGATGTAGAGAACATAAGATCCTGTGGTGCTTACTATTTATGGACTATACCATTTTTTTTTTAACATTTCATACAGCAAAAAATCACCTTAAAGTTTCTTTTTTTCCAAAAAGGTTTCTCCCATCCATAAATCAAAATCAATCAAGATTCCTTTAAAGATATGATAGCAATAACCCTATTCCATTACTGTGATGAGACCAGGAGTACAGAGCAGAAGAGAATGAAATCTCTTTGGTCATTCACTTGTTCTTGTTTGTATGTGACATTTGTGCTGCTTGCAAAACATACCCTGGAATACTTCAGTTTCTGTAAGCAATCAAAAGTTTAACCTGACAATCCATGCAGAGAAGACCAAGTGGAGGAGGAATATTGATTACCCAAATTATGGCATGCATGTGGATGAAAAAACCTATAGAGCTTATCTATCAGAGTGTGGACCTGGACCTAGAGTTGGGCCCAGGACTGAACAGAAACAAGGGAGTAGACCAACAATGTGCATAGCAATAAAATACTCATTTTCCCCAGAGCCCTGCCAACAAAAGGTTTTTATAGTTTACTTTGGTTAATTTAATATATGCATAATGATACCTTGAATTTCTCTCCATTTTCATTTCTTTAATTGGTAACAAGGCTATATACATATTAAAGAAAGTTTTATGGAGGCCATCTTTTGTTTTTAAATACCAGTTACCTCGTTACATAGCTCCTCAACCCCCACAAGCATCAGGCTCCAGGCTCCTAACAAAGAGAGGCAGTATGACTTGGGGGACAGGGAGTTGGGCTCAGGGAGAAGGGTCAAGTCATGACTGTGACACAAAAATAGTGGCAGGACCTCAGTCCCTTACCACCTCCTGACTCAGACAATTCTCTGAACTTCAGCATCTGAGCTGAGACCATTCTCTATACTCCTACTCTTAATCATTTCAGTATTAGGACTCTGTCCTAGGCCGAGTTATCGGATTAGAGGGACAATTCTCCCCCCACTCTCAACCCACTGAATCTACCTGATCCCACAGTATGCAATCACATCCCTTCACTGGATCCTTCCATCTAATAACTCTTCTACCCTTTGTAAACCTCCTTCAAAAGGTCAAGGGCATCTAAAAGAGGTGCCTCTACTTTCCCTCCTACCACTCACTTAACATCTGGCTCCAGAGTTTTATCACTACTGAAACTGCTCTCTCCAAAGTCACCAAATAAGCTCTTAGTTGCCAAATACAGTGGGTTTTTCCTCAAGCCTCTTTACCCTCAAGTTCTCTGCAGCATTGTAGATCACTCTCTCCTTGATTCTCCTTCCTGGGTTTTTTAGGGCATCCCTCTCTCCTGGTTCTCCTCCTATCTCTCTGATCATTCCTTTCTTATTTGGTGGATCTTCCTCCAGAACATGCTCTCTAACTGGAGGTGTTCCGCAGGTTCTACCCTGGCCCCTCTTCTCCATCTATGCTACTTGGTGATATCATCAGCTTCTGTGGATTTAATGACCATCACTATGCTGATTCTAGAGAGCTGATGAGAATTTTGAAGTCAAAATCACGGTGATCTGACAGTGGGTCAATAGTGAAGTACAATATCAATGTTTGTGAAATTCCTGTATAGAAAGTGGTCCTGGACATCCTTCTGGGACCTGAGAAACTCCTTAGAAATATAAATTTGGCTAGGCGTCTTTGGGTCTGAAAATAACCGGATAGGACTCAAATACTTGACCCTGGGGGTCATGGATATTCCATAAACTTGCAATACCAATATTTGTGTAATCCCTGTATAGAAGGAGTCCTTGACACCTTCCTGGGCCCCGAGAAACTCTTGAGAAATATAACTTTGGCTAGGCGCCTTTGGGTCTGCAAGTAGTCTGACAGGACCCAAGTGCTTGACCCTGGGGGTCATGGATATACCATGAATTTATCTAAGAGTCACAAAGCAGCCTTGTTAGCCTAATTATCATGCTGTATCTGTAAGATTCTTGCTTCCTCCCAGGACTGCCTCCCCTTCCCCAGACGCAGCTGGAACCATAAGATAGTAAATTTCACCCTCAAACCTGTGGGAAGCCTGGGAATATGTGACCCCCTCCATCTCAGGAAACATGTTCAGACATAACACAGAGACCCTGACCCTTTCCCAATCTGTCCAGCCCCCTATCTATACTGAACCTTATGTTTACATACGTTTGTATTAGTATAACAAGACAATATGTCTATTTTTTATTTTATTTTTTTTAGGTTTTTCAAGGCAATGGGGTTAAGTGGCTTGCTCAAGGCCACACGGCTAGGTAATTATTAAGTGTCTGAGGTCAGATTTGAACCCAGGCACTCCTGACTCCAAGGCCGTTGCTCTATTCACTGTGCCACCTAGCCGCCCCAAGACAATATATCTAACTGCTGTCTTTGCTTCTGCATTCTGCAGGCTCTCAGTAACCCCCCCCCCCCAACTCTAAAAACCCTATTATCTCCTGAACACTCAGGCATTGTCTGATTTGGGTCCTCTTCATCCCCAGCCAGTCCCCGTAAATTAAAGATTTCCAAACTTATCAACTTATTTTGCTCTCTGTCTCATTCTTTGGGTTCAGTAATAGGAAAAAAAATGGACTGAGCCCAAGGCCAAGGGCAAGGACTTCTTGTCCCCCTACCTCCAACTCTAGAATAGCTTGGAGGGCTCAAGGAATGATGGTCCCCTTCTCCAGCCTTGGCATCTGGAGTGGGGAGAGTGCACAGGTTAGCATGGAGCTCCTCAATGCTAACCCCACAGGGCTGCTTATCCCTCCCTAGGCTGGGTCTTTATTTCATTCCAGTCAAAACGGAGTGGGGCGTAGCCAAATAAAGGCAGTTTGTTTGGGAGGTCTGAGGTTTGGCTCACCTCTCTGGGGGATTAGAAGTGGCTGGGGATCCTTAGTGGGTATGGGGCAACCTCATCCAAGTTGGCATTTCATTTTGGACTTTGTTGCTTGGGTGGTAGCAATGGTGGGCATCAGGGTAAGCAAGGCTTTTAAACAGGTAATGGAATAGGACAGCAGAAGGGACAGGGGTTCCATGGGGCAAGAGAGCAAGCTTTGTGGCCCTTGAGTGTACATACTGTATCTGTGTAACATTTATTATTAGGGGTGTGAGTCAACAGAGGGCAGTCACTCTTGAGTAGGCTACCACCCTGCATGATAGAGTTGAAGCAGGAAAGGTTTAAAAGGAACAATGTTCTAATTATTTGGGGAGGAATGGGGAAATTATTTATTAGTGGCACAATGTAGAGGAATGAAGAGGGGGATGGGATTCTAGTTCCTGGGTGATTCTATTTCTGTTTCTTTTGTTTTTCTCTTTCAGAATAAATGAATTCAACCCCGCCCCCCCCCCCAAAGAGCTACCTATCCTGTTTCAAACTCTGCTGACCTCCATTCTCACAATCCTAAGTGTCTTTGAATTGGATGTCCAATAGACATCTTAAACATGACTCAAACAGACCTTACTAGCTTTTTCCCTAAAACCTTCTCTTTCCTCTTATTGAATCATCCTCTCAGTTTCTCAGACTTGCAACCTAGGTTGGTTTCTCATCTCAGTCCCCAAATACAATTCACTGCCAAAGCCTCTCAACTTAACCTTTATGACATCTCTCATGTTACTCATGTCTCTCTTCCTCCTCTGACACTGCCACTTCTCCAGTGAAAAGTCCTTATCACGGGAAGAGAGAAGAGAAAGAACTGAACTATTCCAACAGCTTGCTGATGGGTAGACCTGCCTCAACTTTCTCTGCAGTCTTGGGCAGCTAAGTGATAGAGCACTGGCCTTGGAGTCAGGAGGAGGAGAGTCTGAATCCAGTCTCAGACACTTGACTCTTACTAGCTGTGTGACCTTGGATAAGTCACTTCGCCCTAACTGCCTCATATCCAGGGTCATCTCTAATAGTCCTGATTCATATCTGACCACTGAACTCAGATGGCTCCAGAGGAGAAAGTGAGGCTGGTGACTTAGCACAGCACCCCTTACTCAAATCCAATTCATATGTTTGTAATGGCATCACCTCCCTGATGTCGTGATCTTCTTTGAGAATGAAGGACAAACATCTCTGCACTTTTATTCATCCACCATTTTAGCCACCAAAGTGAGTTTCCTAAAGCACAAATTTGATCTTGTCATACCCCCCTCAAAGAAAACCCCCATAACTCTAGGGGTTCCCTATGAACTCCAGGAGCAAATACAAAATCCTCTGTTCAGCATTCAAATTCTTTCAAAAACCTAATCCCTTCTTATTCTTGCAATCTTCTTATATCTTCGTACCGGCCATGTACTCTTGGATCTGGTGACACTGTTCCATGAATGAGATAATTCCTCAATAATTCCTGCTGGTTGGTCTCTCTGCCCCAAGTCTCTCCCTACTTCAATCAATCTTCCAATTCAGTTATCAAAGTGAACTTTCTAAAGCACAAATCTGTCATACTCCCCTGCCCCCCCCCCCCATCCAATCAATTCCATTGGCTTTTACATTCCCTTGTAACCTCACTACATTTTCAGGCTCCTTACCTATTCATCCCCTCCATAATGTCCAAACTAGTGACTTTTTGCCTCCTTCCTATTTATCACACTCTATGCTCCAGACTGTCTTTTTTTGCTGGCTCTCCTCTAAGTCCTGGAATTCTCTCTCCCTCTAAGGCTTCCCTTTCTTCAAATCTCAGCTAAAAGTTTCCATGCTGCAGGAAGTCATTTTCAGCCTTCCTGCCATTAGCTCCAATTTCTCCTGCAGAGAGCTTATTTGAGGGTTGGCTCTCTCAGTAGGTTGGGAGCTCCTTTGAGAGCAGGAATGATCATTTGTGCCTTTTTTATGTCTCCAATGTTTTAGTATAGTGCCTGGCACAGTTGTCCTTCAGTCACGGACCATACTGGCCATGGGGTTTTCTTGGTAAAGATAACTGGAGTGGTTTATCATTTCCTTCTCCAGTGGATTAAAGCCAACAAGTGAAGTGACTTGCCCAGGGTCACAAAGCTAGTGTCTGAGAACAGCTTTGACCTCAGGTCTAACTGCTTCTAGCACATATTGTTGTTAAGTTGTATCCAACTTTTTTTTTTAGGATTTTGCAAGGCAAATGGGGTTAAGTGGCTTGCCCAAGGCCACACAGCTAGGTCATTATTAAGTGTCTGAGATGGGATTTGAACCCAGGTACTCCTGACTCCAGGGCCAGTGCTTTATCCATTACGCCACAGAGCTGCCCCCTTGTATCCAACTTTTTGTTATCTCATTTGGGGTATTCATGGTAGACATGCTAGAGCAATTTGTCATTTACTCCTCCAGATCATTTCACAGATGAGGAAACTGAGGCAAACAGATGACTCTTCCTGATTCCAAGTCCAGTACTCCATCCACTTCTTTGTCATTTAGCTGCCTCTATATCACACAGTAGGTGCTTAATATATGCTTCCTGATAAGTTGTATAATAGTCAATAATCTGAACTGATAAAGGGAATTTCCTCACCGGTAGTTATCAAGAAATTACAAGTCTGATAAAAACCTGGGTTGGACTCCAGCTCAGGACCGCAGAGTTCTCTTACCTATGGTCCAGCCAACGCTGATTGGCTGTTCTTTTATCTTTATCTCTCTCTCTCTCTCTCTCTCTCCCCCTCCCTCCCTCCCTCCCTATGCTTTCCTATGTGTTAAAACTACTTTTCATAAATTTTTGCTTTATTTCCACCCTTAAAAAAAGAAATTACAAGTCTGGATCTTCTGAGGATCAGATATAGTTTATCTCCCTCCAACAACTTCACTAAACAGCTGCTTCAATTGATTTTGGTAAGCAGACAAAGCATTTATGATGTAGTTGAGTAATCAGTATGAAAAATAACCACTACTTTAAAATACATAAATATTCTAAAGATGAAATCTATATTCATCACTAAACTAAAACTATGGAGAATGCATATAAAAATAACCTTGTATGAAATCATAAATTTGTGAATCATTTTAGAAAATTGATTAAATTGAAATTTCCTAGCTAGCAATTTATCATCCTGATGAAATCAAAATAACTCAATTAAATAATCTGTATGTGTCCTAGACATAATTCTATTACTATAGGTAATTGCTGACCTGGGAGCTTCTACCACTACAAAATGAGGCCAGGGCATGGAGAGGCTAAATGACTTGTCCAAGGTTACATAGCCAGAGTAAGTTAGAAGTAGCCAGGTCTTCCCCTTCAAGACTAGCTCTCTTATTCATTCTACCCTAATCTAAAATGCAAGGGGTGAGGCTAAACTTCAGCAGTAAATTTGTTTTTTGTTTTTTTAAAAAAAAAAGAAAATACCACATTGGAGTCTGCTCCTACTTTGTCCTTTTTATCCTGTCGGGCATAAGGGAAGCAAGGGATAACAGCAGTGACTCGGCTTGCTGAGGCGATCTTGCAGGCATTGATCATGATGAGAAGTTCCATCAGATTGTCATTGATTTCACCACAACCACTCTGCACGATGTAGACATCCTCCCCTCGGACGCTTTCACCAATTTCCACACTATAGAGTAAGGGGAGAATTAGATTAACAATGTTATTTCTATATTCCACTGAGGATTTCCAAGCACTTTAGGCATGCTTCACTATTAGGATCCTCATCACCAAAGATGGGTGATTGATTTAGCTCTCTATCTTATCTAGCTAACTAGCTCAGGCGTTGGCAGGTGAATGATTAAAATTCACCTCTTGGCACCTATTTTTAAGTTTCATGTAGAAATATCAGCTATAAATGTGGTCTGATCCCTCAGCTATAGATGATCCACATTGTTCTTATACCTCAAGAGACATGGACTTCAATTCATAAATATAAAAATAATCCCTGCCCTCAAGGAATCAGTTCACATGGAACTGCCACCGTACCTGTGAAAGATGTTACAGTTGGTGGCCAGTGTCAGTTTCAACATCTAGTACAGTGGAAAGAACATCTGGTGTCCCAAGACCAAGGTTTGAATCCTGACTGTTGCTTAATATCTGGGTTGCTTAATATTGAAGCAAACCAGTTCCCTTCTCTAGGCTTCAAGTTCTCTCATCTGTCAAATGAAAGGGATTGGACTAGATCACATGTTCATTCCCAACTCTGTTGGATCCAATTTCTGCCTAACTTCATTTACTTATTTTCCAACTATTTCCAGAGCCCTCTTGAGAAGCTTCTTCCTCACTTGAAAACCCCTGAACTAGATAATTCTTAAAGTTTCTTTCAGTCCTAAAACCCTAACTACCCAGTGATCAAACAAAAAAGTATTTGGGGGAAGCTGCCTTACTGTTACATTTCTATTTTAATAAATAAGCTTCTTCCTTACTTGAAAACTCCTGAACTAGATAATTCTCAAAGTTTCTTTCAGTCCTAAAGCCCTAACTACCCAGTGATAAAACAAAAAAGTATTTGGGGGAAGCTGCCCTACTGTTACATTTCTATTTTGATAAATAGAAAGTGGAGGACCTGTGCAGTCCTGCACCAGAGTGGCAACATTCAGCTTCTTAGGTAGCAAAGTGCCCAAAGCAGAGATAAGCTTGGACTAAAGGAGGACTTCATCAGAGAGGGCCCATCTCCATAGATTTAATTTAAAATATATAAATATCCTAAATATGAAATCTATATTCATCGTTAAACTATGGAGAATGCATATAAAAAGGCTATATCACCTTGTATGAAATCATAAATTTGTGAATCATTTTAGAATCCATAGATTTATATTTGCCTCTGGCAAAAACGATTTGCTTACAAGAGTGCTAATAAAAACCAATAACCTCAATGGTACTACATTAAATTGGGAGGGGTTTTGGGGATGAGGAGGGAAGGAAAGATATATGAAATAGTTATTAAGCTAGACAAGCACTATTATTAAGCAAAGTAAATAATTCCTTCTCTTTATATCAAAATGGCAACATACTTTAAAATAAAACTATCTCATACTCAGTTTATCTCTAGTTGCTACCTTTAGCATGAGTTTAGATTTCCTCACTGCCCTGTAATGGTCAGGATCATTATACTTCCCTAGTCTGATATCAACAAGCCTCCTGGCAAACACTAATGGCCAAAAGTAGATAGGCTCTTCCACCGAGGAGCTATTCTCTAAGCTGGGCTCAGAAGCAGTTTTTATAACAGCTAGAGAATCTCCCATAGCTATCTAAGCATGGGGTTTGCCCACAAGGGACTAAAAGAATCCATGTATTCATGTAACGTTCCTTCATTGTCAAAGGGAAACCAGTCATTGAGCTGCTGTCACGATCCTTTCTCAATTCATGAGTCCCTTTGACTACATTTTTAGGCTGAGGCAAAGTGGTTCAGAGACAACTCCCCATCTTGCCCCAGAACAGTCTGAAAGATAGACATTAAAATCTGATTGAAAATTTCCCTAAAAAGGTAGTCTAGAGGCAGCTAGGTGGCATAGTGGATAGAACACTAGCCCTGGAGTCAGGAGGACCTGAGTTCAAATCCAGACTCAGACACTTACCTAGCTGTGTGACTTTGGGTCAGTCACTTAACCTCATTGCCTTGCAAAAGCCACCCCCCCCCCCAAAGGTAGTCAACAGTTAGATGGTCTAAAACATAATTATTTCCTTCAACTGGACTACAGTTACTCAGAAAATTTCTAGGAAATCACTTTCTCCTCTACCAACCCTAGGCTTCTTCCCTGCCTACCCCAAGGACTAAAGAATTCTGGTCAAAGACTCCTGAAGTCTTGGTATTCTTCCTACCTATCCAATGTGCTTATTCACTGCTAAGACACTAAAACAAGGCTGAGTATGTTTCCTGAATATAAAGAATTGCCTACTTACTGACTGATAGGACCAGGGAGGTCACTGGAAGCATGGGATGGTCCAGTGGATAGAATGCTAGGCCTGGAGTGAGAAAGACTAACCTCAAATGCTAGTTGAGTAACTCTGGGCATGTCATTTCACCTCTGTTTGCCTTAGTTTTTTCAACTGTAAAATGGAGAAGATAACAACCCATACCTCACAAGACAAAATGGGATATTTGTAAAGAGCTCTATAGATACACAGATGTCCTTTTCTTCCCAGAAGGAAGCATTCCCTGAAAAGTGAAAGTTAGTATTCCTAGAGGATCAAACGAATACTAAGGAGTTAAGGTAGAGAGCAGCCTCCAAATCCACTTTTTTTAAAGGTTTGCATATTGCTAACTACCTGGTGAACTCCTCTTACCAGTTGAATATCATGCTTTAAGCAAAACCTTCCTAACCTTCCTTCCTTCCATCTATCTATCTTTTGATCTATCTATCTAGATCTCACTCTCTCTCTGTCTCTCTCTGTCTCTCTGTCTCTCTCTCTCTCTCTCTCTATATATATATATATACACACATACATATATACATGTACAAATATATATATATATACACATATCAAATCTCTATCTAGTATTTATAGTATCCTTATTTTTTTTTAGGTTTTAGCAAGGCAAATGGGATTAAGTGACTTGCCCAAGGCCACACAGTTGGTTAATTATTAAGTATCTGAGGCCAGATTTGAACTCTGATATTCCTGACTCCAGGGCGGGTGCTCTATCCACTGCATCACCTAGCCTCCCCCCCCCCCCAGTATCCTTATTTCAATCTGTTTGGGCCTAGAACTTTATTTGGGGGGGGGGGTGAGGAACCAAAAAGAGATATAATTTATCCTATTCCACAAGGGGACAGGTTTTCATTTGAAAAACAACAGAAACACCCCAGAAGCAGCCAACACGTGGTGCCAGTCCTCAGCTTCCAAGTTTATTCGGCTTTCCTTAGCCAGCTGCACATTGAGTGGACTGTGTCAACTCCGTCTCCTAAAGGCTCGCCAGCTGCACTCCTCCTGGGGTAGCCTTCTGGCCCCAAGGAAGAATGAATTAGGAACTATTGTAATAAAAGGTAGAGAATCCTGGACAACACCTCAGGGGCCAGTTAGAACCAACAAGTACTTCATTTTTCAGTGAGGAAACAGATCCCCCGGGGGGGGGGGTAAAATGACTTTCCCAAGGTCACACAAGTAGTAAGCCAATGGAGGAAGGTCCTTCTGCATCTCCTCACTAGGTTGTGTGACAATGGGTCAAAGTCCTGCTTCCTTCTGTGATCTTGCCAAGTGTTCAGAGGGAGAGTCTTACAGGGTTCTTTCCTGTACAGAGGAAATCTTGGGTCTGAGAGAAGAAAGGGAAGAGGAAGGAAAAGGAAAGAAAAATAAAATGTGTGTGTGTGTGTGTGTGTACACATACATACATAGTCCTCCCCTAAACATACACATATATATGCTTAGGGAAGGAAAACAATTCCATGGCAAGGTTCCCTAAAATCTGGGCAAAAGCTTGCCCCCAAGAAGTGAGAAAATACCCCCTTCCTTGAGCTATGCAGAATACCTGCAAATTAGTTTTATTGCACTGTCTGCTTCACCCATTCCCAGTCCCTTCTTTTTTAGGCTTCATTGAAGGAGCTAACTCCCAGGAAGGGAGCTTCAGCCTAGAAATATAGTCAGTGGGATACATGAATTGAGACAGAACTCTTGACAGCAGCACAAGGGCTGGTTCCCTTTCGACAATGAAGGAATGCTGTTCATGTACCTTGTGTACATACACATTCACAAATCCAGGTGAGGTGAAAAATAAAAGCTATCACTGTTAGGATAGATGACTTTGGACCTTGCTGGGTGGGCAGGTCAGTAGTAAGGAGAGATGCCAGCATGGTTTATATGAAGACAGGGACCCCAGTTCCTATCTCTAGCTTAGCATAAGACTTCTTATCCTTTCACTTGTGTCCGGCAAAGCCTATGGACCCCAATGCTCAAAGTAAAAATATGACTGCCAAGGAAACCAATTATAAGGAAATACTGTGAACATTTTCTTAAACCAACCCCAGGTTATTTTAAAAAAAGAAGGCCCTCAGGTTAAAAATTCCTAGCTCCACAGACTCAATGAGATAGAAGCAGATAGAGGGGTCCTAGGGGATGATCTACAAGGGGTAGTGGCTGAGCCTAGAGTCTGAAAGCGCTGAGTTCAAATTCTTAGCTTCCTATTTATTAAGTTCCTACTACTTGCCAGCACAGCTCCAGCAAGGTCCACTGAACGCATACTTCTAACTCGATCCGTGTGTTTCTATACACAGAACAGAGCCCAGGCGGGAAGTTGGGGCTCATTTGGGAAAAACCGGAGCACCTAGTCTGAAATCCTGCTACATCTGAATCAATGTAACCTTAGACAGTCCCAAGTCACTGTCCCTGTTGGAGTCACAACAAAGAAGACTCAAAACCATTTCCCTTGGGTATGGACCCCCTCAGAGAATTATGTTTTGTTTTCTTTGGGGGGGGGGGGGTAAGGCAATGGGGTTAAGTGAGTTACCCAAGGTCACACAGCGAGGTCTAAGGCCCGATTTGAACTCAGGTCTTCCTGGGCTGGTGCTCTATCTATTAAGCTATCTAGCTGGCCAGAATCATATTTTCAAACAATGTAAGGTAATGTTAAATTTCAGTTAGCATTTAGTGAAAAGAAAGATGCCACTGTTTTGTTATTAAAGTTCCCGGGGGGGGGGGGGGGCTAGGTGGCGTAGTGGATAAAGCACCGGCCCTGGAGTCAGGAGTACCTGGGTTCAAATCCGGTCTCAGACACTTAATAATTACCTAGCTGTGTGGCCTTGGGCAAGCCACTTTAACCCCGTTTGCCTTGCAAAAGGACAAAAAGAAAGTTCCCAGACCTCTGAAATTTATCTTTGGATCTCAGATTAAGAATGCCTAGACTAGAGGGTCTAAGGCTCCCTTGTAACTCAGTTTATAATGCTGAAATGGCAATTTATTTTTTTCTCTGATCATACAATGCTCACTTCCTGAGGACACTGACTGTTTCAGCTTTGTCTCGTCTTCCTGGCTTCTAGATTAAAAATGTATCGTGTGCTTATTCAGAGACAGGAGTGCTAGTCAGTAAGGTGGTAAGGCTGCAAAGCGTTTCCCAGAAATCATCCCATTCAGTCTACAACGGTCCTGTGAGGTGCTAAATTCTAGAGTTACATTCCCATTTCCCAGGATGGGGTGCGTCAGGAAAATCTCCATTCCAAGCAGGCCTCCAGCATGTACTCGCTCCTAGGTTCTTAGGGGGAAGAGACCTCGGAAGCTATCGAGCCCAACTGCAACATTTCGCGGTTAAGGAAACTGAGGCCCAAACGTGGGGGGTGGGGGCAGGAATCTGAACCCAGGCCCTTTTCCCTCCCAAACCGTCGGTGGCGTGTGAATCTGAGTAAGGTTCTTGGTGCCACCTGCCCCCCAGGAAAAGCGTCCAGAGAACCCGAACAGGGGGAGAGGTGCAGTAAGTCCTGGACTCAGTCTCTCCTGGTGTCACAGACTGAGCCGCGGGAGCGGTTAAAGGCACTTGTTCCCGGTCACAGAGCTGCGGTGAGGCGGGTCCGCGTTCAGGGCTCTAACCACTAGACTGCACTGCATGGGAAGCATCTCTCGGCACCTTAAAGTCCGCCTGCGGTGCCCGTGCCCAAGTGTGGGTGGCGATATCCACCGTGGCCGCGGCCGCATCTGCCACCCCACGCGGGCCGGAGGGGGAGGGGGAATCCCAGCCTGGGGCCGTTTGCCCGCGAGCTGGCCAGCCCACCTCCGGAATCGCGAGCCGCGCCAAGGGCGCTGGCTCCCCACTGCCTCCCGGCAGCCCCCCGGGCGCGAGGCGAGGGCTCCACTCTAGCCCGGGTCCCCGCGCCACGGCCCACGGGTAGCCCCGCCGGCGGCGCATGCGCGCGCGCGCGCGACCTGCCCCCCCAGGCCGCCGGGCCTGCCCCACGAGGCGGCCCTGGCTGCGGGGCCTGCAGCTTACCACGTCTCCTGGTTACTGAACTTCTTCGTCACCACCTTGCCCAGTTCCAGGCCCAAGCGGTCGGTGATCTTCTGGGACAGGTCCTGGTGCGAGCTGCCGCTGAAAAGCTTGATGTTCGGCATGTTCAGCCCGCGGGCCTGGCTGGGCGCACCTCTGCGGCCGCCGCGCGGGGGAGAGCGGTCCGGGCGCGCAGGCCTGAGGCCGGCCGCGGAGGCTGGGGACCAGTGACTCGGCAGCGAGACGCACTCACCACGACGCCTCGGCCATCTTGCCTTCCCGCCAGGCGCGCGCCTTCTTATATTGTCTGCCGGCGGGAGCGGGCGGAGCCCTGGCTGCGGCTTAGTTCCCTGCCTCTGCCCATTGGCTATCCGGGAGCGAAAGGCGGGGTCCTCCCTGTGGCACCGCCCCTTCTCGCGGCGCTTCCTCACGGATTGGCTGCAGAGCAGGGGGGGAGGGGAAAAGGGTGGGGAAACCTCGATGCCGGCTCTCCAGCGGCGGAGGGAGGCGAGGGCAGTGAGCAGGTGAATCGGCGGATGCTAGCACGGGGAACGGATGCTAGCGCGGGGGCGGATGCCGGCGCGGGGGCGGATGCCAGCGCGGGGGCGGCCTGATGCGGCAATCGGGGAGACCGCTTGGGCCAATCCCGCGCCGCGTGCTCTGGGCCCCCCCTCCCCCCGTTCAGACCCAGACGCGGAACCTGGCCCACGCACCTGTATTCCGCCCGCAAAGCGAGGCAGAAGCCACCTGTTTCTGCAGATCCCCAGCAGACTTCGGGGAAAAAAAAATGTTTCGGCAAAGACCGGAACCCCTGTTTGGAGCCAGCGAGCAGAATGCAAAGCAAAATGCAGGGAAATGCCATGCATTTATTTATTTTTTAATAAACCATGCATTTATTAATGGAGGCTAGTTCCCAAGAAAAGAGAGAACATTAAACGCCTTGAGGCAGCTAGGGGGTTCAGTGGCTAGAGTGCTGGGCCTGGACTCAGGAAGACCTCAATTCAAATATGACCTCAGACACTTGCTAGCTGGGTAATCTTGGGCAAATCACAACCTCCTGTTTGCCTCAGTTTCCTCATTTGCAGAAAGAAATGACAAGCCACTGCAGTATTTCTGCCTAGAGAACCCAATGGACAGCACTGGTGTGCTGTGCCCCACATGAACATGACTGAATTGCAGCAACAAAGATCCTGATGGACTGTGGCTCATTCAAATTTATTAAACTCTCAGTGGATGATCACTTGTTGAGTGATTTACCAAACAGACCCAAATACCCTCTTCTGACCTTGAGTAAGTCCCTTCTCACCCCCCCCAAATCCCCTATAAAATGAAAACTTTAGTCAATATGGCTTCTGAGGTTCCTGCCACCTCTAGATCTAGCCCCTGAGCCTGTTATTTCACTGCTATACAGACACCATGGCTGAGCACCTTCTTCCCACCAATGGAGCTGGGTGGGTACCTTGGTCTTAAGAGAGCAGACACCAGTCACATAGCCCCATGACACTTGAGAGTGCACCCCAAAACAAAAACTGTAATCGGGCAATATTTAACGAAATATTTATTTAACAAAATAAGAACTTCAGAAGACTGGCCAATTACTACCTTGAAAGACTGACAGAATTCCAGTTTGATAAGCTGGGGGAGGGGTGCATAAACTAATATATGATTTTGAATTCAATGGAAGACCATTGCTGCAGTCTTCATTAAATGTCCTTCACCTTGTTCCCAGCCAAATCAGGGATTCTAGACGGATATTGGTAGCAATGAGCTGGAGGGCAGAGATGATGGACCAAGATGAAGCAGACACAAAAGCTATTTAGATAGCTTAAGCATTTCATGTCTCTCAGGACAGAAGGGTTACAAGGAAAGATGGAGACTTGAACCCATGGCAGAGTAGGAAAATTGGGTCTTGAAAGGAAATCTAGTATCTGCTTAAAACAAGGTCAAAAGATTAGAATAACAGTGTGTGTGTGTGTGTGTGTGTGTGTGTGTGTGTGTGTGTGTGTGTGTGTGTGTGTGTGATACTTAGAGGGGAAGGAGATGGGGCAGAGAACTGGGAGCCATGCGTAGAAACAGTAAAGAGACAAATTGAGGTGTGTTTCTTTTTTTAAATCAGGAAAAAAGTTACTAATAATTAGAACTTTCCATAAGAGTGAAGGACTGCTTTGGGAGATAGTGGGTTCTTTCCTTCAGGAGACTTTAAAACAAAGCTGAGATGTCCACCTGTCAGGCATGTCATGGAAGAAAATCTTGGTTAGTAACAGTTTGAATCAAATGGCCTTTTGAGTCCCTTTCAATTCTATGATTTTTAAAAATCTGGATTTGGAGTCAGAGAACTAGGGTCCAAATCTGATTTCTTCAAACTTACTATTTGTCTGGACCTCATTTTCATCTTCCATAAAATAGAGAATATATTCAAAAAATAATCTCTAAAGTTCCCATCAACTCTAAAACAGAGATGTTCTGAATTAGTGGGAATATATCTGGTTCTGAAACTTTGGTGACATAATGTCCTGAATTATTTTATAAATTGTTTGTTTCCCTGTATAAAACTCTTTATCACACCAGGGAATGTGGCTCATTTGGTTCTGGCTGGCACCATGGATAGAGCCACTGGCCTTGGAGTCAGGAGGATAGGAGTTCAAATCCAGCCTCAGATACTTGACTCTTACTGGCTGTGTGACCTTGGGCAAGTCACTTAACACTGAATGCCTCCCATGCAGGACCATCTCCACTTGTCCTGATTCATATCTGGTCACTGGACCCAGATGGCTCTAGAGAAAATGAGACTGGTGACTTAACACAGCATTTCTCACTCAAATCAAATTCATGTGCTTGTCATGGCATCACCTCCCTGATGATATGATATTCTTTGAGAATGAAGGACACACTGCTGCTCAAAGCAATTCTAGGTGCTTTCTGATTGCCAAGATTTGAAGCTGCCTATCTCAGTTCTAATAATTCTGTATCTCTAAATCCCTTGGCATCATCCCCCATCTTGTGCCCACTTGACAAGATGTCTTTGCTCTCACTGATTTCTTTTGACTCTTTCCCATTTCAATAACCCTAAGGATCTGCTGGGACAGCATGGTACAGTTGGGGCAGGAACCAACTCGAGGGCAACTTTCTCCTTTTGCCCCTTGACACAAAAAGGGAAGTTTGCCTTGAATTTTACCCCCATAAAAAGTATCCCCTTTATCATTACCAGTTAATCATCATTTACTTTGTGAAAAGGAAAGGAGGTCAAGGAAAGAAAATAAGTAAGTCATATATGCCAATTGGGAGGCATATGTACCAATTATCTATTTCCAAAGGATTAGACCCCGGGTAGGTGGCACTGGATAGAGCTCACAAATTTCCTGGAAATTAACTTACACGGTGCTCAAGTCAATCAGTATTTCTTTTCTCTTTTCTTTTAGGTTTTTGCAAGGCAATGGGGTTAAGTGGCTTGCCCAAGGCCACACAGCTAATTAATTATTAAGTGTCAGGCCAGACTTGAACTCAGGTACTCCTGACTCCAGGGCTGGTGCTCTATTCACTATGCAACCTAGCCACCCCTTCAATGAGTATTTCTCTTTTTTTAAGTAAAGATTTTATTTATTTTGTGTTTTACACTGTTTCCCCCAATCTTATTTCCCTCCCCCACCCCACCCCCCACAGAAGGCAATTGTTTCCATGTTGTACATAGATCCAAATTGAGTGTGATGAGAGAGAAATCATATCCTTAAGGAAGTAACAAAAATTCTAAGACTTAGCAAGATCGTACAATAACATATCTGTTTCTTTCTAAATTAAAGGTAATAGTCCTTGAACTTTGTTCAAACTCCACAGTTGGTTCTCTGGATACAGATGGCCTTCTCCATTGCACACAGCCCCAAATTGTCCCTGATTGTTGCACTGATGGAATGAGCGAGTGCATCAAGGTTGAACATCACCCCCACGTTGCTGTTAGGGTGTACAGTGTTTTTCTGATTCTGCTCATCTCACTCAGCATCAGTTCATGGAAATCCCTCCAGGCTTCCCTGAATTCCCATCCCTCCTGGTTTCTAATAGAACACTAGTGTTCCATGACATACATATACCTCAGTTTGCTAAGTCATTCCCCAATTGAAGGACATTTACTTGATTTCCAATTATTTGCCATCACAAACAGGGCTGTTATCAATACTTTTGTGCAAGTGATGTTTTTACCCTTTTTCATCATCTCTTCAAGAATATAGACCCAGTAGCAGAATTACTGGGTCAAATGGTATGCACATTTTTGTTGCCCTTTGGGGGTAGTTCCACATTTCTCTCCAGAAAGGTTGGATGAGTGCACAGCTCCACCAACAATGTAATAGTGTCCCAGATTTCGCACAACCCTTCCAACAATGATTGTTGTCCTTTCTGGTCATATTGGCCAGTGAGGTGGTACCTCAGAGAAGCTTTAATTTGCATTTCTCTAAAAAGTAATGATTTAGAGCAAGTTTTCATATGACTATGGATTGCTTTGATCTCCTCATCTGTAAGTTGCCTTTGCATATCCTTTGACCATTTGTCAACTGGGGAATGGCTTTTTTTTAGTATGACTCAGTTCTCTGTATATTTTAGAAATGAGTCCTTTCTCAGAATCATTAGTTGTAAAGATTGTTACCCAGTTTATATATTTCTTTTGATATGGGTTACAGTGGTTTCATCTGTGCAAAAGCTTTTTATTTAATGTAATCAAAATCATCTAGTTTCTTTTTGGTCATGTACTCCATGTCTTCCTTACTCACAAAGTGCTTCCCTTTCCATAGATCTGACAAGTAAACTAGTCCTTGATCTCCTAATTTGCTTATAGTAGTGTTTTTAAGTCTAAATCCTGTAATCCATTTAGATCTTATCTTGGTATAGGGTGTGAGGTGTTGGTCTAATCTAAGTTTCTTCCATACTAACTTCCATCAGTGAGTATTTCTTAAACTCCTCCTGTGCCTCAGGTACTATACTCAACTGGGAATAGAAATAAAAGCAAGAACAGTACATGTCCTCCAGAAGCTTAAACTCTAAGGCAGGAACTGGGAATATATGTTTAAGGCCCAAGAAATCATTTGATCTGCTGCTACCAAGGCAACCACTGACAGGACTTGAAATTCATTAAATCTAGGAGCTTTTTAGTAGCTAATTTTTAAGTTGAAATGTTTGTATGACCCTCAAATAATGTTATAAATATCCAAATAATTATCCACCCCTTTTCTAAGGGGTGGGGATGCAGTGTGGAGGATATGCAAACAATCAGGACAAATAAGCTATACACAAGATAATCAAAAGACAACTAGTATACATCATATTATAGTATATTTTATATTTATATATAATAATTGTTATACATTAAAGTGTTATGTTATAGTCAAGTGTTTTATGTAATTATTATATTATGTTTTAATTATGTATTATGATTAAATGTTACATTTTATTAAATCACAGGTATATTAAGTGCTTATTATGTTCCAGGTCCAATGCTAAATCCTGAGATTATATATATAAGCAAAAACAGACAGTTCCTGACCTCAAGGAGCTTACATTTTAATGAGGAAATTAGGGAAGTATCATAGTGAGACCTACACATTAGGAAGAATACTTGGACAACTAAATGGATGATGAGCTGGAATGGGGAGCCACTTGAGGCAGAAAGATGCTATTAGTAGTCCAGGTGACCCTAAAGTAATGAGCTCTGTACCATGGTATTGGCAATGGCAGAAGAAAGAAGGAGGCATATGTAAGAAATGTCAGAAAGGTAAAATTGACATACCCTGTAAAAAAATTAGATATGGATCATGAGAGAAAGAGTAACCAGTCAAAGTTAACACTTATATGATAAGCCTAGGTGACATTATCAGTAGGAGCCAGGCAACTGATGTAGATGTGAGACAGGCCAAAAGAGTGAACATCCAAGAGGAGAAAGTGACTGATCCAGACAAGAACCTGCTCCCTGGAGGAGAAAGGGCTTCACTTGGCCTTTGAGCCCTTCCTCAAAGGTGACAAGTTGGAGCTCTGGATCTGACCAGACAAACTGGAAGAAAAGGTTTTTGAATGATTTTCCAGGTATAATTGATATCATACTGCTTGCTTTCTCAGTGGGTGAAGGAGGGGTTAAAAGGAGGAAGAGAATTTAGAACTCAAATTTAGAAATGAATAATTAGAAAAGATAATACTGTATTTTCTCTAGTTACATAAGACATTTTTTGTTTTTTTTACATTTTTCTTAAATTTATTTATTTTGAATTTTACAACCCCCCCAATCTCACTTCCCTCCCCCCCCCCATAGAAGGCAGTCTGTTAGTCTTTTTCATTTCTTCCATGGTATACGTTGTTCTAAGTTGAATGTGTTGAGAGAGATATCTTCTTAAGGGAAAAAAATGAAGTATAAGAGAGCAAAATTACATAATAAGATAATGGGGTTTTTTAGATTAAAGGTAATAGTCTTTGGTCTTTGTTCATACTTCACAATTCTTTCTCTGGATACAGATGGTATTCTCCATCATAGATACCCCCAAATTGTGCCTGATTGTTGCACTGATGGAATGACCAAGTCCATTAAGGTTGATAGGGTGCACAATGTACAATGTTCTTCTGGTTCTGCTCATCTTGCTCAGCATCAGCTCAACATAAGATAATTTTTACCATTTATTTTTTTTAATTTTGAGTTCCAAATTTTCCCTTTTTCCTTCACTTCCCTCCTCCCTGAGGCAGTAAGCAATTTGATATCACTTATACCTGTAAAATCCTGCAAAACATATTAACATGTTGTGAAACAAGACACTCACTCAAAGTAAAGTAAACAACAAATTACAGAAAGTGAAAAATAGTATTCCTAGAACATTAGAGATACAAAAATCATAATACATAAGACAACTTTAAAAGACTGAAGATAGAAAACTGATCTGCATTTAAATTCCTTAGTTACTTCATAGGATATGGATGGCATTTTTCTATCACAAGTCTTTTAGAACTGTTTTTGATTACTGTACTGCTGAGATGAGCAAATTCATCATAGTTCATCAGCACAAAATGTTCTGCAACATCTCTTATGCACATTACCTTCTTTTATCTCACATGCCCTCCTACCCCCCCCCCCAACCCCCCATGCAGGCCCTCATTGCCTCACCTCTGACTCATTACAGTGGCTGCTGGTGGCTCTGCCTACCTCAAGTTTTTGCCATTCTATTCTACCCTCCATTTGGTCACCAAAGGGATTTTTCCTAAAATTCAGTTTTGAATGACCAGAACCAGGAAAACAGTGTAAAACAGAAATTCATGGTTTTATTTTGAATCCTCTTCTTATGTTGTACTGTGTATAAAAATGTTTTTTTTTACTTTTTTATATTTAAGTTTAAATAAATAAAAAAGGGTAGCAACTAGGTGGCACAGTGGATAGAGCATTGGTTCTGGGGTCAAGAGGACCTGAGTTCAAATCTGACCTCAGACACTTAATAATTATCTAGCTGGGTGACCTTGGGCAAGTCACTTAAACCACATTGACTTAAATAAAAAGAATTTTTAAAAAATGAATAAAAGGAAGCAATATTCTGAGATAAATAATTTTGAGTATTATAAAAGAATTTGGTATCCATATCCAGAGAAAGAACTGTTAAAGAGAAGTGTATGTATATATGCATATATAGAAACATACACATGCAAACATATACATATTTGTGTCTAATGGCAACCTTCTCTAGGACAGAGTGGGAAGGGAGGGAGGAAAAAAGTGCACAGCAGAAAACAAAAGAATACAGGAGGAAACAGAAAAGAAGAGCAGCTTTGAAAATGATGTGTAGGATTTATAAGTTTTTCAAAAAAGTATACAGTGTGAAGTGAAAACTTTTATAATTTGCTGTGCTTAAGGAAATGTTCTTTATTTCGTCTTTTTTGTATTTAAATTCAAAATGAATAAAAAAGAACAATAAATAAATAAATAAAATGCAGGCTGATAAGGTTACTCCCCCATCCCATCCCCACTCAGTCACCTCTAGTGGCTGCTTATAACTGGAAGGATGTAATATAAAAAACATTCCTTTGGTGTTCAAAGCCTTTCATAACCTACCCCCACCTCCACACCCCCAGCATCTTTATACATCTTGTACCAATGTACTCAGTGAACCAGTGCCCATGGGCTCCAGGCTGTTCTAATACGTCATGCCATCTTTTGACTCCCAGCAAGCTCCCTGGTTGTCCTTCCCTTAGACCTGGAATGCTCACCCTTTCATCTCTATCTCCTGGCTTCCCTGGTTTCACTCAAGTCCCAGCTGGGATCCCAGCTCCTACAGTCTTTCTTAAATCTCCTTAAAGCTTCCCTTTGTTATTTCCAATGTATCTCCATACTTGTTTGCATATTGCCGCCCTCATTAGACTGTGAGCTCCTGGAGATTAGAAACTCTCTCTTAGCCTTCTCTGAATCCCTAGCACTCAGCACAGTGCTAAATCCATAGTAGGCAATTAATAAATGTTTAACCGATTCATTTGAGATGTGTTGCTGTTCACTCGTTTTTAAGATATGTTCAACTCTCTGCGACTTCTTGGTTAAGATACTGTGGTTGCTTGCCATTTCCTTCTCAGCTCATTTAATAGATGAGGAAACTGAGGGAAACAGTTTTCTCATTTGGCCCAGGGTCATGGAGCTAGGAAGTGTCTGAGACCAGATTTCATTCAGGAATTTGAGTCCTTTTTATCAACTTAAGGAGCCTGAAAGTACCAAATAGATGGAATGAGTAAGTCAAGAACGACTTTGGTTAGGAGATCTCAGTATGCTGAGTTTTGATGTCACATATCTCTGAGAGTCATAGTTAAGAGACAACCCATTCTAGAGGACAGAGTGCTGGATGTGGAGTCAGGAAGACCTGGATGCAGTTAACATGCTTGCTATGGAACCTGAGCTTTAGTTCTTCATCTGTAAAAGGGGGGCATTAGACACAATGACCTCTTAAGTTCCTTTTAGTGCTAGGCCTAGGATCCTATGTGTGACCTTGAGTAAGTCACTTCCCCACCCTGGGTCTCAGTTTGCTCCTCTGTAAAATAAAAGCAAATGGCCTCTAAGGTGATTTCCAGCTCTACATCTAGGATCCAATGAAGAAGAAATGCATTACAGACATAACTTTTCTTTTCTTTAAAGAAAAATTTTCTTTTCTATATATGACTGGCAAGATACAGCAGGAAGAGCTAGAAAGAGAAATCCCATTCAGAGTATCTTCAGACAATATAATCTACCTGGGAGTCTATTTGTCAAGGCAGACTCAGAAACTTTTTGAAAACAATTACAAAATACTTCTTACACAAATAAAATCAGATTTAAATAACTGGGCAAACATCAATTGCTCATGGATTGGTAGAACTAACATAAGAAAAATGACAATTTTACCAAAACTCAATTACCTATTTAGTGCCTACCAATCAAAATTCCAAAAAATGACTTTAATGAGTTAGAAAAAGTTGTAAGTAAATTCATGTGGAGAAATAAAAAGTCCAGAATTTCGAGGGATTCAATGAAAAAAAAGTGGAAAAGAGGGGCGGCTAGGTGACGTAGTGGATAAAGCACTGACCTTGGAGTCAGGAGTACCTGGGTTCAAATCTGGTCTCAGACACTTAATAATGACCTAGCTTTATGGCCTTGGGCAAGCCACTTAACCCCATTTGCCTTGCAAAAAACTAAAAATAAGTGCAAAACAAGGTGGCTTAGCTCTACCTGATCTAAAACTATATTGGAAAGCATCAGTCATCAAAAGTGTCTGGTACTGGCTAAGAAACAGAGTGGTGGATCAGTGGAATATACTAGGTACAAAAGCAGGAAATGATTATAGGAATCTGCTGTTTGTTAAACCCAAAGAGTCCAGCTATTGGGATCAAAACTCCCTCTTCGATAAAAACTGCTGGGAAGATTGGAAGTTAGTATGGAAGGAACTTGGATTAGACCAACACTTCAAACCCTATACCAAGATAAGATACACATGGAAACAGGATTTAGACATAAAAAAACAATACTATAAGGAAATTAGATCAAGGACTCGTTTACTTCTCAGATCTATGGAAAGGGATCCAGTTTATTACAAAGGAAGAGATGGAGTACATAACCAAAAAAAAAAAAACTAGATGATTTTGGTTACATTAAATTAAAAAGCTTTTGCACAGACAAAATCACTGTAACCAAGATCAAAAGAAATGGAGTAAATTGGGAAACAATCTTTATAACTAATGTTTCTGACAAAGGACTCATTTCTAAAATATAAAACAGAATTGAGTCAAATTAAAAAAAAACAAGCCCTTCCCCAATTGAGAAATGGTCAAAGGATATACAAAGGCAAAAATCTTTCCTTTTTATTGAATTATAAAGATTTTATTTATTTTGAGTTTTACAATTTTTTTCCTAATCTTACTTTCTGCCCCCCACCCCACAGAAGGCAATTTGCCAGTCTTTACATGGTTTACATGGTATACATTGATACAAATTGAGTGTGACAAGAGCGAAATCATATCCTTAAGAAAGAAACCTAAAGTATAAGAGATAGTAAGATCAGACCATAAGATATCAAGGATTTTTGTTCTACATTTAAGGTAATAGTCCTTGGTCTTCGTTCCAACTCCACAGATCTTTCTCTGAATCCAGATGGTATTCTCCATTGCAGACAGCCCCAATTTGTCCCTGATTGTTGCAGTGATGGAATGAGGGAGTCCATCAAGCTTGAACATACCCCCATGTTGCTGTTAGGGTGTACAGTGTTTTACTGCTTCTGCTCAGCTCACTCAGCATCAGTTCATGTGAATCCCTCCAGGCTTACCTGAATTCCCATCCCTCCTGGTTTCTAATAGCACAACAGTGTTCCATGACATCCTTATTCCAGTTTGCTAAGCCATTCCCCAATTGAAGGACATTTACTTGATTTCCAATTCTTTGCCACCACAAACAGGGCTGCTATGAATATTTTTGTACAACTGATGTTTTTACCCTTTTTCCTCATCTCTTCAGGGTATAGGCCCAGTAGTGGTATTGCTGGATCAAAGGGTATACACATTTTTATTGCCCTTGGGGCATAATTCCAAATTACTCTCCAGAAAAGTCGGATGAGTTCACATCTCCACGACAATGCAGTAGTGTCCCAGATTTCCCATATCCCTTCCAACATTGGTCACTATCCTTTCTGGTCATATTGGCCAGTCTAAGATGTATGAGGTGGTACCTCAGAGAAGGTTTAATTTGCATTTCTCTAATAAGTAGATATTTAAAGCAATTTTTATATGACCATGGATCACTTTGATTTCCTGATCGTAAATTACCTTTGCATATCGTTTGAACATTTGTCAATTGGGGAATACAGGCATAAGTTTTACATTGATATGGAGAAAGAAGTTGGATGAACTTGGAGGAGAGCCAGCAGAATAGTTTGGCTAGAACAAAGAATATGATAAGATTGAATAAGAAGGTCAGAGTGAGCCAGACTTTGCAGAGCCTTGAGTGCCTGCTGAAGACCTTGTTTTGCAAGGGACAGAAGGAAAGAATTATGAGTGGGGGAGTAATATGATCAATTCTCGGCCTTGGGAAAATTTCTTTTAGCAACTGCCTCCAAGGTTGCAAATCCGGGGGACTGGAAGGATGATAAAACCTTCCAAATAAATAGGGAACTTTGACAAAAACTAGCTTTTGAGGGAAGAAAGCCAGGACTTCCATTTTGGACACACTGACAATATCAAGGGAAAAATGGACATCACTAGGCAGGTAACTAGTGATGGAGACTTATTCAAGTGAAAGATATCAGTTGCAGAAATCACCTCTATACAAATAATTGAACCCAGGAGACCAAAAGAGCTTGCCCAGGGAAAGCTTTTAGAAAGAGAAGAGACTGGGGCCCAAGGTAGAGCCTTAGGGCATATTCTTAGTGAATAGCAGATGGATGATGATGACTCTGCAAGGAAGACTGGTCCAACAAAGAGGGTCTAGGAGGGAGCAGTGTAATGGAAGCTGAAGGAGGAAAAAATATTCAGCAGCAGAGCTAGGTGATCAGCAGTGTCAGAAACTCCAGTTTAAGAAAGAGGATAAGCAAAGCAGGGGAAAAAAGCAATTAGAGAAAGCTAATCAACATATCAAACAAATCAGACTTTATATATAGTATTTCAAATCTGTATTCCACTACCTCTGCAAAGGAAGGAGGGAGATAATTTCCCCATAGCTTTTTTTTAGGGTCTTTCAAGGCAAATGGGTTTAAGTGGCTTGCCCAAGGCCATACAGCTAGGTAATTATTAAGTGTCTGAGGTCAGATTGGAACTCAAATGCTCCTGAGATCAGGACTGGTGCTCTATCCATTGTGACACCTAGCCACCCCCTCCCCTTATCTTCTTAAAGCATGAGTTGGGTCACGCTATTATAAAACTTTAACACATTTAATTTTCCTTTTTTCCATTTACATTGTTTTTGTCATATTTATAGATCTAGATTTTAGAAGCTATCCAATGCAACCTCTTCCTTTTACTGATGAGGAAATTGAGGCCAAGTAAGATGACTTGCTGATACACATAATAACTGCCTCAGGCAGAATTTGAATCCAGGTTTTCCTAGCTCAAAGTCCTATGCTTGATTCACTATGTGACACTGCCTCCTAACATTGGGTGTATATATTTATAGATAGATATAAGATATACTTACCTCATATATATATGTACATACTTATACATATATATTCTTCCTATTCATTTGTTACAATACAGTTATATTCTGTTATATCCATGTAACACCATTTGTTTAGCCACGCTCCAACAGGGTATTGATTTTGTTTATAATTTTTCGCCCTCTAAACGTGGTACTATGAATATTTGGGGGGTATATTAGACTTTTTTGTCTTTGATTTCCTTGTCATGTATACCTAGCAGGAATATTGTTCGGTCAAAGGATGTGGACATATTTGTCATTTTCTTTATATAATATCACACTGATTTCCAGAATAATTGGAAAACTTCACAGTTCTACCAAACAGAGAATTAGGGAAGAATGGCAATAGAAGAGTCATTTACTCTGAGAGAGGCATTGATGTGGCACTGGGAACAGGAAGAAAAAGGTTGAACCTGCTGTCATAAAGAATGTGATAGAGGCTCATGTAAAGAATCAAAGTATTGTAATGAAGCATTGAGATTCTGGAAATTACCATGAATTTGTAGTGACCCCGGTTTTATGACTTTCCTCAGAAATGTCTAGCAGCTTGGTAATAGGAATGGATAAGGTAGATGGTATTGAGGGGCACAAACAGTGTTACAGAACAAGGGCGAAAGGTTTCAAGATTGAACATTGGTGAACTGTGGAACTGCCTTACTATTTCAAACATTTTAAAATTATTTCATTTTTTAATTAAAATTTCATTAAAATTATGTCATTTTTTTCAATTAGCAAGCATTTATTTTTTCTCTTTCTCACCTCCCCCAAAGTAAAAAAAGGGCAAAATTCATTAACAAATATGTATAAGTATATAAACATATATGTATACATAATTCATTTCTACATGGAATACCTGGCAAGGAAATTCCTTCTACCAAAGCAGATTAGGACTTTCACTGCTTCATATATTTATTTTAAATATATTATACTTATAGCCTTAGAAAGGTGGGGATATAGAGAGATAAAGTGACTTGTCTGGGACCACATAGTCAGCCTATATCAGAATTTGAACTTAAACCCAAGTGTTTGGACTCTGAGTCTAACTAACCAATAAACCATGATACTTCTTTTATTAGCATATTAGTATCTGATGATTAACTGCCTTTCACAATCAAAAAACATTTATAAATTTTCTCTTTATAGGAATCCTCCTGACTCCAGGCCCAGTGCTCTATCCCCTGCAGCACCACCTAACTGCCAATTTCAGAGGGAAAGCAATGGCATAAAGAGGGATTGGAAAAGGCCTTCTTACAGAAGGTAAGATTTTAACTCAGTCTTTTTTTCTTTTTTTAGGTTTTTTTGCGGGGCAATGGGGTTAAGTGGTATGCCCAAGGGCACAGCTAGGCAATTATTAAGTGTCTGAGGCTGGATTTGAACTCAGGTACTCCTGACTCCAGGGTCGGTGCTTTATCCACTGTGCCACCTAGCTGTCCATCAAGTCAGTCCTTAAGGAATCCAGAGAATCCAGGAAGAAGTGAGAGATGAGGAGAGAGAGCATTCCAGGCCTGGGTGATAGCCAGGGCAAAAGTAGATAATAAGGAGGCATGTCAGTGGATCTTAGAGTAAGTACTTAGGGAAGAGTATGCTATAAAAGGACTATAATAGTAGGAAGGGTTTCAAAAGCCAAACAGAGGATTTGCTATTTGATCTTGGTGGCAATAAGGAGCCACTGGAAATTAAATATACAAATGTACAGTACAATTTATCATTTCATTTTCATCTCTAGTTCACCTTCCCAAGCATCGGTGTAGATGAAAACCCAGAAATTTAGTTTTCAGGTGCTTCCAACTAGGAACTGAACAAATAGCAAATCTCTAGGCAACAGGGGTGGTTGTCACTCAGCTCTGAAAGGAGGACTTAAGGGTTTCTTTCATACTTTATCAGCAAGGGTAAGCAGGAAGGCAGCTCAACCCCAATTAATTCTGCTTCCCTTAATTCTTGAAATGAATTCTCATTTGATGGCCTAATCTAACTCCTGGCCTTGAAAGTCTTTTTCCCCCCCAAGGCAATGGGGTTAAGTGACTTGCCCAAGGTCACACAGCTAGGTAATTATTAAGTGTGTGAGGTCAAATTTGAACTCAGGTCCTCCTGACTCCAGGGTCCATGCTCTATCCAATGCGCTACCTAGCTGCCCCTGCCTTGAAAGTCTTGAAAAAAGTCATTGGCTGAAGGAGGGGCAAGCTCAGCCACGTTCTCTCTTTCTGTTTCTATCTTTCTCTTTCTGTCTCTTTTTTTTCTCTCTCTCTCTCTCTCTCTCTCTCTCTCTCTCTCTCTCTCTCTCTCTCTCTTGCTGTTTTGTCTCTCTAAGAGTTTCAGTAATGCATTTGTTTACACTGCTATCACTCTCTGGCCTTCCAACAGAACTATGGCAAAAAAGTAGTGAAACAAACCAAATCAACACATTGGTCATGTGTTGGGTACCACTATGTAACTAAATATTCGCCTAATAGGTTATATTTCCCTATCAGGACTTAGCACTGCATTGATCATAGGATTAGAGATTTAGAGCTGGAAGGCACCTTAGAGACTTCTGAGTTTAATAGCCCTTCCTCTCGTTTTTTTCCATTTTATTTTCTTTTTTTGTTTTAATCCACACCAAATCAAATGAGCCTTCCACAAACAGAAAGAGAGGACTGGACATGAAAGTGGGAATCTCTGTTAGGTAGAGCCTCTTTTTCTTTTCACATTTATAAGAAACTTAACATGTAACTCTCAAAACTATCCTACTTTCTAGGCTTCCCTCCAATTTGCAGAGGAGGAAACTGAGGCCAGGGAGATGAGGCGACTTGGCCAGGGTCATACAGGTGAAAAATGTCTGAGAAGTTTTAGAATTCAGCTCATTTTTAAAAAAATTAGCTCCTTCTGACATTTTGGTCAGAACGTCCAAGTCTGATAGGCCATATCTTTCTGAATTTTTTTTCCTTTGCATTATTGTAACTATTGTATAAGCTGTTGTCCTGGTTTGGTTTCTTGGCATATAGTAGATGTTCAGTGAAAGATTATTGGTTGATTGATTTGTTGGTTCTGTTCACTTTGATCTCTATTAGTTCATATGTCTTTTCACCTTCTCTCTGGTACATCTATGTGTTTTGGGACCATCTCCAGTCTTCTCCAACTTTTAGTAGAATTGTGCAGGCAATGACTTGGGGCTTAGTTTGGTCTCCCTAAGAATCCATGCCTCCTGCTTAAGAGAAATTAGGAATAATGATGGCAGAGATTATCACAAGAACATTGAGTTCTTCAAATGTACTGTGAAGTAGAGGAGAACTTTGCTAATTTTCCAGTGCCAGAAGAATGGAGGGACCTTGAGAAACTTGATTGTAAATCACACCGTGTTCTATCTAAGTAGCAGGGAAACACAAAGTCGACTCCAGTGATTCTTAACCTTTTCTAAACAGATCTGTAAGGACTGCCTTACCCTTGTGTAGGATTTCAGAAATCATTTGAAAGAAATGATAATCAACAATATTCTTACAGATTTGTATAAGAAATTAAATGGGAACTATTGGGGAGTTTTGTGGAAGCTGTAGCTGACACATGAAGGCCAGCAGATGACACAGAAAATGCATAGAATATATGTATAGTGTTGTATAATATCAAATATTTTATCTTTTAATGCCATAATAATGCAGGACAGACTTCTTTTCTGCTAGGAAGGGAGCATCAAAAAATTTACATGGATTTTCTAGTTCATGCCTGATGCCTGAGATGTGTGATGGATAACTGTAGATACCTTACTAATGGGAAGACTCATGAATTCCTACACAAGTTAGATCTCCTGCCTTTTATGTAGGTTGTCACCAAGAAATTCCTATACAGTATGGAGATGGACTGACAATACACTATTACAGGTTGACCCTTGCTATGTTGGATGCACTAAGCTAACCAGGAGCTCACTTTTTGTCAGGAAAGACTAATTGGTTGACTGTTGTCTTTTGTTGTCAAAGAGGAGCAAAATGGCATCATTATGTTAAAGTCAAGTTACAGTATGTCCATCTGCTGCTGCTAAGGTCAATTCAAGCTCAGAATACTCTAGCACAAATCCGGTACATAGACCATGTAAACAACTGAGGTGAATTCTCTAAAAATACACATCTCACTTCACTTTTGAGCTATTTCAGTTCTCCTTTGCTCATAGAGAACAGTGCCTTTTCTCTTGAGGGCATGTCATGGTGGGCGATTCTGGGATGGTGTCTCCCATACTGCACAATCAATTCCAAAGTTCTTAAGAGAGACCTCAATTGAGAGTGTCCTTTTTATGAACAACCATGTGAGCATTTGCCTTTTTGACAAGTGTACAGTTTAGCATTTGAACAACATGGCCAACCCATTGAAGTTGCACTCTGTAGTGATGTTTGAATGTGTGGCAGTTCCATTTGATAGAGGACCTTATTTTCTGATACCTTACCCTATCAGGTGAACTTCATAATCTTCCTTATACAGTTCAAATGGAAATTACTCAGTTTCTTGGCATGGCACTCATGACACATGATAACCTATGCAGATTTCATAGGTATACTTCAATAAAGTGAGCACAATGGCTCTCAAGAACTTCAGTTTGATGATTAGTCTAATACTGCTCACCTAAACTTTCTCTCCGAGTCTCCTAAATTCTGAGCTATCTCTGGCAGTGTGTATGTCAACCTCATTATCATTGTGTAGCTGCCTGGAAAGTCCATTGCCAAGGTAAGTTAACTATCACCTTCGATAGCTCCAGTGTGAGTCCAAACGCTGAATGAGAGTCAGATCGAGTCGAAATGTACACATGCAAGGTCATGTTATAAAATCTACTGATTTATTTTTGGAAATTTAGACTTTTTATAATGAAAACTTAGCTCAGGAATGACTGCTTTAAAGAAGACCCAGTTTCACAATTTCCTGGGTAAATTTACAACCACCTCCAGAGCCACATATTGTCTCAGGTCAGGGTTCACTGGAGAGTCAACAAATCCATTTAATGAGCAAGAATACATACATATATATGATGGAAAAGGTCAACAAGGATATGTGTAAATCACTCCCAGAAGCTGGCCCTCAACATCTTCCCTCTTCTTAGGCATTCTGAAGATTTAGACGGTGTGTTAGGACTTCTATCTTTTGTCCCAGAGAAAAAAGACTTCTGAGACTAATGGGAATAATGCACAATATCAATAATAATGCAAACATACCAGGAAGATTGCACACTACTAGGTTTATAAAATGAAAAGTGTGAAAGCTATTAACAAAGTTAAACAAACTATCAATACCTGAGTCCATTTCCATTCTAGGTACCAAAGCAATATCATTACCAATTTTATGTAATTGAATCATATTCATAGTTATAGAATCATTATACCATATTTCATTCAAATAACTTTTTACATTATCCTATGGAATAAGTGAACTATTATATTTTAAAGGAGTAACACAAATAGCAGAAAATCTGTAATCACATTGCAATTGTCCCTTGTGTTCATTACAGAGGTTTGTAATGCATCAATGAAACGATAAAGATCTTCATTAATTCTCTCCTGAACATTTTATGATAATTCTTAAATATATTAACTTCCATTTTTCCTTATTCCCCACTTGTACAGAAATAACTGTAGCGGTGGTTGCCACAATGACCACCATATTACTTAATATTCCAAACACAACGCAACAAACACATCTCCTTTGCCTAATTCTCCTTAATACCTTTTCTAAGTACTCATCAGCAGGAGACGTATACCAGCCTTCTATCTTGGTGGGTATTATAGCAAATATTGGTTGTCTTATCATGAAAAAACAACATTATCCTCCATCACTTCCTTATTTACACATGCTTGAATAGTGCAATTATAATAGTTAACATTATACCTCCCTTTTTCTCTGAAAGTATTGACATCTTTGAAAGATCCTATCATGAAAGCAATATCTGGTCTTGTGCATACAGTCACAGACAATTTCTTTACTGCATAAGATATTTTGCCCAAATTTTTATTCCATTGTATATACCTTATCTCATCTATAGCTGCCATAGCCTTCTATATCTCTGAATTAGCTAATGCTATTTATGGATATATAATTGGTTTAATATAGCCTGGAATACCCACCATGAAGTGGCTCTATCAAGAGAATTCCCCAATTGTAGTAAAATTGAATGATTATAAATTCTTCTGTTTGGGGTGTGATAGGCAACCCAGGGTGGAAAATGCTCATGTTTGAAATCCCAAGCATGCAAATTTAAACAAGGAGGTTCTGAAGGAAATAACTTTCTACACTTAATAATTTCTACAAATGGAATTCCTGATGTTTCTTTTTTTTGGGTTTTGCAAGGAAATGGCATTAAGTGGCTTGCCCAAGGCCACACAGCTAATTAATTATTAAGTGTCAGGCCAGACTTGAACTCAGGTACTTCTGACTCCAGGGCTGGTACTCTATTCACTGCATCACATAGCCACCCCTTCAATGAGTATTCCTTTTTTTAAATAAAGATTTTATTTATTTTGTGATTTACAGTGTTTTTCCCAATCTTATTTCCCTCTCCCACCCCCCCACAGAAGGTCATTTGCCACTCTCTACATTGTTCCCATGTTATACATAGATCCAAATTCACTGTGAACAGAGAGAAATCATATCCTTAAAGAAGAAACAAAAATTCTAAGAGACAGCAAGATCAGACAATAAGATATCTGTTTTTTTCTAAGTTAAAGGTAATAGTCCTTGAATTTTGTTCAAACTCCACAGTTGTTTCTCTGGATACAGATGGTATGCTCCATCACAGACAGCTCCAAATTGTCCCTGATTGTTGCCCTGATGGAATGAGCGAGTCCGTCAAGGTTGAACATCACCCGCATGTTGCTCTTAGGGTATACAGTGTTTTTCTAGTGCTGCTCATCTCATTTAACATCAGATCATGCAAATCCCTCCAGGCTTCCCAGAATTCCCATCCCTCCTGGTTTCTAAAAGAACACTAGTTTTCCATGACATACATATGCCTCCTTTTGCTAAGTCATTCCCCAATTGAAGGACATTGACTTGATTTCCATTTCTTTGCCACCACAAACAGGGCTGCTATGAATATTTTTGTACAAGTGATGTTTTTACCCTTTTCATCATCTCTTCAGTGTATAGACCCAGTAGTGTTATTGCTGGGTCAAATGGTATGCACATTTTTGTTGCCCTTTGGGGGTAGTTCCACATTTCTCTCCAGAAAGGTTGGATGAGCTCACAGCTCCATCAACAATGTAATAGTGTCCCAGATTTCGCACAACCCTTCCAACAATGATTGTTGTCCTTTCTGGTCATATTGGCCAGTGAGGTGGTACCTCAAAGAAGCTTTAATTTGCATTTCTCTAATAAGTAATGATTTAGACCAATTTTTCATATGACTATGGATTGTTTTGATCTCCTCATCTGTAAGTTGCCTTTGCATATCCTTTGACCATTTGTCAACTGGGGAATGGCTTTTTTTAGTTTGTCTCAGTTCTCTGTATATTTTAGAAATGAGTCCTTTGTTAGAATCATTAGTTGTAAAGATTGTTACCCAGTTTATACTTTTTTTTTGATCTGGCTTACAGTGGTTTTATCTGTGCAAAAGCTTTTTAATTTAATGTAATCAAAATCATCTAGTTTCTTTTTGGTCATGTTCTCCATGTCTTCCTTAGTCACAAAGTGCTTCTGTTTCCATAGATCTGACAATTAAACAAGTCCTTGATCTTCTAATTTGCTCATAGTAGGGTTTTTAAGTCTAAATCCTGTATCCATTTGGATCTTATCTTGGTATAGGGTGTGAGGTGTTTGGTCTAATCTAAGTTTCTTCCATACTAACTTCCATCAGTGAGTATTTCTTAAACTCCTCCTGTGCCTCAGGTACTATACTCAACTGGGAATAGAAATAAAGGCAAGAACAGTACCTGTCCTCCAGAAGCTTAAACTCTAAGGCAGGAACTGGGAATATATGTTTAAGGCCCAAGAAATCATTTGATCTGCTGCTACCAAGGCAACCACTGACAGGACTTGAAATTCATTAAATCTAGGAGCTTTATAGTAGCTAATTTTAAGTTGAAATATTTGTATGACCCTCAAATAATGTTACAAATATCCAAATAAATATCCACCCCTTCTCTAAGGGGTGGGGATGCAGTGTGGAGGATATGCAAACAATCAGGACAAATAAGCTATACACAAGATAAACAAAAGACAACTAGTATACGTCATATTATAGTATATTTTATATATATATTATAATTGTTATACATTAAAGTGTTATGTTATAGTCAAGTGTTTTATATAATTATTATATTATGTTTTAATTATATATTATGATTAAATGTTACATTTTATTAAATCACAGGTATATTAAGTGCTTATTAGGTTCCAGGTCCAATAATAAATCCTGAGATTATATATATAAGCAAAAACAAACAGTTCCTGACCTCAAGGAGCTTACATTTTAATGAGGAAATTAGGGAAGTATCATAGTGAGACCTACACATTAGGAAGAATACTTTGACAACTGAATGGATGATGATCTGGAATGGGGAGCCACTTGAGGCAGAAAGATGCTATTAGTAGTCCAGGTGACCTTAAAGTAATGAGCTCTGTACCATGGTATTGGCAATGGCAGAAGAAAGAAGGAGGCATATGTAAGAAATGTCAGAAAGGTAAAATTGACATACCCTGTAAAAAATTTAGATATGGATCATGAAAGAAAGAGTAACCAGTCAAAGTTGACACCTATATGATAAGCCTAGGTGACATTATCAGTAGGAGCCAGGCAACCGATGTAGATGTGAGACAGGCCAAAAGAGTGAACATCCAAGAGGAGAAAGTGACTGATCCAGACAAGAACCTGCTCCCTGGAGGAGAAAGGGCTTCACTGGGCCTTTGAGCCCTTCCTCAAAGGTGACAAGTTGGAGCTCTGGATCTGGCCAGACAAACTGGAAAAAAAGGTTTTTGAATGATTTTCCAGGTATAATTGATATCATATTGCTTGCTTTCTCAGTGGGTGAAGGAGGGGTTAAAAGGAGGAAGAGAATTTAGAACTCAAATTTAGAAATGAATAATTAGAAAAAATAATATTGTATTTTCTCTAGTTACATAAGGCTTTTTTTTCTTTTTTTTACATTTTTCTTAAATTTATTTATTTATTTTGAATTTTACAATTTTCCCCACAATCTCACTTCCCTTCCCCCATCTCCCATTGAAGGCAGTCTGTTAGTCTTTACATTTTTTCCATGGTATACATTGCTCTAAGTTGAATGTGTTGAGAGAGATATCTTCTTAAGGGAAAAAAAATAAAGTATAAGACAGCAAAATTACATAATAAGATAATGGGTTTTTTTAGATTAAAGGTAATAGTCTTTGGTCGTTGTTCACACTCCACAATTCTTTCTCTGGATACAGATGGTATTCTGCTTCATAGATACCCCCAAAATTGTGCCTGATTGTTGCACAGATGGAATGAGCAAGTCCATTAAGTTTGATCATCACCCGCATGTTGCTGTTAGGGTGCAGAATGTACAATGTTCTTCTGGTTCTGCTCATCTTGCTCAGCATCAGTTCAATATAAGACAATTTTTACCATTTATTTTTTTTTAATTTTGAGTTCCAAATTTTCTCTTTCTCCTTCACTTCCCCTCCTCCCTGAGACAGTAAGCAATTTGGTATCACTTATACATGTAAAATCATGCAAAACAAACATATTAACATGTTGTGAAACAAGACACTCACTCAAGGTTAAGTAAAGCACAAACAAATTACACAATGTGAAAAATAGTATGCCTAGAACATTAGAGATACAAATATCATAATACCTAAGACAACTTTTAAAGACTGAAGATAGAAAACTTTGATCTGCATTTAAATTCCATAGTTACTTCTTAGGATATGGATGGCATTTTTCCATCACAAGTCTTTTAGAACTGTTTTTGATTATTGTACTGCTGAGATGAGCAAATTCATCATAGTTCATCAGCACAAAATGTTCTGCAACATCTCTTATGCACATTACCTTCTTTTATCTCACATGCCCTCCTACCCCCCCCCAACCCCCCATGCAGGCCCTCATTGCCTCACCTCTGACTCATTACAGTGGCTGCTGGTGGCTCTGCCTACCTCAAGTTTTTGCCATTTTATTCTACCCTCCATTTGGTCACCCAAGGAATTTTTCATAAAATTCAGTTTTGAATGAGCAGAACCAAGAAAACAGTGTAAAATAGAAATTCATGGTTTTATATTGAATCCTCTTCTTATGTTGTACTATATATAAAAAATGTTCTTTTTCTGACTTTTTTTGTATTTAACTTTAAACGAATAAAAAAGGGTACCAACTAGGTGGAACAGTGAATAAAGCATTGGCCCTGGGGTCAGGAGAACCTGAATTCAAATCTGATCTCATTCACTTAATAATTATCTAACTGGGTGACCTTGGGCAAGTCATTTAACCCCTATTGCCTTAAATAAAAAGAATTTTTTGAAAATGAATAAAAAGAAGCAATATTCTGAGACTAAATACTTTTGAGTTTTATAAAAGAATTTGCTATCCATATCTAGAGAAAGAACTGTTAAAAAGAAGTGTGTGTATATATGTATATATTGACACATACACATATAGAAATATACATGTTTGTGTCTAATGTAAACGTTCTCTAGGGCAGAGTGGGAAGGGAGGGAGGAAAAAAGTGCACAGCAGAAAACAAAAGAAAACAGGAGGAAACAGAAGAGTAGCTTTGAAAATGATGTGTAGGATTCACAAGTTTTTCAAAAAAAGTATTCAGTGTGAAATGAAAACTTTTATATTTTGCTGTACATAAGGAAATGTTCTTTATTTTGTCTTTATGTCTTTTTTGTATTTAAATTCAAAATGAATAAAAAAGAACAAAAAATAAATGAAATAAAATGCAGGCTGATAAGGTTACTCCCCCATCCCATCCCCACTCAGTCAACTCTAGTGGCTGCTTATAACTAGAAGGATCTAATATAAAAAAATTCCTTTGGTGTTCAAAGCCTTTCATAACCTACCCCCACCTCCACACCCCCAGCATCTTTATACATCTTGTACCAATGTACTCAGTGAACCAGTGCCCATGGGCTCCAGGCTGTTCTAATACGTCATGCCATCTTTTGACTCCCAGCAAGCTCCCTGGTTGTCCTTCCCTTAGACCTGGAATGCTCACCCTTTCATCTCTATCTCCTGGCTTCCCTGGTTTCACTCAAGTCCCAGCTGGGATCCCAGCTCCTACAGTCTTTCTTAAATCTCCTTAAAGCTTCCCTTTGTTATTTCCAATGTATCTCCATACTTGTTTGCATATTGCCTCCCTCATTAGACTGTGAGCTCCTGGAGATTAGAAACTCTCTCTTAGCCTTCTCTGAATCCCTAGCACTCAGCACAGTGCTAAATCCATAGTAGGCAATTAATAAATGTTTAACCGATTCATTTGAGATGTGTTGTTGTTCACTCGTTTTTAAGATATGTTCAACTCTCTGCGACTTCTTGGTTAAGATACTGTGGTAGCTTGCCATTTCCTTCTCAGCTCATTTAATAGATGAGGAAACTGAGGGAAACAGTTTTCTCATTTGGCCCAGGGTCATGGAGCTAGGAAGTGTCTGAGACCAGATTTCATTCAGGAATTTGAGTCCTTTTTACCAACTTAAGGAGCCTGAAAGTACCAAATAGATGGAATGAGTAAGTCAAGAACGACTTTGGTTAGGAGATCTCAGTATGCTGAGTTTTGATGTCACATATCTCTGAGAGTCATAGTTAAGAGACAACCCATTCTAGAGGACAGAGTGCTGGATGTGGAGTCAGGAAGACCTGGATGCAGTTAACATACTTGCTATGGAACTTGAGCTTTAGTTCTTCATCTGTAAAAGGGGGGCATTAGACACGATGACCTCTGAAGTTCCTTCTAGTGTTAGGCCTAGGATCCTATGTGTGACCTTGAGTAAGTCACTTCCCCACCCTGGGTCTCAGTTTGCTTCTCTGTAAAATAAAAGCAAATGGCCTCTAAGGTGATTTCCAGCTCTACATCTAGGATCCAATGAAGAAGAAATGCATTACAGCCGTAACTTTTCTTTTCTTTAAAGAAAAATTTTCTTTTCCATATATGACTGGCAAGATACAGCAGGAAGAGCTAGAAAGAGAAATCCCATTCAGTGTATCCTCAGACAATATAATCTACTTGGGAGTCTATTTGCCAAGGCAGACTCAGAAACTTTTTGAAAACAATTACAAAATACTTCTTACACAAATAAAATCAGATTTAAATAACTGGGCGAACATCAATTGCTCATGGATTGGTAGAACTAACATAAGAAAAATGACAATTTTACCAAAACTCAACTATCTGTTTAGTGCCTACCAATCAAAATTCCAAAAAATGACTTTAATGAGTTAGAAAAAGTTGTAAGTAAATTCATATGGAGAAATAAAATGTCCAGAATTCCCAGGGACTCAATGAAAAAAAGTGGAAAAGAGGGGCGGCTAGGTGGCGTAGTGGATAAAGCACCGGCCTTGGAGTCAGGAGTACCTGGGTTCAAATCTGGTCTCAGACACTTAATAATGACCTAGCTGTGTGGCCTTGGGCAAGCCACTTAACCCCATTTGCCTTGCAAAAAACTGACAAAAAAGTGCAAAAGGAGGTGGCTTAGCTCTACCTGATCTAAAACTATATTGGAAAGCATCAGTCATCAAAACTGTCTGGTACTGGCTAAGAAACAGAGTGGTGGATCAGTGGAATATACTAGGAGCAAAAGCAGGAAATGATTATAGGAATCTCCTCTTTGATAAACCCAAAGAGTCCAGCTACTGGGATCAAAACTCCCTCTTTCATAAAAACTGCTGGGAAGATTGGAAGTTAGTTTTGAAGAAACTTGGATTAGACCAACACCTCACACCATAGACCAAGATAAGATCCAAATGGATACAGGATTTAGAGGTAAAAAACCATACTACAAGGAAATTAGAAGATCAAGGACTCATTTACCTCTCAGATCTATGGAAAGGGAACCAGTTTATGACTAAGCAAGAGATGGAGAGCATCAAGAAAAAAAAAAACTAGATGATTTTGATTACATTAAATTAAAAAGCTTTTGCACAGACAAAACCACTGTAACTAAGATGAATGGAAATGGAGTAAAGTGGGAAACAATCTTTATAACTAATGTTTCTGACAAAGGACTCATTTCTAAAATATAAAGAGAATTGAGTCAAATTAAAAAAAAACAAGCCATTCCCCAATTGAGAAATGGTCAAAGGATATATAAAGGCAAAAATCTTTCCTTTTTATTGAATTATAAACATTTTATTTATTTTGAGTTTTACAATTTTTCTCCTAATCTTACTTTCTGCCCCCCAACCCACAGAAGGCAATTTGCCAGTATTTACATGGTTTACATGGTATACATTGATACAAATTGCGTGTGACAAGAGAGAAATCATATCCTTAAGAAAGAAACCTAAAGTATAAGAGATAGTAAGATCAGACAATAAGATATCAAGGATTTTTGTTCTAAATTTAAGGAAATAGTCCTTGGTCTTCGTTCCAACTCCACAGATCTTTCTCTGAATCCAGATGGTATTCTCCATTGCAGACAGCCCCTATTTGTCCCTGATTGTTGCACTGATGGAATGAGGGAGTCCATCAAGCTTGAACATACCCCCATGTTGCTGTTAGGGTATACAGTGTTTTACTGCTTCTGCTCAGCTCATTCAGCATCAGTTCATGTGAATCCCTCCAGGCTTACCTGAATTCCCATCCCTCCTGGTTTCTAATAGCACAACAGTGTTCCATGACATCCTTATTCCAGTTTGCTAAGCCATTCCCCAATTGAAGGACATTTACTTGATTTCCAATTCATTGCCAATGACAAACAGGGTTGCTATGAATATCTTTGTACAACTGATGTTTTTACCCTTTTTCCTCATCTCTTCAGGGTATAGGCCCAGTAGTGGTATTGCTGGATCAAAGGGTATACACATTTTATTGCCCTTTGGGCATAATTCCAAATTTCTCTCCAGAAAAGTCGGATGAGTCCACATCTCCACCACAATGCAGTAGTGTCCCAGATTTCCCACATACATTCCAACATTGGTCACTATCCTTTCTGGTCATATTGGCCAGTCTAAGAGGTATGAGGTGGTACCTCAGAGAAGCTTTAATTTGCATTTCTCTAATAAGTAGATATTTAAAGCAATTTTTATATGACCATGGATCACTTTGATTTCCTGTTCGTAAATTACCTTTGCATATCGTTTGAACATTTGTCAATTGAGGAATACAGGCATAAGTTTTACAGTGATATGGAGAAAGAAGTTGGATGAACTTGGAGGAGAGCCAGCAGAATAGTTTGGCTAGAACAAAGAGTATGATAAGATTGAATAAGAAGGTCAGAGTGAGCCAGACTTTGCAGAGCCTTGAGTGCCTGCTGAAGACCTTGTTTTGCAAGGGACAGAAGGAAAGAATTATGAGTGGGGGAGTAATATAATCAAATCTAGGCTTGGGAAAATTTCTTTTAGCAACTTCCTCCAAGGTTGCAAATCTGGGGGACTGGAAGGATGATAAAACCTTCCAAAGAAATGGGGAACTTTGACAAAAACTAGCTTTTGAGGGAAGAAAAAGAAGACTTCCATTTTGGACACACTGACAATATCAAGGGAAAGATGGACATCATTAGGCAGGTAACTAGTGATGGAGAATTATTCAAGTGAAAGATATCAGTTGCAGAAATCACCTCTATATAAATAATTGAACCCAGGAGACCAAAAGCTTGCCCAGGGAAAGCTTGTAGAAAGAGAAGAGACTGGGGCCCAAGGTAGAGCCTTAGGGCATACTCTTAGTGAATAGCAGATGGATGATGAGGACTCAGCAAGGAAGACTGGTCCAGCAAAGAGGGTCTAGGAGGGAGCAGTGTAATGGAAGCTGAAGGAGGAAAAAATATTCAGCAGCAGAGCTAGGTGATCAGCAGTGTCAGAAACTCCAGTTCGAGAAGGAAGAGAAGCAAAGAAGGGGAAAAAGCCATTAGCGAAAGATAATGAACACACCAAACAAGTCTGACTTTATGTGTAGTATTTCAAATCTGTATTCCACTACCTCTGCAAAGGAAGGAGGGAGATAATTTCCCTATAGGTTTTTTTTAGGGTTTTTCAAGGCAAATGGGGTTAAGTGGCTTGCCCAAGGTCACACAGCTAGGTAATTATTAAGTGTCTGAGGTCAGATTGGAACTCAAATGCTCCTGAGACCAGGACTGGTGCTCTATCCATTGTGGCACCTAGCCACCCCCTCCCCTTATCTTCTTAAAGCATGAGTTGGATCACGCTATTATAAAACTTTAACACATTTAATTTTCTTTTCCTTCTTTCCATTTACATTGTTTTAGTCATGTTTATTGATCTAGATTTTAGAATCTATCCAATCCAACCTCTTTCTTTTACAGATGAAGAAATTGAGGCCAAGGAATGTGACTTGCTGATACACATCATAACTGTCTCAGGCAGAATTTGTATCCAGGTTTTCCTAGCTCAAAGTCCTATGCTTGATCCACTATGTGACACTGCCTCCTAACATTGGGTGTATATATTTATAGATAGATATAAGATATACTTACCTCATATATATATATATATATGTATATACTTATACATATATATTTTTCCTATTCATTTCTTACAGTACAGTTATATTCTGTTATATCCATGTTACACCATTTGTTTAGGCACTCTCCAACAGGGTATTGATTTTGTTTATAATTTTTAGCCCTCTAAACATGGTACTATGAATATTTGGGGGGTATATTAGACTTTTTTGTCTTTGATTTCCTTGTCATGTATACCTAGCAGGAATATTGTTCGGTCAAAGGTTGTGGACATATTTGTCATTTTCTTTATATAATATCATACTGATTTCCAGAATAATTGGAAAGCTTCACAGTTCTACCAAACAGAGAATTAGGGAAGAATGGCAATAGAAGAGTTATTTACTCTGAGAGAGGCATTGATGTGGCACTGGGAACAGGAGGAAAAAGGTTGAACCTGCTGCCATAAAAAATGTGATAGAGGCTCATGTAAAGAAGCAAAGTATTGTAATGAAGCATTGAGATTCTGGAAAATACCATGAATTTGTAGTGACCCCGGTTTTATGACTTTCCTCAGCAATGTCTAGCAGCTTGGTAATAGGAATGGGTAAGGTAGATGGTATTGAGGGGCACAAACAGTGTTACAGAACAAGGGGCAAAGGATTCAAGATTGAACAATGGGGTACTGCTGAACTGCCTTACTATTTCAAACATTTTAAAATTATTTCATTTTTTCATTAAAATTTCATTAAAATTATGTCATTTTTAATTAGCAAGTATTTATGAAAAAACAACATTATCCTCCATCACTTCCTTATTTACACATGCTCACATAATGAAATTATAATAGGTAACATTATACCCCCCTTTTTCTCTGAAAGTATTGACATCTTTGAAAGATCCTATCATGAAAGCAATATCTGGTCTTGTGCATACAGTCACAGAGAATTTCTTTTCTGCATAACATATTTTGCCCAACTTCTTATTCTAATGTATATACCATTTCTCATCTATAGCTGCCATAGCCTTCCATATCTCTGAATTAGCTAAGGCTGTTTATGGGTATATAATTGGTTTAATATAGCCTGGAATACCCACCATGGAGTGGCTCTATCAAGAGAATTCCCCAATTGTAGTAAAATTGAATGATTATAAATTCTTCTGTTTGGGGTATGATAGGCAACCCAGGGTGGAAAATGTTCATGTTTGAAATGCCAAGCATGTAAATTTAAGCAAAGAAGTTCTATAGGAAATATCTTTCTACCTTTAATACTTTCTATAAATGGAATTCCTGATGTTCCCTTTTTTTTGTTTTTTGCAAGGAAGTGGGGTTAAGTGGCTTGCCCAAGGCCACACGGCTAATTATTTATTAACTGTCAGGTCAGACTTGAACTCAGGTACTTCTCACTCCAGGGTTGGTGCTCTCTATTCACTGCGCCACGTAGCCACCCCTTCAATGAGTATTTACTTTTTTTTAATTAAATATTTTATTTATTTTGTGTTTTACAATGTTTCCCCCAATATTATTTCCCTCCCCCACCCCACACAGAAGGCAATTTGTCAGTCTCTACATTGCTTACTTGTACATTGGTCCAAATTGAGTGGTGATGAGCGAAAAATCACATCCTTAAGGAAGAAAAAAAAAGTCTAAGAGATAGCAAGATCAGACAATAAGATATCTATTTTATTTTAAATTAAAAGCAATAGTCCTTGAACTTTGTTCAAACTCCACAGTTGTTTCTCTGGATGCAGATGGCCTTCTCCATTGCAGCCAGCCCCAAATTGTCCCTGATTGCTGCACTGATGGAATGAGCTAGTCCATCAAGGTTGAACATCACCCCCATGGTGATGTTTGGGTATACAGTGTTTTTCTAGTTCTGCTCACCTCACTCAGCATCAGTTCATGGAAATCTCTCCAGGCTTCCCTGAATTGCTATCCCTCCTGGTTTCTAATAGAACAGAAGTGTTACATGACATATATATACCTCAGTTTGCTAAGTCATTCCCCAGTTGAAGGACATTTACTTGATTTCCTATTCTTTGCCACCACAAACAGGGCTGCTATGAATATTTTTATACAAGGGATCTTTTTACCCTTTTTTCATCATCTGTTCAGTAGATAGACCCAGTAGTGGTATTGCTGGGTCAAATGGTATGCACATTTTTGTTACCCTTTGGGGGTAGTTCCACATTTTTCTCCAGAAAGGTTGGATGAGCTCACAGCTCCATCAACAATGTAATAGTGTCCTGGATTTCCCACAACCCTTCCAACAATGATTGTTATCCTTTCTGGTCATATTGGCCAGTGAGGTGATACCTCAGTGGAGCTTTAATTTGCATTCTCTAATAAGTAATGATTTAGACCAATTTTTCATATGACTATGGATTGCTTTGATCTCCTCATCTGTAAGTTGTCTTTGCATATCCTTTGACCATTTGTCAACTGGGGAATGGCTTTTTTTTAGTATGACTTAGTACTCTGTATATTTTAGAAATGAGTCGTTTGTCAGAGTCATTAGTTGTAAAGATTTTTACCCAGTTTATACATTTTTTTTTGATCTTGGTTACAGTGGTTTTATCTGTGCAAAAGCTTTTTAATTTAATGTAATCAAAATCATCTAGTTTGTTTTTGGTCATGTTCTCCATGTCTTCCTTAGTCACAAAGTGCTTCTGCTTCCATAGATCTGACAGTTAAACTAGTCCTTGATCTTCTAATTTGCTCATAGTAGGGTTTTTAAGTCTAAATCCTGTATCCATTTGGATCTTATCTTGGTATAGGGTGTGAGGTGTTTGGTCTAATCTAAGTTTCTTCCATACTAACTTCCATCAGTGAGTATTTCTTAAACTCCTACTGTGCCTCAGGTACTATACTCAGCTGGGAATAGAAATAAAGGCAAGAACAGTACCTGTACTCAAGAACCTTAAACTCTAAGGCAGGAATTGGGAACATATATTTAAGGCCCAAGAAATCTATTGATCTGCTGCTACCAAGGCAACCACTGACAGGACTTGAAATTCATTAAATCTAGGAGCTTTTCAGTAGCTAATTTTTAAGTTTAAATGTTTTTATGACCCTCAAATGATATTATAAATATCCAAATAAATATCCACCCCTTCTCTAAGGAGTGGGGATGGAGTGTGGAGGATATGCAAAAAATCAGGACAAATAAACTATATACAAGATAAACAAAAGACAACTAGTGTATGTCATATTATAGTATATTTTATATTTATATATAATAATTGTTATACATTAAAGTGTTATGTTATAATCAAGTGTTTTATATAATTATTATATTATATTTTAATTATATATTATGATTAAATGTTACATTTTATTAAATCTTAGTTATATTAAGTGCTTATTAGGTTCCAGTTCCAATGCTAAATCCTGAGATTATATATATAAGCAAAACCAGACAGTTCCTGACCTCAAGGAGCTTACATTTTAATGAGGAAATTAGGGAAGTATCATAGTGAGACCTACACATTAGGAAGAATACTTTGACAACTGAATGGATGATGAGCTGGAATGGGGAGCGACTTGAGGCAGAAAGATGCTATTAGTAGTCCAGGTGACCTTAAAGTAATGAGATCTGTACCATGGTATTGGCAATGGCAGAAGAAAGAAAGAGGCATATGTAAGAAATGTCAGAAAGGTAAAATTGACATACCCTGTAAAAAAATTAGATATAGATCATGAGAGAAAGAGTAACCAGTCAAAGTTAACACTTATATGATAAGCCTAGGTGACATTATCAGTAGGAGCCAGGCAACCGATGTAGATGTGAGACAGGCCAAAAGAGTGAACATCCAAGAGGAGAAAGTGACTGATCCAGACAAGAACCTGCTCCCTGGAGGAGAAAGGGCTTCACTTGGCCTTTGAGCCCTTCCTCAAAGGTGACAAGTTGGAGGACTGGATCTGACCAGACAAATTGGAAGAAAAGGTTTTTGAATGATTTACCAGGTATAATTGATATCATATTGCTTGCTTTCTCAGTGGGTGAAGGAGGGGTTAAAAGGAGGAAGAGAATTTAGAACTCAAATTTAGAAATGAATAATTAGAAAAAATAATATTGTATTTTCTCTAGTTACATAAGACATTTTTTTTGTTTTTTTATATTTTTCTTAGATTTACTTATCTTGAATTTTACAACCCCCCCAATCTCACTTCCCTTCCCCCATCTCCCATAGAAGGCAGTCTGTTAGTCTTTACATTTCTTCCATGGTATACGTTGTTCTAAGTTGAATGTGTTGAGAGAGATATCTTCTTAAGGGAAAAAATGAAGTATAAGAGAGCAAAATTATATAATAAGATAATGGGGTTTTTTAGATTAAAGGTAATAGTCTTTGGTTCATACTTCACAATTCTTTCTCTGGATACAGATGGTATTCTCCATCATAGATACCCCCAAATTGTGCCTGATTGTTGCATTGATGGAATGACCAAGTCCATTAAGGTTGATAGGGTGCACAATATACAGTGTTCTTCTGGTTCTGCTCATCTTGCTCAGCATCAGCTCAACATAAGATAATTTTTACCATTTATTTTTTTAAATTTCAAGTTCCAAATTTTCTCTTTCTCCTTCACTTCCCTCCTCCCTGAGACAGTAAGCAATTTGCCATCACTTATACATGTAAAATCATGCAAAACATATTAACATGTTGTGAAACAAGACACTCACTCAAAGTAAACCACCAATTACAGAAAGTGAAAAATAGTATGCCTAGAACATTAAAGATACAAAAATCATAATACATAAGACAACTTTTAAAGACTGAAGATAGAAAGCTTTTATCTCCAATCAAATTCCGTAGTTACTTCTTTGGATATGGATGGCATTTTTCCATCAGAAATCTTTTTTTATATTTTAAAAAATAAGTTTTTATTGGTCTTCTATTTTTTACATAATTATAGTTGATCCCTAGTATCCCTCTTCATCTCCCTCCCAAAGAGTCATTTCATTTAAAAAAATTTTAAAGTCAAATTTCAAAGCATTTAAAAAATTTGAAAAATTATTTTAAAAGAAAAAAGAAAGAAGAAAAAATATTAGCACAGCTGATCAGTACATTCCAAAAGTCTGAGAACATTTAAAATTTGTAACATCTGTGAACCTCCCAAGTTACAAAAGTATTAGTAAAAGGTGTTCCCTCATATCCTTTTGTTTAAATCATACTTGATTTTTATACTTTCTTTTCATTGACTTTTTATAATATACTTGGTTTGCAATCCTTTGCCATTTCCAAAAGTGTTGCTACAAATATCTTTGTGTATATGGAAACTTTCTTTTTATCAATGGCTTCCTTCAGATATGTCTAGTAACGGAAACATTAGAGCAGAGATATGGACTTTTTAGTTACTATATTTGCATAATATCAAATTGCTTTCCAAAATAGTTGTATTATTTTACAGCTTCACCAAAAAATTAAACTTTCCTTCTTTCTCTTTTTTAGTTTTTTTTTTTTTGCAAGGGAATGGGGTTAAGTGGCTTGCCCAAGGCCACACAGCTAGGTAATTCTTATGTGTCTGAGGCTGGATTTGAACTCAAGTATTCCTGACTCCAGGACCGGTGCTCTATCCTCTGTGCCACCTAGCCACCCTAAAATTTTTCTTTTTTTTCTTTTTTTCAATATTCTCATTTTGTACAAATTTTCTTATTACATTAATAAAATATTCTTGTTTAAGAGTAAATGAAATACCCCTCCCCCATAAATACAGACTTCCTTGAGCGATAAAGTAAAGGGGAGAGGAAAAAAAATTACAATTAAAAAATTAAAAAAAAATAAAAAAAATAATGGTAATAATTGTAGGTATGGCCAGGTGGCACAATGAAGGAAGCACCAGCCCTGGAGCCACGAGCACCCGAGCCCACATCCAGCCCTGTAGACTCAACAATCACATAATTGTGTGACATGCAAGCCACCTGATCCCCAGTGCCCTGCAAAAAACCAAAAAAGAAGAAAAAAAAGACCCCAAATAAAATAAAATAGTAATAATAGTGAGGGTGGCTGGGTGTCGGACAGAGCATTGGCCCTTGAGCCAGGAGCACCCGGGTCCAAATCCGGCCTCAGACAACCAATGATCACCCTGCCATGCATCTCCAGGCAAATCAGCCCAATTTGCCCTGCACCCTCCCCCAAATAATAATAATAATAAAAAATGTGCTTCAGTCTTTGTTCCAACACCAACAACTCTGTCACGGGTGGATCACATTCTTTATGGTAAGTCCATGGCAAAAGTTACTTCCATATTTTTCCAACATTGCCACTGCTGATCGCAACTCCCTCCTTTCTTACTTCTCCACTACCATGTACTTTCTATCTCCTTTCACTCTGACTCTCCTGTAGGGTAGCTAAGTGGCGCAGCAAACAGATCCCTGGTCCTGGGGCCAAGAGGCCCTAAGCCCCCATATCACCCATTAGGCCCAGCATCCACCTGGCCCTATGGTCCTGGACAGGCCATCCAATCCCAGCCCCTTGCAAGAAGTAAAAAAATGAAATGTGTTATATCTGACCACTGTCCCCCCATGGTCCATCCTCTCCTCCCTTACTCACTTCCCCACCCCTTCCCCCTGCTCCCCCCTCCTTCTTACTCCAGATGCTTATACCCCATTGAGTATATTTGCTGTTTCCTCTCCTAGCCACCTCTGATGAGAGCAAAGGTTCCTTCATTCCCCCTTGTCTTCCTCCCTTCCATATCATTGCAATAGCTCATTGTAATAAAAAAAATTCTTATTATGTGAAATATCTTGGCCTATTCCCCCTCTCCTTTTTCTTTCTCCCATTACATTTCCCCTTTTTTCTATTGACTCCATTTTTACACCATATTTTATCTTTGAATTCAGCTTTCTCTTGTGCTTCAACTATAAAAGCTCCCTCTACCTGCTCTATTAACTGAGAAGGTTCATATGAGTATTATCAGTGTCATTTATCTATGCAGGAATACATGCAGTTCATCATCATTAAGTCCCTCATATTTTCCCCTTCTCCACTCTCTATGCTTCACCTGAGTCCTGTATCTGAAGATCTAACCTTTTGTTCAGCTCTGGCCATTCCAACAGGATCATTTGAAATTCCCCTGGTTCACTGAAAGTCCATCTTTTTCCCTGGAAGAGGATATTCAGCCTTGCTGGGTAGTTCATTCCTGGCTGCATTCTAAGCTCTTTTGCCTCCCAGTATATTATATTCCAAGCCCTACGAGCTTCAAATGTAGTTGCTGCTAAGTCCTGTGTGACCCTGACTGCAGCTCCATGATATTTGAACTGTGTCCTTCTGGCTGCTTGTAATATTTTCTCTTTGACTTGGGAGTTCTGGGACTTGGCTATAATATTCCTAAGGGGTTGTTTTTTGGGGATCTCTTTCTCGGGGGGATTGGTGGATTCTCTCCATTTCTATTTTGTCCTCTGCTTCTAGAATATCAGGGCAATTTTCCTGTAGTAATTCTTTGAAAATGATGTCAATGCTCTTTTCCTGATCATGACTTTCCAGTATTTCAATAATTTTTAAATTATCTTTCCTAAGTCTGTTTTCCATATCAGTTGTTTTTTCAATGAGATATTTCACATTTTCTTCTAATTTTTCATTGTTTTGGTTTTGAAGTATTGATTCCTGATTTTTGGTAAATTCATCAATCTCCCTGAATTCTGTTCTTTGGCTGAAGGATTTGTTCTGCCCAGAGAGTTTTCTTATCTCTTTTTCCATCTGGCCAATTTTGCTTTTTAAAGCATTCTCCTCATCAATAATTTTTTGAACTGTTTTATCCATTTGACCTAAGCTGGGTTTTAGCATGCTATTTTTCTTCAGCATTTTTTTGGATTTCCTTGACTAAGCTGCTGACTTCATTTTCATGTTTTTCCTGCATCTCTCTCCTTTCTTTTCCCAGTTTTTCTTCTAACTCCCTCATGTGATTTGCAAAGTCTTTTTTGAGCTCTATCATAGCCTGAGCCCAATTTCTGTTTTCTTGGAGTCTTTAGATGCAGGCGCTTGTGCTTCCTCATCTTCAGACTGAGTATTTTGATCCTTTTTGGGCTCATTTGCAAAATATTTCTCAATGGTCTTCCTCTTATTTCTCTGCCTGCTCATTTTCCCAGCCTGGGCCTGGTTTTGTGGTGCTTCCTGAGCTTTTGGGACACTCCCACAAGGGTCTCAGTGTGTGAGGCTCTGTCCTCCTTCCAGGTCTGTGAATGACCATAAGCGACCCCCTCTGCCACGGGGCTGAGGGGGGGCCCTGCTGTTCTATGGGGGGGCCTAGACTGCGATCAGGATCTGAATGTGGTCAGATCCCCAGAGTCCTATTCCAGGGTCAGAGGACAGAGCTCAGCAGTCTCGCTCTCTCTCTCTTCACTCCCCTCCCTCAGCTTGATGGGCTCATGCCCTGGGGGTTCCTGCTTATGGACTCTGCCTGCTTCTGTTCCTGGATCTGGGCTGTGGTGGCCATGCTGCTCACTGTGTGACCTGAGGGCTGGGCTCCACGTGCTTGGTCTGGGAGTGGTCCCCTGCTGTTCCCCCACTTTGTGCCTGGTGCTCCCTGGGGTGTAGCTCCTGAGACTCCCATGGTGCTGAGAGCTGGGGCTCCCAGCGCCCTGGGGCTGCCTCCTGGAGGCAAGAGTTCTTTCTCTCTGGCAGGCCACCCCTCTGGCACGCTGCCCCTCCATCCCCGGGGAGCAGAGCCTTTCTGCTCTTTTCCAGGTTATCTTGAGTAGGAGAACTATCTCACTGGGTCCCTCTGTTTTTGATTATTGTACTGCTTAGATGAGAAAATTCAACATAGTTCATCAGCACAAAATGTTCTGCAACATCTCTTATGCACATTACCTTCTTTTATCTCACATGCCCTCCCACCACCCCCCCACCACCCCCGTGCAGGCCCTCATTGCCTCACCTGACTCATTACAGTGGCTGCTGGTGGCTCTGCCTACCTCAAGTTTTTGCCATTCTATTCTACCCTCTATTTGGTCACCAAAGGGATTTCCTCTAAAATTCAGATTTGAATGAGCAGAACCAGGAAAACCGTGTAAAACAGAAATTCATAGTTCTATATTGAATAGTCTTATGTTGTACTGTGTTTAAAAATGTTCTTTTTTTTGACATTTTTGCATTTAACTTCAAATGAATAAAAAAGGGTAGCAACTAGGTGGCACAGTGGTTAGAGCATTGGCCCTGGGGTCAGGAGGAGCTGAGTTCAAATCTGACTGATACAATAATTATCTAGCTGTGTGACTTTGGGCAACTCACTTAATCCTCATTGCCTTAAATAAACAGAATTTTAAAAAATGAATAAAAAGAAGCAATATTCTGAGGCTAAATAATTCTGAGTTTTTTAAAAGAATTTGCTATCCATATCCAGAGAAAGAACTGTTAAATAGAAGTGTGTGTATATATGCATATATAGAAACATACACATGCACACTTATACGTATTTGTGTCTAATGGCAACCTTCTCTAGGGCAGAATGGGAAGGGAGGGAGGAAAAAAGTGCACAGCAGAAAACAAAAGAATACAGGAGGAAACAGAAAAGAAGAGCACCTTTGAAAATGATGTGTAGGATTTATAACAGTTTTTCAATAAAGTATTCAGTGTGAAGTGAAAACTTTTATATTTTGCTGTGCATAAGGAAATGTTCTTTATTTTGTCTTTTTGGGGTTTTTTTGTATTTAAATTCAAAATGAATAAAAAAGAAAAATAAATAAATGAAATAAAATGTGGGCTGATAATGTCCCTCCCCCATCCCATCCCCACTCAGTCAACTCTAGTGGCTGCTTATAACTGGAAGGATCTAATATAAAAAAATTCCTTTGGTGTTCAAAGCCTTTCATAACCTACCCCCACCTCCACACCCCCAGCATCTTTATACATCTTGTACCAATGTACTCAGTGAACCAGTGCCCATGGGCTCCAGGCTGTTCTAATACGTCATGCCATCTTTTGACTCCCAGCAAGCTCCCTGGTTGTCCTTCCCTTAGACCTGGAATGCTCACCCTTTCATCTCTATCTCCTGGCTTCCCTGGTTTCACTCAAGTCCCAGCTGGGATCCCAGCTCCTACAGTCTTTCTTAAATCTCCTTAAAGCTTCCCTTTGTTATTTCCAATGTATCTCCATACTTGTTTGCATATTGCCTCCCTCATTAGACTGTGAGCTCCTGGAGATTAGAAACTCTCTCTTAGCCTTCTCTGAATCCCTAGCACTCAGCACAGTGCTAAATCCATAGTAGGCAATTAATAAATGTTTAACCGATTCATTTGAGATGTGTTGTTGTTCACTCGTTTTTAAGATATGTTCAACTCTCTGCGACTTCTTGGTTAAGATACTGTGGTAGCTTGCCATTTCCTTCTCAGCTCATTTAATAGATGAGGAAACTGAGGGAAACAGTTTTCTCATTTGGCCCAGGGTCATGGAGCTAGGAAGTGTCTGAGACCAGATTTCATTCAGGAATTTGAGTCCTTTTTACCAACTTAAGGAGCCTGAAAGTACCAAATAGATGGAATGAGTAAGTCAAGAACGACTTTGGTTAGGAGATCTCAGTATGCTGAGTTTTGATGTAACATATCTCTGGGAGTCATAGTTAAGAGACAACCCATTCTAGAGGACAGAGTGCTGGATGTGGAGTCAGGAAGACCTGGATGCAGTTAACATACTTGCTATGGAACCTGAGCTTTAGTTCTTCATCTGTAAAAGGGGGGCATTAGACACAATGACCTCTTAAGTTCCTTTTAGTGCTAGGCCTAGGATCCTATGTGTGACCTTGAGTAAGTCACTTCCCCACCCTGGGTCTCAGTTTGCTCCTCTGTAAAATAAAAGCAAATGGCCTCTAAGGTGATTTCCAGCTCTACATCTAGGATCCAATGAAGAAGAAATGCATTACAGACGTAACTTTTCTTTTCTTTAAAGAAAAATTTTCTTTTCCATATATGACTGGCAAGATACAGCAGGAAGAGCTAGAAAGAGAAATCCCATTCAGAGTATCCTCAGACAATATAATCTACTTGGGAGTCTATTTGTCAAGGCAGACTCAGAAACTTTTTGAAAACAATTACAAAACACTTCTTACACAAATAAAATCAGATTTAAATAACTGGGCGAACATCAACTGCTCATGGATAGGTAGAACTAACATAATAAAAATGACAATTTTACCAAAACTCAACCACCTATTTATTCCCCTACCAATCAAAATTCCAAAAAATTAATTTAATGAATTAGAAAAAGTTGTAAGCAAATTCATACGGAGAAATAAAAAGTCCAGAATTGCCAGGGATTCAATGAAAAAAAGTGCAAAAGAGGGGAGTAACTGGGTTCAAATCTGGTATCAGATACTTAATAATTACCTACCTGTGTGGCCTTGGGCAAGCTACTTAACCCCATTTGCCTTGCAAAAAGCTAAAAAAAAGTGCAAAACAAGGTGGCTTAGCTCTACCTGATCTTAAACTATATGGGAAAGCATCAGTCATCAAAACTGTCTGGTACTGGCTAAGAAATAGAGTGGTCGATCAGTGGAATATACTAGGTGCAAAAGCAGGAAATGATTATAGGAATCTACTGTTTGATAAACCCAAAGAGTCCAGCTATTGGGATCAAAACTCCCTCTTCGATAAAAACTGCTGGGAAGAATGGAAGTTAGTAAGGAAGAAACTTGGATTAGACCAACACCTCACATCATAGACCAAGATAAGATCCAAATGGATACAGGATTTAGTGGTAAAAAACCATACTACAAGGAAATTAGAAGATCAAGGACTCATTTACCTCTCAGATCTATGGAAAGGGAACCAGTTTATGACTAAGAAAGAGATGGAGAACATCACCCAAAAAAAAAACTAGATGATTTTGATTACATTAAATTAAAAAGCTTTTGCACAGACAAAACCACTGTAACCAAGATGAAAAGAAATGGAGTAAACTCGGAAACAATCTTTATAACTAATTTTTCTCTCAAAGGAATCATTTCTAAAATATAAAGAGAATTGAGTCAAATTAAAAAAAAAAACAAGCCAATCCCCAATTGAGAAATGGTCAAAGGATATATAAAGGCAAAAATCTTTCCTTTTTATTGAATTATAAAGATCTTATTTATTTTGAGTTTTACATTTTTTCTTCTAATCTTACTTCCTGCCCTGCACCCCTACAGAAGGCAATTTGCCAATCTTTACATCGTTTCCCTGGTATACATTGATACAAATTGAGTGTGATTAGAGAGAAATCATATCCTTAAAAAAGAAACATAAATTAGAAGAGATAGTAAGATCAGACAGAAAGATATCAGGGTTTTTTTTCTAACTTTAAGGTAATAGTCCTTAATCTTTGTTCCAACTCCA